>NC_057804.1:269061451-269427775 GCF_018294505.1 Triticum aestivum | reverse complement strand
GGACTTTTTAGGAGCCTCCTACTGGATTGATACCTTGGTTCTCAAAAATTGAGGGAAATACTTACGCTACTATTGCTGCATCACCCTTTCCTCTTCAGGGAAAACTAACGCAAGCTCAAGACGTAGCAAGAAGGATTTCTGGCGCCGTTGCCGGGGAGGTATTCGCTCATGTCAAGACATACCAAGTACCCATAACAAACGCATCTCCCTCGCATTTACATTATTTGCCATTTGCCTCTCGTTTTCCTCTACCCCACTTCACCCTTGCCGTTTTATTTGCCCTCTCTTTCCCAATCTTCACCTCTCTTTTTCGCTTGCCTTTTTCTGTTTGCTTGTGTGTCAGATTACTTGTTGCCATGGCGCAAGATAATACCAAATTGTGTGATTTCTCTAATACCAGTAATAATAAATTCCTTAGTACTCCGATTGCTCCTCTTAATGATGTTGAGTCTTGTGAAATCAATTCTGCTTTGCTGAATCTTGTTATGAAAGATCAAATCGCCGGCCTTCCTAGTGAAGATGTCGCTACTCATCTAAACAACTTTGTTGATTTGTGTGATATGCAAAAGAAGAAAGATACAGATAACAGTTTGTTAAATCGAAGTTATTTCCGTTTTCACTTAGAGATCGTGCTAAAGTTTGGTTTTCGTCTTTGCCTAAAAATAGTATTGATTCTTGGAACAAGTGCAATGATGCTTTTATCTCTAAGTATTTTCCTCCCGCTAAGATTATCTCTCTTAGGAATGATATTATGAATTTTAAACAACTTGATCATGAGCATGCTGCCCAATCTTGGGAAAGAACGAAATTGATGATTCGCAATTGCCCTACTCATGGTTTGAATTTATGGATGATCATACAAAAAAATTTATGTCGGTTTGAACTTTGCTTCTAGAAATCTTTTAGATTCGGCCGCGGGAGGCACGTTTATGGAAATCACATTAGGAGATGCTACAAAACTTCTTGATAATATTATGGCTAATTATTCTCAATGGCACACCAAAGATCTTCTAGTAAAAAAGTGCATGCCATAGAAGAAATCAATGTTTTGAGTGGAAAGATGGATGAACTTATGAAATTATTTGCTACTAAAAATACTCCTCTTGATCCCAATGATATGCCTTTGTCTACTTCGATTGAGCATAATAATGAATCTATGGATGTGAACTTTGTTGGTAGGGATTGTTTTGGAAACAATGCTTATAGAGGAAACTTTAATTCTAGACCGTTCCCTAGTAATTCCTCTAATAATTATTGAAATTTCTACAATAATTCTTATGGTAATTTTAATAATATTTCCTCTGATTTTGAGAATAGTGTGAAAGAATTTATGATCTCTCAAAAGAATTTTAATGCCTTGCTTGAAGAAAAATTGCTCAAAGTCGATGATCTGGCTAGGAACGTTGCTAGACCTTTGCTTGATGTTGATTCTCTTAAACTTAGATCTACTCCTCCTAAGCATGATATCAATGAGTCTCTCAAAGCCATGAGAATTTCCATTGGTGAGTGCAAGGAAAGAACCGCTAGATTGCATGCTAAGAAAGATTGCTTTGTAAAGGCGTGTTCTTCTAGTTTCAATGAAAATGATGATGAAGATCTTAAAGTTATTGATGTGTACCTATTAGATCTTTGTTTTTCAATATGAATCTTAATAATAATGGGACTAGAGATGAGTCAACTTTAGTTAGAAGGCATCCCACTAATTCCGAATTTTTAGATCTTGATTCTAAATTTGGTAAAAGTGGGATTGGAGAGGTATGACTTTAAATAGCATTGAACCCACTATCTCGGATTTCAAGGAATTTGATTATGATAATTGTTCTTTAGAAGGTTGTATTTCCTTGTTGCAATCCGTTGTTAATTCTCCTCATGCTTATAGTCAAAATAAAGCTTTTACCAAACATATCGTTGATGCCTTGATGCAATCTTATGATGAAAAACTTAATTTGAAGTTTCTATACCTAGAAAACTTATTGATGAGTGGGAACCTACTATAAAGATTAAAGTTAAAGATCATGAGTGTTTTGCTTTGTGTGATTTGGGTGCTAGTGTTTCCACGATTCTAAAAACTTTATATGATATTCTAGGTTTCCATGATCTTGATGATTGCTCTTTAAATTTGCACCTTGCGGATTCCACCATTAAAAAGCCAATGGGAAGGATCAATGATGTTCTCATTGTCGCAAATAGAAATTTGGTGCCCATAGATTTTATCGTTCTTGACATAGATTGCAATCTTTCTTGCCCTATAATTCTTGGTAGACCTTTCCTTAGAACGATTGGCGCGATTATTGATATGAAGGAAGGGAATATTAGATTCCAATTTCCATTAAGGAAAGGCATGGAGCAGTTTACAAGAAATAAATTCAAATTACCTTATGAATCTATCATGCGAGCTACTTATGAATTGAGTGCCAAAGATGGCACTATTTAGATCTATCTTCGCTTTTATGCCTAGCTAGGGGCATTAAACGATAGCGCTAGTTGGGAGGCAACCCAATTTTATTTGTGCTTTTTGTTTTTGTTTCTGTTTAGTAATAAATTTTGCATTTTCTGTTTAGATGTGTTTTTATATTTTAATTAGTGTTTGTGCCAAGTAGAACCTATAGGATAACCTATGATGATAGTTAATTAGATTCTGCTCAAAAACAGAAACTTTGCACACACAAATTTAGTTTGGTTAAATCGTAGAAACGTGATTTTGCGTTGATTCTTTTTGCTGCTGATCAACAGACAAATTTTCCAGGACTTCCTATTTTGGTAGGATTTTTAGAGTTCAAGAAGTTTGCGTTAGTTACAGATTGCTACAGACTATTCTGTTTTTGACAGATTCTGCCTTCCGTGTGTTGTTTGCTTATTTTGATGCATCTATGGCTAGTACAATAGTTTATAAACCATAGAGAAGTTGGAATACAATAGGTTTACTACCAAAATAAATAAAGAATGAGTTCATTACAGTACCTTGTGCGGTGATCTTCTTTTCTTTCACTAACGAAGCTTATGAGATTTCCTGTTGAGTTTTGTGTTGTGAAGTTTTCATGTTTTGGGTAAAGATTTGATGGACTATGGAACAAGAAGTGGCAAAAGCCTAACCTTGGGGATTCCCATGGCACCCCAAGATATTCAAGAGTATCCAAAAGCCTAAGCTTGGGGATGCCCCGTGAAGGCATCCCCTCTTTCGTCTTTGTTCATTGGTAACTTTACTTGGAGCTATATTTTTATTCGCCACATGATATGTGTTATGCTTGGAGCGTCGTGTATTATATTAGTCTTTGATTTTTAGTTTACCACAATCATCCTTTCTGTACACACCTTTTGGGAGAAGCCTACTTGATTAGAATTTATTAGAATACTCTATGTGCTTCACTTATATCTCTTGAGTTAGATAGTTTCTGCTCTAGTGCTTCACTTATATCTTTTAGAGCACGACGGTGGCTTAATTTTGTAGAAACTGCTAGTCTCTCATGCTTCACTTATATTATTTTGAGAGTCTTTTAGAACAGCATGGTTTTTTCTATGGTTATAAAATTGGTCCTAGAATGGTAGGCATCCAAGTTGGGTATAATAAAAACTATCATAGGAAGTGAATTGGATGCTATGATCAATTTGATACTTGATAATTGTTTTGAGATATGGAGGTAGTGATACTTGATAATTGGATGCTATGATCAAGTTGGGTGGTTATGAATTTAAAGAATGCTTGTGTTGAAGTTAGCAAGTCCCGTAGCATGCACGTATGGTTAAAGTTGTGTCACAAATTTGAAGCATGAAGTGTACCTGGATTGTGCATCCTTATGAGTGGCGGTCGGGGACGAGCGATGGTCGTTTCCTACCAATCTATCCCTCTAGGAGCATGCGTGTACTGCTTGGTTTTTGATGACTTTTTAATTTTTGCAATAAGTATAAGAGTTCTTATGACTAATGCTGAGTCCATGGATTATACGCACTTTTACCTTTCCATCATTGCTAGCCTCTTCGGTACCGTGCATTGCCCTTTCTCACCATGAGAGTTGGTGCAAACTTCACCGGTGCATCCAAACCCCATGATATGATACACTCTATCACACATAAACCTCCTTATATCTTCCTCAAAACAGCCACCATACCTACCTATTATGGCATTTCCATAGTCATTCCGAGATATATTGCATTGCAACTTTCCACCGTTCCGTTCATCATCATGACATACTTTACTTTTGTCATATTGCCATCACATGATCATGTAGTTGACATCGTATTTGTGGCAAAGCCACCATGCATTATTTTTCATACATGTCCCTCTTGATTCATTGCACCATCCCGGTACACCACCGGAGGCATTCATATAGAGTCATATCTTGTTCTAGTTTCCAGTTGTAATTCATGTGTTGTAATCAATAAAAGTGTGACGATCATCATTATTAGAGCATTGTCCCAAAGAAAAAAAAGGAAGGCCAAAAGAAAAAAAAAAGGCCAAATAAAAAAAGAAAAAAAGAAAAAAAAGAAGAAAAAAAGAAGAAAAAAAAGAAAAAAAGAGAATAAATAAAAATGGCAATGTTACTATCTCTTTTTCCACACTTGTGCTTCAAAGTAGCACCATGTTCTTCATATAGCGAGTCTCATTTATTGTGCTTCAAAGTAGCGCCATGTTTTTCATATAGTGAGTCCCATATGTTGTCACTTTCATATACTAGTGGGAATTTTTCATTATAGAACTTGGCTTGTATATTCCTACGACGGGCTTCCTCAAATGCCCTAGGACTTCGTGAGCAAGCAAGTTGGATGCACACCCACTAGTTTTCTTTTGTTGAGCTTTTCATTCATTTATAGCTCTAGTGTATCCGTTGCATGGCAATCCCTACTCCTCATGTTGACATCAATTGATGGGCATCTCCATAGCCCGTTGATTATCCTCGTCAATGTGAGACTTTCTCCTTTTTTGTCTTCTCCACACAACCCCCATCATCATATCTATTCCACCCGTAGTGCTATATCCATGGCTCACGCTCATGTATTGCGTGAAGGCTGAAAAAGTTTGAGATTATTTAAGTACGAAACAATTGCTTGTCATCGGGGGTGTGACGAAAATGAAGCATAGCCTAACTATATGATTTTGTAGGGATGAACTTTCTTTAGCCATGTTATTTTGAGAAGACATGATTGCTTTGATTAGTATGCTTGAAGTGTTACTATTCTTATGTCAATATGAACTTTTATTTTGAATCATTTGGATCTGAACATTCATGCCACGATAAAGAAAATTACATTGAGAATTATGCTAGGTAGCATTCCTGTAACACCCACGATGCGGCTATATCTCCCATGTGTCGAAGCACGACTTAGAGGCATAACCGCATGGTGGTTTTGTCGCAAGAAGGGTCATCTTCACACAATCCCATGTAATGAACAAGAATGGGATAAACAGAGTTGGCTTACAATCTTCACTTCACACAATACATAAATAAGTTCATACATCATCCAAAATACACTCATAGACCGGCTACGGTCAAATCCAAATGAAAAGAAGACAACCCCAAATGCTAGATCCCCGATCGTCCCGACTGGGATCCACTACTGATCATCTGGAAACGAAACATAGTAACGACGAAGGTCCTCATCAAACTCCCACTTCAGCTCAGTTGCGCCACTTGCGCTGGTTTCCTCGGCACCTGCATCTGTTTTGTTAGAATCTGTGAGTCACGAGGACTCAGCAATCTCACACCCGCGAGATCAAGACTATTTAAGCTCATAGGTAGGAAAAGGGTAATATGGTGGAACTGCAGCAAGCACTAAGCATATATGGTGGCTAACATACGCAAGTGAGAGCGAGAAGAGAAGCAACGCATCGGTCGAGAAGCTAGAAGTGATCAAGAAGTGATCCTGAATCTGCTTGACAAAATAGGAACACTGAGCTACGACTAAATCGCACCACAACAGGTTCAAACAAGCATGGCGAAAGTGCAAAAGATATCAGCTAGGACATGGCATAATCAACATCAGGTAGCAATGTTCAAAGAAAGTAATCAACATGCTACAGGAACTTATAATATCAAAACAAGACATAGCATGATTCTACTCAAAGCATAGAACAAAAGTCCCTTACTGACCATGAGCCTAAAAGGAACAGAAGATATGATGGCACCCATGTAAACATAGCAAGTTTCGTTAACAGATTCAGCAAAGAGCATGGCATTGACAGAATTACGAAGGCATCTTTGCGAGCTCGATTCACCCACCACAAGTCATTGCATGAAAAGATAAGCATATCATCAGCAAGAAGACATGTTTATGAAGCTAACCATGGCAATAACAAGTTCATAGCATGCAAGGATCAACTACAATAACCTTGGCAAAATTGAATAACATGTAAACAATCTGTCAGGAAACATTTTATAGCAAAAGTAGAGCACGAAAATGACATGCTAGACTACTCCGTAATTGCAAACAGGGGAATGGATGGATAAAGCATAACCATATGTTCAAATCATCCTTAGTGAAGTATCTCAAAATAAGCATGGATCTCTCTGTAGCATCAAGTTTACATGGCATCAGAATAACAGCAGAACAGGGACTAAAATCAGCAACATCACGAAGCCTAGTTTGCATGCTTGTGCTACTCAGCAAATTGATCACAAAAATACATGGAAAGCTCCTCTGTAAAGATGGCTTGACATAGAACAAAACACCTTTAGAGCTCATGCCCATAAGATGCACACAATAAATGTATCAAAAATGACAAATGCACACATTCTGTTAAGAATCAGGAACTAACATTATATAGCACTCTTGCAACAGAGATTCGGGCATCGAGATGTCCTCAAGTGAACATGTCCCAATGGAACAAAATGAAGAGCATATCCTGATGAACATTTTGATAGATCATGCGCATGAAATGGAGCTACGATAACAGAGTTATGATGCGATGAACATGTCATAAAAATACTGCAGACTTAGAGGATTTTGGGGTCAACCTCGTCCAGATCTAGGGTTCATCCAATACGTGATTCGAGGTGGGGCCAGAGCTCGCCGGAGCTGCTGGTCGGGAGGGGGCCGGAGAGGAGCTTGGGGAAGGCCGGAGCGCGGTCGAGGTCGGCCGGATCCGGCGGAGGCCGGCGCGGTCCCGCGGCGGGCGAGGCGCTGGAGGACGGACGCGGCGGCGGAGGTCGGCGCGGCGACCGGGGTAGCGCGGCAGGGATCCATGGCGGCGGCGGCTGGCGGCGGCTGGACGGAGGCGCGGACGACGAGGCGGAGGCGCGGACGACAAGGCGGAGGTGCAGATGGGCGCGGGCGGCGGCGGACGGGCCGCGGGGGCCTGGCGGGCCGGCGGCGGCGCGCGGGCGCCGGGGCCACGTGGCGGCGGACGGTTGGCTCGGGCAGCAGGGCGGACGCGTCTGGCGCCGGGCGGACGTGCCCGGTGCGCGGAGGAAGGGGAAAACTAGGGTTTGTTCCGGATTTGGATGGGGAGGACATATTTGTAGGTAGAGGGAGCTAGGAGACTCCAAATGGAGTGCGGTTTTTGCCCACACGATCGTGATCCGATGACGGAGAGAATGGAAGTGACTTAGATGAGTTATTGGGCTGCTTTGGAGGGGTGTTGGGATGCAACCCAAAAGAGGCCTTTGCAGTTATGTGGTTAACCGTTGGAGTATCAAACGACCTCCAAATGACACGAAACTTGACAGGTAGTCTACCGATGGTGTACCAAGGCCACTTGGCAAGCCTCGGTCCATTCCGAGAACATTTAACACCCGCACACAAAAAGAGACAAGATGGGTGCTCGGTGCATGTGGGAGTGTCGGATTGCAAAACGGAGAACAGGAAAAAATGCTCGGATGCATGAGACGAACACGTATGGAAATGAGATGCACATGATGACATGATATGAGATGCATGACATGAAAAAAGTGCAAAACAAAAGACAAAAACCCAACCACGGAGGGAATATCATAACACATAGCCAAAAATGGCAAGAGTTGGAGTTACAAAGATGGAAAGTTACATCCGGGGTGTTACAACACTCCACCACTACAAGAGGATCTCGTCCCGAGATCTAGGACTGAAAGAACTCCGGATATTCGGAATGGAGGTGATCCTCGCGCTCCCAGGTGGCTTCTCGGTTGGAATGGTGTGACCACTTCACTTTCAGGAATTTGATTGACTTGTTGCGAGTCTTGCGCTCGGTTTCTTCAAGAATAGCAACGGGGTGCTCATGATAAGAGAGATCTTCTTGGAGGTCAATCTCTTCGAAGTTGATAGTGCGCTTAGGAGTCTTGAAGCACTTGCGAAGTTGTGACACGTGAAACACATCGTGCACATTTGCACAGTTGTACGGAAGCTCAAGCTGATAGGCGAGATCGCCTCTTTTGCCAATGATCTTGAAAGGACCCACGTATCTAGGGGCAAGCTTCCCTTTGATACCGAAGCGACGAGTGCCTTTCATTGGAGAGACGCGGAGGTAGACATGGTCTCCGATTTCAAAAGCCAAGTCACGGTGCTTGCTATCATAATAGCTCTTCTGGCGCGATTGCACGGCTTTGAGATTCTCACGAATGACTTTGCACATTTCTTCGGCTTCTTTGATCAAGTCATTGCCAAGAAGTTGGTGTTCACCTGTCTCGGACCAATTGAGAGGAGTACGCACTTTCTGCCATAGAGAATTTCAAATGGGGCCTTGCCCGAACTCACTTGAAAGCTGTTGTTGTAGGAGAACTTGGCATATGGAAGACAATCTTCCCACTTCATACCGAAGGAAATGACACAAGCCCTAAGCATATCTTCAAGGATTTGATTGACTCGCTCGACTTGGCCACTTGTTTGAGGATGGAAAGCTGTGCTGAAACGAATGTTTGTGCCCATGGCCTTCTGAAAGGAGTCCCAGAACTTAGAAGTGAAGATGCTTCCACGATCTGAAGAGATCAATTATGGAATACCATGCAAGGAGACAATTCTGGAGGTGTATAGCTCTGCCAGCTGAGCTGCTGTGATAGATTCTTTGATAGGAAGAAAATGAGCCACTTTAGTAAGCTTGTCAATGACAACAAAGATAGCATCATTTCCACGCTTGGACTTAGGAAATCCAGTCACGAAGTCCATCTCGATATGGTCAAACTTCCATTCTGGAATAGTAAGAGGTTGGAGGAGACCAGCTGGTCGTTGGTGTTCTGCTTTCACCCTTCTGCAGACATCACATTCATTCACGAATTGAGCAATTTCTTGCTTCATTCGAGTCCACCAATATGACTGCTTGAGGTCATGGTACATCTTCGTACTTCCAGGATGAATGGATAGGAGGGAATTGTGTGCCTTGTTCATGATGACTTTTCTCAGATCACCTTTAGGAACCACAATACGATCCTCAAAGAAAAGAGTATCTTTGTCATCCAAGCGATAGCACTTGTATTTGGAAATGCCCTTGTCAATACCACGTTTCACCTTCTTCACCATGGTATCAAGGAGTTGTGCCTCACGAATTTGATCTTCCAAAGTAGGAGAGACTATGAGGTTGGCAAGAAAGCCTTGATGAACAACTTGAAGATTCAGCTTGCGGAAAGCTTCACAAAGACCCGGTTGAAATGGCTTGAGAATTAGACTGTTGCAATAAGCCTTTCTGCTCAGAGCATCTGCAATCACATTCGCCTTGCCAGGAGTATATTCAATACTCGGATTGTACTCTTGAATCATTTCGACCCATCGAGTTTGCCTAAGGTTGAGGTTGGGTTCAGTGAAGATATACTTGAGGCTCTTGTGATCGGTGAAAATGTCCACTTGCCTTCCCAATAAGAGATGTCTCCATGTTATCAAAGCATGGACAACTGCCGCCAACTCAAGATCGTGAGTGGGGTAGTTCTTTTCGTTGGGCTTCAACTGACGAGAGGTATAGGCCACAACTTTCTTCTCTTGCATTAACACAACACCGAGACCTTGAAGAGAAGCATCACAGAATACTTCGAATGGCTTGGATTCATCAGGAGGAGTCAAGACAGGAGCTATGACTAGCTTCTCTTTGAGGGTGTTGAAAGCAACGTCACACTCAGGCGTCCAGACATACTTGACATGCTTCTCGAGGAGGTTGGAAAGAGGCTTTGCAATCTTAGAGAAGTTCTCAACGAATCTTCGACAATAGCTTGCAAGACCAAGAAAACTGCGGAGCTGCTTGACATTCTGAGGAGGTTCAAAAATTCACAACTGCAGATAGCTTCGTGGGATTAACAGCAATGCCCTTGGTGGAGATGATATGACCAAGGTAAAGAACTTCATCAAGCCAAAACTCACATTTGGAAAACTTCACATAGAATTGATACTCTCTGAGCTTGTCGAGCACCAATCGCAAATGTTTGGCATGATCTTCTTATTCTTGGAGAAGACCAAGATATCATCGCGATACACCAAGACGAATTCATTGGTGTAGGGGTTGAAGATAAAGTTCATCATGCGAGAGAACATTGGAGGAGCATTGACAAGGACGAAAGACATGAAAGTATATTAATAAGAACCAAAGCTTGTTCTGAATGCTGTCTTGGGAATATCTTGTTCACGAATGCGAATCTGATGATAACCCATACGAAGGTCAAGCTTGGAGAATACTTTAGCACCTTTGAGTTGCTTGAATAGCTCATTGATGTTGGGAAGTGGATACTTGTTCTCGATTGTCTTCTTGTTCAATGGACGGTAATCGACGCAAAGTCGGTCCATGCCATCCTTCTTCTGGACAAAAAGAACTCCACAACCCCATGGAGATGAACTCGGTCTGATCAAACCCAGATGCTCTTGTTCATCGAGCTGTTTCTTCAATTCCTTCAGCTCCATAGGTCCAAGCTTGTATGGACCCTTGCAAACGGATCAGTACTAGGCTCAAGATCAATAACGAACTCGACTGGCCGATGCGGAGGCATACCCGGAAGCTCTTCTAGAAAGACATCTTGGTACTCACAAACGACTGGAATTTGAGAAATAGCATCCAACTCGCCCTTCTCATTGAGATAAAACAACCGAATGGTTTCGTTACAAGCGGCATAGATGATAACATCCTCAGAAGGGTGTGTCAATTGAATCTGCCTGGCAGCACAATCAGGCTGAGCCTTGTGCTCAGAAAGCCAGTCCATCCCAAGAATTAGGTCAATATCAGAGTCACCAAGAACAATTGGAGAAGACAGAAATTTATAGTCACCCATCTTGATACCAACATTCGGAACCATCATGCTAGAGCTCAAATGCTTAGCCGGAGAAATAACTTGCATAGGTTTAGGTAATTCCTCTGTGTCAAAATTGTGCTTCGATGCAAAAGGATACGACATGAAAGAATGCGATGCACCGATATCAAATAAGACTTTTTTGCAGGAATATCATTAACTGGAAGATTACCCATTATCACATCAGAAGAATCCTCTGCTTGCGCTGCATTCATCATGTTCACCTTTGCAGACTTTGGATTATGCTTGACCACAGCATTGCTTGAAGATCTCACAGGAGGAGGAGGAGGAAGGCGCCTTTGATTGAAGCACTTGTTCGCTTAGTGACCTTTCTGTTGGCACTTGTTGCAAGTCACTTCTGAGAGCGAACGATGATAAGGAGCATTTGACCTTGGAGCTTGAGGCTGAGACTTTTTCTAATAGCCTGGGTTGGGTGGGTGGGAAGATCCACGACCACCTGAGTTCTTCTACTGGTAGGGCTGACGAAATAGAGGAGGAGTAAGGTAGAACTTCTGCTGCTTAGTTGCCACTTGTGAGGAAGAAGAAGACTGGACTGCATCCCTGATTCTCTTCTTAGAAGCCTCACACTTGAGCTGAGCACCTTCTTGCTTGAATGCCATATTGTAGAATTGATCAAACTGAGTAGGCTCAACAAGAACGAGAGCTAACTGCATATCCTATCTAAGGCCACCTCTGAATTGATAGATCATACTCTTCTCATCAGGAACATCTTGTTTAGCGAAGCGAGCAAGTTTTTGAAACTGCTTGTTGTATTCGTACACAGACATGTTGCCTTGCTTGAGATTGCGGAACTCCTCACGCCTGCTCTCAACAACACTGGTAGGAATGTGGTGAGCTTTAAAGTCCCGACAGAAGTCAGTCCAAGTAATCACTCGACCTCCTCTGGAATCCTTGTATTGCTGGAACCAATCAGCTGCTTGATACTTGAGCTGAAAAGAAGCGAACTTGACGTAGTCATCAGGCCTGACATTGCTACATTCAAAATGGTTGTTGATATCCACGAGCCAATCATCGGCGTTTGTGGCCTCCGCACAGTAGCTGAAAGACTTCGGCTGATTTGCCAGGAACTGGTTGAGGGTAGGAAACTGGGGCTGATGATTGAACTGCCCTTGACCTTGATTCCCTTGGTTTCCTTGGCCTTGGTTGCGCTCTTGCGTGAGCTGAATCATCATCTGAGCATTGGCGTTTGTGGCTGCCATCAAAGCTTTCCATGCCTCCGAAGGCGGAGGTGGAGGTGGAGGGTTCGCCTGACTCCCATCATTGCGTTCTGGATTCTGACGCGTTGGCGGAGCCATCCTGAAGAGGGTGACATCCGTTAGCATCTTGTTAGAAAATAGACAAGTTGAATCAACGGATAGAAATTGCAACATATAGTCTTCACAATAAACATTCGAACAAGGATGAACGAATGAATTCCCAAACCTAACATCACACATCCATTAAGGTGAGAAGCCACTTGATAAGAGATTGATGAATGAAATAACAAGGTACAACTGGAACAAATAAGTGGTAAGGATTACCCAATCACAAACCAAATATCTGCGGGAAGAAATGCTAGAGCTACTTGAATCCCACCTATAAACTCCCGAAACTTTCCGGTTATGCAATCAGGTGTTGGGGATATAGGGGAAGCAATATAACTCAACCAAACTAACAATCCCTACATCCGGCCGTATCCATCCGTCAACACATAACCAAGAAACCTTCGGAAATTGTGTACCTCAACCTTCGAAAAGCATCCGTTATACGAGTTATGGCAATACTCCTGAACTCCTGCCCCAGTACTGGGTGGCGTCGAGGTTATCTCACCAACAACTGCATAAAAAAGTTTTTCGATGTTGGCAAAACTCAGGTATTCCAGAACTGCAACGATAAAATTGTGACGACAACACCTCGGAGCTCAACTCCCCGGGTCACTGCCACATAAAAGACAGGAGGCACCAAGAACAATGTTCTCGTCACAAAACCATCAGAACGATTCCAAGATACCCGCGTGATCCTAAAAAAAATTAGTGAAATTTGAGGAGAGGAAAGTCAAAACATCTACGTCAGGAGACCTCACCAGAGCGACGAAGGGACTGAGGAGTAAAAAGAATCCTACTCTCCGATATATATAATCCTAAGACTCAAAACATTTTTTTCTAGACTCAACAACGCCAGCAATCAATCAAGCAGGGGGCTCCTAAGTCGGGGATGGCTCTGATTACCAACTTGTAACACCCATGATGGGGCTATATCTCCCATGTGTCGAAGCATGACTTAGAGGCATAACCGCATGGTGATTTTGTCGCAAGAAGGGTCATCTTCACAAAATCCCATGTAATGAACAAGAATGGGATAAAGAGAGTTGGCTTACAATCGCCACTTCACACAATACATAAATAAGTTCATACATCATCCAAAATACACTCATAGACCGGCTACGGTCAAATCCAAATGAAAAGAAGACAACCCCAAATGCTAGATCCCCGATCGTCCCGACTGGGCTCCACTACTGATCATCTGGAAACGAAACATAGTAACGACCAAGGTCCTCGTCAAACTCTCACTTCATCTCAGTTGCGCCACTTGCGCTGGTTTCCTCGGCACCTGCATCTGTTTTGGTAGAATCTGTGAGTCACAAGGACTCAGCAATCTCACACCCGCGAGATCAAGACTATTTAAGCTCATAGGTAGGAAAAGGGTAATATGGTGGAACTGCAGCAAGCACTAAGCATATATGGTGGCTAACATACGCAAGTGAGAGCGAGAAGAGAAGCAACGCATCGGTCGAGAAGCTAGAAGTGATCAAGAAGTGATCCTGAATCTACTTACGTTCATACATAACCCAAACCGTGTTCACTTCCCGGACTCTGCCGAGAAGAGACCATCACGGCTACACACACGGTTGATGCATTTTAAAGAGGTCAAGTGTCAAGTTTTTCTACAACCGGACATTAACAAATTCCCATCTGCCTCATAACCGCGGGCACGGCTTTCGAAAGGTAATATACCCTGCAGGGGTGTCCCAACTTAGCCCATCACAAGCTCTCACGGTCAACGAAGGATATACCTTCTCTCGGGAGGACCCGATTAGTCTCGGAATCCCGGTTCGCAAGACATTTCGACAATGGTAAAACAAGACCAGCAAAGCCGCCCGATGCACCGACAAATCCCGATAGGAGCTGCACATATCTCGTTCTCAGGGCAACACCGGATGAGACTAGCTACGAGTAAAACCAGACTTCGAGTTTCCCCGAGATGGCCCCGCAGGCAGCTCAGTTCGGGCCAACACTTGAAGGAGCACTGGTCCGGGGGGGTTAAATAAAGATGACCCTCGGGCTCGCAAAAACCCAAGGGAAAAAGGCTTAGGTGGCAAATGGTAAAACCAAAGTTGGGCCTTGCTGGAGGAGTTTTATTCAAAGCAAACTGTCAAGGGGGTCCCATAAATCACCCAACCGTGTAAGGAACGCAAAATCAAGGAACATAACACCGGTATGACGGAAACTAGGGCGGCAAGAGTGGAACAAGTCACCAGGCATAAGGCCGAGCCTTCCACTCTTTACCAAGTATATAGATGCATTAATTAAACAGGAGATATTGTGATATCCCAAAATATCCATGTTCCGACCAGGAACAAACTTCATCTTCACCTGCAACTAGCAACGCTATAAGAGGGGCTGAGCAAAAGCGGTGACATAGCCAAATAATGGTTTGCTAGGACAGGATGGTTAGAGGTTTGACATGGCAATAGGGAGGCATGGTAAAAAAATGGCAGGTAGATCTAACATGGCGATAGAGCGAGCAACTAGCAAAGCAAAGATAGAAGTGATATTGAAGGTATGGTCATCTTGCCTGCAAAGCTCTCAGAGTTGTCGAAGGCTTGATCCTCGTTAGCGTACTCAACAGGTTCCTCGTGCACATACTCGTCTCCCGGCTGTACCCAAATCAAGAACATAAGAAATGGAAACACAATAAATCACGATGCAATGCACAAGCAACATGATGCAATACATGGCATGATATGTGAGATGTGATATGCAATGCATATGCGTGCTCTGGAAGGAAAAGGATGAACAAGGCATCAACTTGGAAAACCAAGTATTCCGCTGGAAAGATGAGACGATTTCAGTTGAAATCGATATAAAGATCTCCGGGAACGGATGCACAGTTTGCAAATGGCACGCAAAACAACAATGACACAAATCAGCGATTAACATCACGATGTTACTTAGCATGCAACAAGAAACTATGCTACAACACCCCAACATAAAAAAAAGCATATGGCAGTGATCTACAGGAGATGCTTGACAAAAGAGGAACACTAAGCTACGACTAAATCACACCACAACAGGTTCAAACAAGCATGGCGAAAGTGCAAAAGATATCAGCTAGGACATGGCATAATCAGCATCAGGTAGCAATGTTCAGAGCAAGTAATCAACATGCTACAGGAACTTATAATATCAAAACAAGACATGGCATGATTCTATGCAAAGCATAGAACAAAAGTCCCTCACTGACCATGAGCCAAAAAGGAACAGAAGATATGATGGCACCCATGTAAACATAGCTAGTTTCGTTAACAGATTCAGCAAACAGAGCCTGGCATTGACAGAATTACGAAGGCATCTTCGCGAGCTCGATTCACTCACCTCAAGTCATTGCATGACAAGATAAGCATAGCATCAGCAAGAAGACATGTTTATGAAGCTAACCATGGCAAGAACAAGTTTATAGCATGCAAGGATCAACTACAACAACCTTGGCAAAATTGAATAACATGTAAACAATCTGTCAGGAAACATTTTATAGCAAAAGTAGAGCACGAAAATGACATGCTAGACTACTCCATAATTTCAAACAGGGGAACGGATGGATAAAACATAACCATATGTGCAAATCATCCTTACTGAAGTATCTCAAAATAAGCATGGATCTCTTTGTAGCATCAAGTTTACATGGCATCAAAATAACAGCAGAACAGGGACTAAAATCAGCAACATCACGAAGCCTAGTTTGCATGCTTGTGCTAGTCACCACACTGATCACAAATATACATGGCAAGCACCTCTGTAAAGATGGCATGGCATAGAACAAAACACCTGTAGAGCTCAACCCATAAGATGCACACAATACATGTAGCAAAAATGACAAATGCACACATTCTGTTAAGAATCAGGAACTAACATTATATAGCACTCTTGCAACAGACATTCGGGCATTGAGATGACCTCAAATGAACATGGCCCGATGGAACAAAATGAATAGCACATCCTGATGAACATTTTGATATATCATGCGCATGCAACAGAGCTACGATGATGGAGTTATGATGTGATGAACATGTCATAAAAATACTGCAGACTTAGAGGATTTCGGGGTAAACCTCGCCCAGATCTAGGGTTCGTCCGGCACGCGAACCGAGGCGGGGCCGGAGCTCGCCGGAGCTGCTGGTCGGGAGGGGGCCGGAGAGGAGGTCGGGGAAGGTCAGAGCGTGGTCGAGGTCGGCCAGATCCGGCGGAGGCCGGCGCGGTCCCGCGGCGGGCGAGTCACCGGAGGACGGACGCGGCGGCGGAGGTCGGAGCGGCGACCGGGGCGGTGCGGCAGGGATCCGCGGCGGCGGCGGCTGTCGGCTGGCGGTGGCTGGACGGCGGTGGTGACGATGAGACGGAGGCGTGGACGACGAGGCAGAGGAGCGGACGGGCGCGGGCGGTGGCGGACGGGCCGCGGGGGCCCCGCGCGGGCCTGGCGGGCCAGCGGCGGCGCGCGGGCGCCGGGGCCATGTGGCGGCGGACGGATGGCTCGGGCTGCGGGGCGGATGCGTCCGGTGCCGGGTGGACGTGTCCGGCGCGCGGAGGAAGGGGAAGACTAGGGTTTGATCCGGATTTGGACGGGGAGGACATATTTGTAGGTAGAGGGAGCTAGGAGACTCCAAATGGAGTGTGGTTTTCGCCCACACGATCGTGATCCGACGATGGAGATCATGGAAGTGACTTAGATGATTTATTGGGCTATTTTGGAGGGGTGTTGGGCTGCAACCCAAAAGAGGCCTTTTCGGTTATGCGGTTAATCGTTGGAGTATCAAACGACCTCCAAATGACACGAAACTTGACAGGTGGTCTACCGGTGGTGTACCAAGGCCACTTGGCAAGCCTCGGTCCATTCCGAGAACGTTTAACACCCGCACACGAAAAGAGACAAGAGGGGTGCGCCGGTGCATGTGGGAGTGTCGGATTGCAAAACGGACAACGGGGAAAATGCTCGGATGCATGAGACGAACACGTATGCAAATGAGATGCACATGATGACATGATATGAGATGCATGACATGAACAAAGTGCAAAACAAAATTCAAAAACCCAACCATGAAGGGAATATCATAACACATAGCCGAAAATGGCAAGAGTTGGAGTTACAAAGATGGAAAGTTACATCCGGGGTGTTACAATTCCACATCAAAAATTCTGTTTTTATCATTTACCTACTCAAGGACGAGAAAGAATTAAACTTGGGGATGCTTGATACGTCTCCAATGTATCTATAATTTTTGATTGTTCCATGCTATCATATTACCCCTTTTGGATGTTTATGGGCTTTATTTTACACATTTATATCATTTTTGGGACTAACCTACTAACCGGAGGCCCAGCCCGTATTGCTGTTTTTTTTGCCTATTTCAGTATTTCAAAGAAAAGGAATATCAAACGGAGTCCAAAGGAATGAAACATCCGGGAGCGTGATTTTTGGAACGAACGTGATCCAGAGGACTTGGAGTGCAAGTCAAGAAGCAATCGAGGTGGCCAGGAGATAGGAGGGCGCACCCACCCCTCCTGGGCGTGCCCCTGTCTCTTGGGCCCCTCAGGCGGCCACCGACGTACTTCTTCCTCCTATATATACCTACGTACCCCGAAAACATCCAGGGAGCCAACGAAAAACAATTTCCACCGCCGTAACCTTCTGTATCCTCGAGATCCCATCTTGGAGCCTTCGTCGGCGCTCCGCCGGAGGGGGAATCGACCACGGAGGGCTTCTACATCAACACCATAGCCCCTCCGATGAGTTGTGAGTAGTTTACCACAGACCTTCGGGTCCATAGTTATTAGCTAGATGGCTTCTACTCTCTTTTTGGATCTCAATACCATGTTCTCCCCCTATCTTGTGGAGATCTATTCGATGTAACTCTTTTTGCGGTGTGTTTGTCGAGATCCGATGAATTGTGGGTTTATGATCAAGTTTATCTATTAGAAATATTTGAATCTCCTCTGAATTCTTTTATGTGTGATTGAGTTATCTTTGCAAGTCTCTTCGAATTATCAGTTTGGTTTGGCCTACTAGATTGATCTTTCTTGCCATGGGAGAAGTGCTTAGCTTTGGGTTCAATCTTGCGGTGTCCATACCCATTGACAGAAAGTGTTGCAAGGCACGTACTGTATTGTTGCCATCGAGGATAAAAAGATGGGGTTTATATCATATTGCTTGAGTTTATCCCCCTACATCATGTCATCTTTCTTAATGCGTTACTCTATTCTTATGAACTTAATACTCTAGATGCATGCTGGATAGCGGTCGATGTGTGGAGTAATAGTAGTGGATGCAGGTAGGAGTCGGTCTACTTGTTGCGGACGTGATGCTTATATACATGATCATGCCTAGATAATCTCATAATTATTCGCTTTTCTATCAATTGCTTGACAGTAATTTGTTCACCCACCATAATACTTATGCTATCTTGAGAGAAGCCACTAGTGAAACCTATGGCCCCCGGGTCTATCTTTTATCATATAAGCTTTCAATCTACCTTTATTTGCATCTTTACTTTTTGCATCTATATTATAAAATACCAAAAATATATTTATCTTATCATATTATCTCCATCAGATCTCACTTTCGCAAGTGGCCGTGAAGGGATTGACAACCCCTTTATTGCGTTGGTTGCGAGAGTTCTTTGTTTGTTTGTGTAGGTGCGTGGGACTTTTGAGGAGCCTCCTATTGGATTGATACCTTGGTTCTCAAAAACTGAGGGAAATACTTACACTACTATTGCTGCATCACCCTTTCCTCTTCAAGGAAAACCAATGCAAGCTCAAGACATAGCAGTCTTCAGACAAGCCGGCAGGTCAGACGCAGAAAACACGGGGAAGGGGTCTCAAGACGACGAGATGAAGAGCCCCGATCACCGAATACAGGAGGACAGATGAAATTCCCTCCCCAGGTGAAAATGGTGAATATGATATGCGCAAGCCACATTCCCAAAGGGAAACGTGCACTAAGGGAGGTCTATACAATCGACCCAAAGTTCAACCCATGGTCCTCTTGCCCGATCACCTTCGATCGCAGGGACCACCCTATCAGTATCCGTCATAGCGGTTCGGCCGCACTGGTCCTAGACCCTATCATTGACGGATTCCACCTCACACGAGTCCTTATTGATGGAGTTAGCAACCTGAACGTACTATACCAGGATATAGTACGGAAAATGGGCATCAACCCCTCAAGGATCAAGCCCACAAAAACCACCTTCAAAGGTGTTATACCAGGTGTAGAGGTCTGCTGCACGGGCTCAATCACACTGGAAGTGGTCTTCGGATCTCTGGACAATCACAGTACCGACGACTTAGACTTCGACATCGTCACCTTTCGAAGTGACCATTAGGCACTGCTCGGACGAACCACGTTCGCTCGGTTCAACGCGGTGCCACATTATGCCTACCGTAAATTAAAGATGCCCGGTCCACGTGGCGTCATCACGGTTAATGGCAGGTCCAAACTCCCCCTCACGGCTGAAGAAGCTACCACCGCTCTAACAGCAAGAACAATGGATGGCACCTTCCAGCCAAACCTCGATGCAATGACCAAGTTTCAGGACACCGTCAAAGGAGTCCGAACTACTGCGCGGCAGGATAGCCTGGTTCGCCTAGGGCTTAATTAAAAACACTCCAGAAAAGGATAACACAAGCCACGTACTGCGGCTCAACCGCCAGGTGGCATAAAACCATCTCTTACATTTTCTTTATAGGTTCACCTTTACACAGGCTACGATGGATTGTGCGGGAATAGTTCGAGTGCGTCAGGGAATCCCTAGATATTCCTCTGTGATCATCCAACTACACCATGTGTCCGTACACAATTTCATCACACCCGGTATCAATAGGTTTTGCAATCATACTTCCTTTTATCACATCACCTGTACTCATACGCATTGACGTATTACTCAAATACAACATGTGGATTTATGTAACGCTCACCTACTACTATTTCTTATTTAAAATACCTTTGTTTAAAGGCGGTTGCTTATCGCGATATGCCTCAATATGCCAGGGGCTTCATCACGCCCATGCTATGGTAAAAAAGTCCGAACACCTTCATGGTAGTTCAGCACCCCGAACTTATAGCATTGTATGCATCAGCTCCGAATCATGTCTTGGGTCAATAGATGGGTTTACCCGGATCCTATGTTTTGGTACCTTACGTTCCTCTATATCGGCTAAGGTAGCACTGGGAGAACTACTGCGATTGTGTCCCGGTTCTTTCTGACGAGCACCTCAGTAGAGAAAGCCGAAAACTGACTATCATGATGTAGCAAGAGCTGGTCAGCTGTTCGAGAGGATCTAAAAATCTTTTAAGGATTTCTTCCGCATAATGCTATAACCAATGCAGCGTGCGATGGATCAGCATTTTCCGATCAGGCGCTTATAGAGCCCCTCGTGCAGACTTCTGAACACTAGGGGCTGCACCTACCTTCCTCGAAAAAACTCCTATGGCTAAGTGAGAGCGATAAAGCCCTATAGTATGATTGCCTTGTTCGATGTGTTGAACACCTCCTTTAGGGACCCAAAACTGGGATAAAGAGTGCTCAGGTTTGTCCCGAACACCCCCGTATTCACTACGTGGGGGCGGAAGCCGACGACTGGCCGACTCTCAGGATTATTATATACAACGGCCGCATAGGATTAAAAACTTTCATATGACAAGCAATAGATGATAAGAATGCTCTTGTTCAAATATTACAAAGGACGAACATGACCGTATTTATGGAAATATAATGTCCTTGGTGCATTGCTCTGCCGCAAGGCGGGCTCCTTTCAAGACACCTTCATAATATAGTTCGGGCTTGTTGTGCTCCTTCCCCTTCGGCGGTCCCTCGGTCATTAGCTTCTCTGCATCCATCTTCCCCCAATGCACCTTGGCATGAGCGAAGGCCATTCGGGCACCTTCTATGCAGACCGACCGCTTGATGACTTCGAGTCGAGGGTAGGCACTTACAAGCCGCTTCACGAGTCCGAAGTAGCTACTTGGAATCAGCTCAGCATGCCACAGCCGGATAATTAAATCCTTCATGGCTAACTCGGCCGCCTTATGTAGCTCGATAAGCTGCTTTAGCTGATCGGAGAAAGGCACCGGATAATTCAGCGCCAGATACTGCATGCAGAAGAGCTTATCCGCAGTATTCCCCCCTTTGGCTTGGTAGAATTGGGTGGCATCAGATATGCTGTGCGGCAGCTCCGCAAATACCCCTGTATATATCAAAACTCAAGTTATCAAATTTGATTTTCCCATCTCAAATAACCGCTTTGTATAGACAAAGCCTTACCAGCCGCAACCTTCCTAGCCTCCTGAATTTCCTTCAGGGCACCCTGGGTTTCCCCCTGGGCATCGCGGATGGCTTGGCGATCCTGGGAGTGTGTTCGGATTTTATACTTACGACTTCACTAGGGGCTCGGCCCTGGGATCCCACTTCGGGCTGCTATCGGTGGCGCTAGTGGACTCCTCTTGAAGAGGAGTTTTTCCCCTCTTAAGCGAATTGGCCTCCAAGGAGTTGGAGGCCGTTCTTTTCTTCTTTCCCCCTGTGAGGGATTCGTCGTCCTCCTCCTCCCCATACTCTTCGGAGGAAGAATGGGCATTGGAGTCTTCAGATTTTGTGTCCGGGGCACCACAGGGACGGAGGCCGCCCCTGGTCTTCTTGGCCTCCTTCTCGGTCTTCTTCTTCGGTGCTTTATATCGCGCGGGGACCAGCATCTTCATCAGAAGTGGGTCGGCCGGTTCTTCTTGCAGAGGGGCTGGACAGTAGATCCGCCCCGCCTTCTTCGCCCAGCCATAGGAAAATGATGGGAAATACATTAAGTCTTTTCCTGAGGATGTACGGATAGAACGCATGAATTGTCAAACATTCAGTTGCTTACCGAACTTGCGGGGCGGGACAGTTGGTACCCGCGGTCCTCGGTGGAGTCCGGCCACGGTTTGCCGGACTTGAAGAGCACCTTCCAGATGTCCTTGTGTGTAGAGCCAAAGATCTCCAACAGGGTCTGGTGCTTGGCCGTGTCGAACTCCCATAGATTGCAAGCTCGGTGTTGACATGTTAGAATCCGGCGAACCAACATCTCCTGAACTACATTGACGGGCTTGACGCTCTTGTCTTCCATGTCTTGGACGCGCGTCTGGAGCTCTGATAGCTTGTCAGATGAAGCCCAGCTCAGGCCCTTCTCGTGCCAGGACGTACGTCGCGGGGGGGCACCGGATCTGAACTCCGGAATGGCGGTCCACTCCTTGCCATGCACCTTGGTCATGTAGAACCACTGCTGCTGCCACTCCTTGACGGAATCATTGATAGTCCCTGTCGGCCATGTAACATTGGGCATCTTGCTCACCATGGCGCCTCCGCATTCGGCATGCTCATCGCTCACTACCTTGGGCTTTACATTAAAAACCTTTAGCCATAAGCCGAATTGCAGCGGAATGCGAAGAAAAGGCCTCGCACACGACTATGAATGTCGAGATGTTAAGGAAGGAATTTGGGGATAGATCATGGAAATCAATCCCGTAGTAGTACATGATGCCGTGAACAAATGGGTGGGGACAATCTATCCCACCGTCGGAAAACGGTGAACAATTCTCTTGGCCAGATACCCGCCCCCCACCCTCCCACCCCTGAAGCTTTTTTGATATCCTTCTCCCGGATGGTAGAGGCCATCCAGTTGCCTCATGCTCCATATTCGGACATCTTCGGGAAGCCTTTTCGGGCGAAGAAGAGGAGCGCTTGGGCACTAGGGCTCGAGCGGAAAGGAATGGATGAGTAGAGAAGGGCGTGGGTGAAAGGGAAGGTTCTTATCCCCTTATAAAGGCAGCAAAGATCCTGCGCCTCCCCACTTGCCCGCTAAAAACGCTTATTCCCCCAAGTGCCATGATTGATGGCACGGTTGGGTTACCCTCACCCGTATTAATGAGAATCCCGCAATGGGGGGACACGATCTCTGCTTCGACAGGACGTGCTGATAAAACCGCCTCGCGATATGTGTGTCGGCAGGTTATGAAAACAGTTCGAATAATGACCGGGCCATGGCATGACGTCATGCTATAAAAAGCTGTCAGCAAATTAGATTTGTGGAATATTATACTCTCTACGGTGGGATGAGGAATTTGTTTTGCAGAGCCGGACACGATCCTTGTGTTCTAAATCTTCTACGGAGTATTCGGAGATGGAACCCGCCTTGCAATGTCGAAGACAATCTGCGTGCCGGACTCATCATCATTGAAGCCTGGTTTAGGGGCTACTGAGGGAGTCCTGGATTAAGGGGTCCTTAGACAGCCGGACTATTGGACTATGAAGACACAAGATTGAAGACTTCATCCCGTGTCTGGATGGGACACTCCTTTGCGTGGAAGGCAAGCTTGGATATTCGGATATGTAGATTTCCTTCTCTATAACCGACTCTGTGTAACCCTAGCCCCCTCCGGTGTCTATATAAACCGGAGGGTTTAGTCTGTAGGACAAAAAAAATCATAATCATAGGCTAGCTTCTAGGGTTTAGCCTCTACGATCTCGTGGTAGATCAACTCTTGTAATACTCATATCATCAAGATCAATCAAGCAGGAAGCAGGGTATTACCTCCATCTAGAGGGCCTGAACCTGCATAAAACATCGTGTCCCCTGCCTCCTGTTATCATTAGCCTTAGACGCACAGTTTTGGACCCCCTACCCGAGATCCGCCGGTTTTGACACCGACACCCTTCCCGCCTAAGTGTTGGAGAAAGAGGACTAAGGCCACTATATATATAGCCTAGCTACCACCGTAGGATCGATCAACTCATTAGTGGATCAACTCATTGGGTGATCAGCTCATCGAATGCTGAAGAGCTCATCATAAGAACACGCCTCCTGAGGCTGTTCTTCCACTTGTACTAGTTCATCCCCAGCACCCCGCGAGGCTAATCCACCACAAAGCAGGAGTAGGGTATTATAGTGCAAGGTGGCCCGAACCTGGGTAAACTGCAGTGTCTTTCTCCTTCTTGTTCATCAGGTTAGGTCGTGAGAGTGGCAGATCGATCGGCTTGAGAGATTGAGTTCTTTGCAGACGCCCCTGAGTTCAAACCTTTCTTGGGTCTGCGGAGCACGGAATCCGACATTTGGTGCGCCAGGTAGGGGGCGTGTCGAAGCCTCTCTTCCGCCAGTTGTTTCACCCCCGCTCTGTTGTTCTCATGGTGGACGCTCATCGAGTTTGTGCCGAGCGCCGGGCCGCCCTCGCCGCACGCGTCGCTCAGACGTCACCCGCGGGCATCGATGCTCCTCCCCTCTCCCTATCGCCCGTGTCCAACGCTACGACTGGCCCTGTATCCCACAAGCAGCAGGATTCGTTGCTGCTGCCTCTCGTGCGATGCAATGGTCGCACTGCCACTCTGTCGCTCACCCCTTCCGCTGCTTCATTCTCCCACGCCCATCGCGGGTTGGCGACCGCACAGTCGGCACTGCTCGTGGCGCGTGAGCTTTTGCGCTGCCGTCCAGCCGATGACCTCTATGAGGATTGACTGGACCGCATTGCCGAGCTTGTCAGCTCTGCTGGAGAGGCTCATGCGTTGTCCTGTTCATTGCCTCCCCCGCAGCCCCAGGCGGGGACGTAGCTCATGGCACACCTCCTCCTCCTCTCTGGCAAGATGTCGTCCCCGAGCCAAGGAAGGAGGCCCACCAGCGCAACCAGCCGTGCAGGGAGCCCGCACGCGATGAAGAATGTTGTTGGGTCATGCAGCGACCTGAGGGAGATGCGCGTGCGCTCCCAGCTCCTCCTGTGCCTCTGCGTCAAGACCATGTGCAGCCCGAGCTGGTTGCGCACGGGCGTCAAGACCTGGCTCCCCTCTGAGGCAAACCCCTGTGGCCATGGCGGGATGCCGGACGTTCAGTCCATATCTTTGCCGCGTCATCTAGCCCAGCAAGTTCAAGCCGGATCTGCCTCCGCGCTACGACGGCACCCCCGACCCGACCGAGTTCCTTCAGCTCTACGAGTTGACCATCGAGGCGGCAAGTGGTGGTGAGAAGGTCACGGCAAACTGGTTCCCCAAGGTTCTCAAGGACGGCGCACGCTCATGGCTCCTAAACCTCCTGGTGGGGCATCTCTGTGTTCATGGATGGCATCCAGGACATCAAGATGAAGGAGAAGCTTGCCATTCAGGAGGACCTATGCTCAGCTCTAGAGATTTTCAACATGGCGACCAAGTGCGCGAGTGCGGATGAAGGTCGTCTCTCGCTCCTTGAGCTCCCAGAAGCTCATCGTGAAGACAATAATGCCAAGGTGAAGGACGTGAAGCGCAAGGGCCTGGCGGTGCTTGCGGCCGAGCCTGACATGAAGCACGGCTGTGACCACCCTGAGTCCTCCAAAGGCAACCGCCCGTTCTGCATCTTCCACACCATGCATAGCCACAACACCAATGACTGCCAAGAGCTCAGGGCTATCCGGGACGGACGCCTCGACCGTCGCCATGAGTGCAACGATCGTGGCTACGACTGTGGAGGAAGTCATGGCAAAGGACGCTGGGACGATCGTGGCCCCCGCTAGGTGTGGCGTGACCAGCCTCGTGAAGACTGCTGGCAGGACTAGCCTCGTGACGTTCTGTGGAGGGATCACCCTCGCGAGGACTATCCTCAGGGCAATGCTGGCCTCCCTCCGCTGCCGCCACCACCAAGAAGGAACGACGGCCATCACTAAGACGATGGGGCTGGGAGCTTGCAAGAGCCTCGTGCTATCGCCTGCATCCTGGGAGGTGCTCAGGCCCCAGCCTCCCATCGCATCTTCAAGTAGATCGCTCGTGAGGTGAACGCGGCCCTCCCCAAGCTCGAGGCGTCACATCCGCTCAAGTGGTCCAAGTACACCATCACTTTCGACTCTTCGGACCAGCTCAAGTTCACGGCCACTTCAGGCACGCTCCCCATGCTCTACTCGCCTACCATCAGCAACGTTCTCGTCACCAAGACACTCATTGAGGGAGGCGCTGGGCTCAATGTCTTCTCCATCGAGACATTTGATAGGATCCAGGTGCCAAACAACGAGCTTCAGCCCACCAAGCCATTCTCAGAAGTGACTGGCGGCTCTACGCACCCCATCGGGCAGATTCTTCTCCCTGTAACCTTTGGCAAGCACAAAAATACCGTACTGAGCTCATCGACTTTGACGTTGCTCACATTCACCTACCGTAAAATGCCATCCTCGGGTACACAGCTCTCGTCAAGTTCATGGTGGCAACACATCATGGCTACAATGTCCTCAAGATGCTAGGAAGGACGGCATCATCACGGTCGCCTCTGATGAGAAAGACGTGTTCTGCTCCCTCGAGCGCGCCTAACAGGCCGTAGCGGTCGAGAACTTAGATAGCGAGAGTGTCGCCCTTCCCCCCGAGGTTGCCCCTAAGAAGAAAAAGTAGCTCCTCCTCAAGGGCGCTCAGGAGGCCGGCACGCCTGATGATCATGACTCGGGCCCCTCGCCCTATGTTGGGGCGCCTTTCCCTCTTGCATAGGAAGGCGCGCCCGACGCGCCCCACAGGTTGCGCTCGGGGGCTCTTCTCTGGAAACCCTCTGACCTGGCTAACGTCAGGAGGGAGGCGTCCGGGCACCATGCGGAGGCATGCTTCAACGCGAGCTTCCAGGAGCAAGGCGCAGGGCACGAGGCACCAAGCACGCAGGAGTTCATCACCAGGCAATCGAGGATCTTCAGGAGGCGCAGGCCATGCGAGGCGAGCGACGGCCTGCACCGCTCAATGCAGCAGCTGCCCAGGACGCGGGCAGTGAGCTGCGCGTTTGTGTCAACATCGTGAGCCTCAAAAGAGCTGCTTCTCAGGAGCTCTTCTGGCCGTCAAGTGTCAGACGGTGCGGTGGCTAGCCCCGCAGCTACGCCCGCATGCCATATGGCCTGCCAGGCCCAGCTACCTCACTCCAGTGATGCATGCATGGCGTTCTGGTGTCTCGCGAAGCCAGGTGCCAGGCAGTCTCGAAGGAGGAGGATCCAGAGCCTCCGGAGCCTCCTAAGGCTCAGGAGCCTGCTGGCTCATGAGGAGCAACATCTGCGGCATGCATCTTCAGCTACTTCAACACTTATACCCCAACGGTGCTAGGTGACTTTTTAGCTCGTTCTGTTGAGGGCTCCCCTCGGGCTGCATTATCCTCAAGCTATGTGGGTCCGCCCCGCAACATGTATCATTTTGCGCATCTATCAGAACTGATTTCACCCTTTTGCAAGCTGCATTATGCTATTGCTGGCATCATATCCATTGCCCTGTTGTCCGCGAGGCCGCCCCGTGCGCCCCCCGCATGCTGCTAACCCGCTTGAGTTTGTTCCACAATAGGGGTTGTTGGCGTGGCGCATGTGCATGGGTCCATCCCTATAGCACCAAAAAACCTGATCTACCGAGCTCTGGCTCGCGGCCATCTCTGCACACTTCATCTCACCAGGTCCTTAGTGCCTTCACCTTCTCGCTGAAGGATCGCTGGTAGGTCGGCAAGCACTGTCATATGCTATGCTTCCTCCCCCCAGGTAACCTGTAGGAATCTCAGGACCCGGTGCGGCGAGTCGCGATCGCTCCGAGCCACCTCTGTGAGTCCAGCCGCCCCTTTCCTCCACCAAATTTGCTTGCGCGTTAAAGGGGGAGCCTCTAAGAATCACGCCTCAGGGGCCCCTGCTACCTGTTGAGCATTGCGTTGGTTTTCCCTGGAAGAGGAAAGGGTGATGCAGCAAAGTAGCGTAAGTATTTCCCTCAGTTTTTGAGAACTAAGGTATCAATCCAGTAGGAGGCTCCACACACGTCCCTTGTACCTATACAAACAAACAAGAACCTCGCAACCAACGCGATAAAGGGGTTGTCAATCCCTTCACGGCCACTTGCGAAAGTGTGATCTGATAGAGATAATAAGATAAGATAAATATTTTTGGTATTTTTATGATATAAATTGGAAAGTAAAGATTGAAAAATAAAGTAGATCGGAAACTTTATATGATAAAAGATAGACCCGGGGGCCATAGGTTTCACTAGTGGCTTCTCTCAAGATAGCATAAGTATTACGGTTGGTGAACAAATTACTGTCGAGCAATTGATAGAAAACTGCATAGTTTTTTTGATAGAAAGACTATAAGGGAACCCCTATAGTATAATTGGTGCAACAAACCCAAATTGGAAGTACCATGCCTTGAAACTGGGTGGGTGGGAAGGCATCAGCCCCTTCCCACCACTAGGCTATGCCTTAGTCTGCTAGAAAAGTGCATAGTTATGAGAATATCTAGGCATGATCATGTATATAGGCATCACGTCCGCGATAAGTAGACCGAAAGGATTCTGCATCTACTACTATTACTCCACACATCGACCACTATCTAGCACGCATCTAGAGTATTAAGTTCGTAAGAACAGAGTAACGCATTAGGCAAGATGACATGATGTAGAGGGATAAACTCAAGCAACATGATATAAACGCCATCTTTTTATCCTTGATGGCAACAATGCAATACGTGCCTTGCTGCCCCTGATGTCACCGGGAAAGGACACCGCAAGATTGAACCCAAAGCCAAGCACTTCTCCCATTGCAAGAAAGATCAATCTAGTAGGCCAAACCAAACTGATAATTCAAAGAGATTTGCAAAGATAACCAATCATACATAAAAGAATTGAGAGGAGAATCAAATATTTCTCATAGATAAACTTGATCATAAACCCACAATTCATCGGATCTCGACAAACACACCACAAAAAGAATTACATCGAATAGATGTCCAAGAAGATGGAGGAGAACATTGTATTGAGATTCAAAGAGAGATAAGAAGCCATCTAGCTAATAACTATGGACCCGAAGGTCTGTGGTAAACTACTCACAACTCATCGGGGAGGCCTTGGCAATGATGTAGAAGCCCTCCATGATCGATTCCCCCTCCGGTGGAGCGCCGGAAAAGGCTCCAATATGGGATCTCACGGGTACAGAAGGTTGCGGCGGTGGAAATTGGTTTTCGTGGTGCTCCTCAGTGTTTTCAGGATATGCAAGTATATATAGGCGAAAGAAGTCCCTCAGGGGAGCCACAAGGGGCCCACCAGGGTGGGGGCGCGCCCACCACCTAGGGCACGCCAGGCACCCTCGTCGCCGCCTCGGCTGCTTCTTGATGTCCACTCCAAGTCTCCTGGATTGCGTTTGTTCCAAAAAGATCGCTCCCGAAGGTTTCATTCCATTTGGACTCCATTTGACATTCCTCTTCTTCGAAACACTGAAATAGGCAAAAAAACAGCAATTCGGACTGGGCCCCCGATTAGTAGGTTAGTCCCAAAAATGATATAAAAAGTGTAAAGTAAATCCCATAAAATCCAAAACGGGTAATATAATAGCATGGAACAATAAAAAATTATAGATACGTTGGAGACGTATCAAGCATCCCCAAGCTTAATTCCTGCTCGTCCTCGAGTAGGTAAATGATAAAAACAGATTTTTTTATGTGGAATGCTACCTAGCATAATTTTTGATGTGGCATGAATGTTTAGATCCAAATGGTTCAAGATAAAAGTTCATATGAACATAAAAATAGTAATACTTCAAGCATACTAACAAAGTAATCATGTCTTATCAAAATAGCATAGCCATAGAAAGCTTATCCCTACAAAATCATATAGTTAGCCTATGCTTCATTTTCATGACATAAAATACTGCCATCATGCACGACCCCGGTTTCAGCCAAGCAAATGGTTCATACTTTTAAACGTGCCTCAGCTTTTTCAACTCTCATGCAATACATGAGCGCAAGCCGTGGATATAGCACTATATGTGGAATGCGATGGTGCTTGTGAAGAAGACAAAAAAGGGAGAAGATAGTCTCGCATCAACTAGGCGTATCAACGGGCTATGGAGATGCCCATTAATAGATATCAATGTGAGTGAGTGGAGATTGCCATGCAACGGAAGCTCTAGAGCTATAAATGTATAAAAGCTCAACAAAAGAAACTAAGTGGGTGTGCATCCAACTTGCTTGCTCACGAAGACCTAGGGTATTTTGACAAAGCCCATCATTGGAATATACAAGCCAAGTTCTATAAAGAAAAAATCCCACTAGTATATGAAAGTGACAACATAGGAGACTCTCTATCATGAAGATCATGCTACTACTTTCAAGCACAAGTGTGGAAAAAGGATAGTAACATTCTCCCTTCTCTCTTTTCTGTCATTTTTAATTTGGTGGGCTTCTTTGGCCTCTTTTTTTATTTGGGATTCTTTGGCCTCTTTTTTTTATAAAGTCTGGAGTCTCATCCCGACTTGTGGGGGAATCATAGTCTCCATCGTCCTTTTCTCACTTGGGACAATGCTCTAATAATGAGGATCATCACACTTTTATTGATTTACAACTCAAGAATTACAACTCAATACTTACAACAAAATATAACTTTACGTGAATGCCTCCGGCGGTGTATTGGGATATGCAATGTATCAAGAGTGACATGTATGACAGAATTATGAAGGTGATCTTGCCACAAATACGATGTCAACTACATCATCATGCAAAAGCAATATGACAATGATGGAGCGTGTCATAGTAAACGGAATGGTGGAAAGTTGCATGGCAATATATCTCGGGATGGCTATGGAAATGCCATAATAGGTAGGTATGGTGGCTGTTTTGAGGAAGATAATTGGTGGGTGTATAATACCGGCGAAAGTTGCACGGCATAAGACAGGCTAGCAATGGTGCAAGGGTGAGAGTGCATATAATCCATGGACTCACATTAGTCATAAAGAACTCATATACTTATTGCAAAAGTTTATTAGCCCTCGAAGCAAAGTACTACTACGCATGCTCCTAGGGGAAGGGTTGCTAGGAGTTAACCATCGCGCGATCCCGACCTCCACACATAAGGAAGGCAATCAAAAGAGCACTCCATGCAACAAATTTGTTACACAACTTTTACCATACGTGCATGCTACGGGACTTGCCAACTTTAACACAAGTATTTTCTCAATTTCATAATTACCCCACTAGCATGACTCTCACATTACCACCTTTATATCTCAAAACAATTATCAAGCATCAAATTGATCATAGTGTTTAATGCACTCTCTATGATAGTTTTTATTATACCCAAATTGGATGCCTTCATTCTAGGACCAATTTTATAACCATAGGAAATACCATGCCAGTCTAAAATATTCTCAAAATCATATATGTGAAGCATGGGAGATCGATAATTTCTACAAAATAAAGCCACCGCCGTGCTCTAAAAAGATACAAGTGAAGTACTAGGGCAAAATTTTCTAGCTCATAAGATATAAGTGAAGCATATAGCGTATTCTAATAAATTCCGAATCATGTGTGTCTCTCCCAAAAAGTGTGTACAGCAAGGATGATTGTGGTAAAGTAAAAAGCAAAGACTCATATCATACAAGACGCTCCAAGCAAAACACATATTATGTGGCGAATAAAAATATAGGTCCAAGTAAAGTTACCGATAGACAGAGACGAAAGAGAGGATGCCTTCCGGGGCATCCCTAAGATTAGGCTCTTGCCGCTCCTTATTCCATAGTCCATCAAATCTTTACCCAAAAGTTGAAAACTTCACAACACAAAACTCAACAGGAAATCTCATAAGCTCCGTTAGTGCAAGAAAGAAAAACCACCACTTAAGGTACTGTAATGAACTCATTCTTTATTTATATTGGTGTTAAACCTACTGTATTCCAACTTCTCTATGGTTCACACCCCCTGATACTTGCCATAGATTCATCAAAATAAGCAAACAACACACCAAAAACATAATTTGTCAAAAATAGAACAGTCCGTAGCAATCTATAACTTTCAAATACTTCTGGGACTCTAAAAATCATACCAAAAGGAAGTCCTTGGCAATTTGTCTATTGATCTATTGCAAAAATAATTAACTAAAAATCACGTTTCTGTGCTTTATTAAAATTATCCTCGTGTGTGCAAAAGTTTCTGTTTTTCAGCAAGATCAAATTAACTATCACCGTAGGTTATCCTATAGGTTCTACTTGGCACAAACACTAATTAAAACATAAAACCACGTCTAAACAGAAGCTAGATGATTTATTTATTACTAAACACAACCAAAAAGCAAGGAACAAAAATAAAATTGGGTTGCCTCCCAACAAGCGCTATCGTTTAACGCCCCTAGCTAGGCATAAAAGCGAGAATAGATCTAAGTATTGCCATATTTGGTATTCAATTCATAAGTGGCTCTCATAATAGATTCATAAGGTAATTTGATTTTCTTTCTAGGAAAGTGTTCCATGCCTTTCCTTAATGGAAATTTGAATCTAATATTTCCTTCCTTCATATCAATAATTGCACCAATCGTTCTAAGGAAAGGTCTACCAAGAATAATAGGACATGAAAGATTGCAATCTATATCAAGAACGATGAAATCTACGGGCACATAATTCCTATTTGCAACAATAATAGCATCATTAATCCTTCCCATAGGTTTCTTAATAGTGGAATCCGCAAGGTGCAAGTTTAAATAGCAATCATCAAATTCACGGAAACCTAGCACATCACATAAAGTTTTTGGAATCGTGGAAACACTAGCACCCAAATCGTACAAAGCATAGCATTCATGATCTTTAATTTTAATTTTTATTGTAGGTTCCCACTCATCGTAAAGTTTTCTAGGGATAGAAACTTCCAATTCAAGTTTTTCTTCATAAGATTGCATCAAGGCATCAATAATATGTTTGGTAAAAACTTTATTTTGACTATAAGCATGTGGAGAATTCATCTCGGATTGCAACAAGGAAATACAGTCTATTAAAGAACAATTATTATAATTAAATTCCTTGAAATCCAAAATAGTGGGTTCATTGCTATGTAAAGTTTTGACGTCTACAATCCCACTTGTACCAAATTTAGCATCAAGATCTAGAAACTCTGAATTATTGGGACGCCTTTTAACTAAAGTCAACTCATCTCCAGTCCCATCATTATCAAGATTCATATTGCAAAACAAAGATTTAATAGGGGACACATCAACAATTTTAGATCTTCATCATTATTATCACGGAAACTAGAAGAACACGCTTTTACAAAGCAATCTTTCTTAGCACGCATCCTAGCGGTTCTTTCTTTACACTCATCAATGGAAATTCTCATGGATTTGAGAGACTCATTGATATCATGCTTAGGTGGAATAGATCTAAGTTTCAAAGAATCAACATCAAGAGAAAGTCTATCAATGTTTCTAGCCAATTAATCAACTTTAAGCAATTTTTCTTCAAGCAAAGCATTGAAATTCTTTCGTGAGATCATAAATTCTTTAACACTAGACTCAAAATCACAGGGAATCTTATTAAAATTTCCATAAGAGTTGTTGTAGGAATTACCATAATTATTAGGGGAATTAGTGGGAAATGGCCTAGGATTAAAGTTTCCTCTATAGGCATTGTTACTAAAATTATTCTTACCAAAAAAGTTCACATCCATAGATTCATTACTATTCTCAATAAAAGTAGACAAAGGCATATCATTGGGATCAATAGGAGCACTCTTAGTAGCAAACAATTTCATAAGTTCATCTATCTTGCCACTCAAAACATTAATGTCTTCTATCGCATGAACCTTTTTACTAGTAGATCTTTTGGTGTGCCATTGACAATAGTTAACCATAATATTATCTAGGAGTTTAGTAGCTTCTCCTAAATTAATTTCCATAAAAGTGCCTCCCGTAGCCGAAACTAAAAGATTTCTAGAAGCAAAATTCAATCTGGTATAAAAAATTTGTATGATCATCCATATATTTAATCCATGAGTAGGGCAATTGCGAATCATTAATTTCATCCTCTCCCAAGATTGTGCAACATTTTCATGATCAAGTTGCTTAAAATTCATAATATCGTTCCTAAGGGAGATGATCTTAGCAGGAGGAAAGTACTTAGAGATAAAAGCATCTTTGCACTTATTCCATGAATCAATACTATTTTTAGGCAAAGACAAAAACCAAGTTTTAGCACGATCTCTCAGTGAACACAGAAATAACTTCAATTTAGCATTATCATTATTCGTGTCTTTCTTCTTTTGCATATCACACAAATCAACAAAGTTGTTTAGATGAGTAGCAGCATCTTCACTAGGAAGGCCGAAGAATTGATCTTTCATAACAAGATTCAACAAAGTAGCATTGATTTCACAAGATTCAACATCATTATGAGGAGCAATCGGAGTGCTAAGGAAATCATTATTGTTGGTATTGGAAAAGTAACACAATTTAGTATTATCTTGAGCCATCGTGACAGGCAATCCAACACACAAGCACACAAGAGGCAAGTGAAAGAAAAGAGGCGAACGGAAAAGAGAGGGCGAATAAAACGGCAAGGTGAAGTGGGGGGAGGAAAACGAGAGGAAAATGGCAAATAATGTAATGCGAGGGAGATGAGTTTGTGATGGGTACTTGGTATGTCTTGACTTGAGCGAAGACCTCCCCAGCAACGGTGCCAGAAATCCTTCTTGCTACCTCTTGAGCATTGTGTTGGTTTTCCCTTGAAGAGGAAAGGGTGATGCAACAAAGTAGCATAAGTATTTCCCTCAGTTTTTGAGAACCAAGGTATCAATCCAGTACGAGGCTCCACACACATCCCTCGTACCTACACAAACAAGAACCTCACAACCAACGCGATAAAGGGGTTGTCAATCCCTTCACGGGCACTTGCGAAAGCCAGATCTGATAGAGATAATAAGATAAGATAAATATGTTTGGTATTTTTATGATATAGATTGCAAAGTAAAGATTGCAAAATAAAGTAGATCGGAAACTTTATATGATAAAAGATAGACCCGGGGGCTATAGGTTTCACTAGTGGCTCCTCTCAAGATAGCATAAGTATTGCGGTGGGTGAACAAATTACGGTCGAGCAATTCATAGAAAAGTGCATAGTTATGAGAATATCTAGGCATGATCATGTACATAGGCATCACGTGCGCAACAAGTAGACCAAAACAGTTCTTCATCTACTACTATTAATCCACACATCGACCGCTATCCAGCATGCATCTAGAGTATTAAGTTCATAAGAATAGAGTAACGCATTAGGCAAGATGACATGATGTAGAGGGATAAACTCAAGAAATATGATATAAACCCCATCTTTTTATCCTCGATGGCAACAATAGAATACGTGCCTTGCTGCCCCTGCTATCACTAGGAAAGGACACCGCAAGATTGAACCCAAAGCTAAGCACTTCTCCCATTGCAAGGAAGATCAATCTAGTAGGCCAAACCAAACTGATAATTCGAAGAGACTTGCAAAGATAACCAATCATACTTAAAGGAATTCAGAGGAGATTCAAATATTTCTCATACATAAACTTGATCATAAACCCACAATTCATTGGATCTCGACAAACACACCACAAAAGGAGTTACATCAAATAGATCTTCAAGAGGATCGAGGAGAACATTGTATTGAGATTCAGAGAGAGAGAAGAAGCCATCTAGCTAATAACTATGGACCCGAAGGTCTGTGGTAAACTACTCACAACTCATCGGAGAGGCCGTGGCGATGATGTATTAGCCCTCCGTGATCGATTCCTCCTCTGGCAGAGCACCGAAAAAGGCTCCAAGATGGGATCTCACGGGTACAGAAGGTTGCGGCGGTGGAGATAGGTTCTCGTGGTGCTCCTCGGTGTTTACAGGGTATGCAAGTATATATATAGGTGAAAGAAGTCGGTCAGGGGAGCCATGAGGGGCCCATGAGGGTGTGGGGTCCGCCCACCCCCCTAGGGCATGCCAGGCACCCTTGTGACCGCCCCGGCTGCTTCTTGACGTCCACTCCAAGTCTCCTGGATTGCGTTTGTTCCAAAAAGATCGCTCCCAAAGGTTTCATTCTGTTTGGACTCTGTTTGATATTCCTTTTCTTCGAAACACTGAAATAGGCAAAAAACAGCAATTCAGGTCGGGCCTCCGGTTAGTAGGTTGGTCCCAAAAATGATATAAAATTGTAAAGTAAAGCACATAAACATCCAAAACGGGTAATATTATAGCATGGAACAATAAAAAATTATATATATGTTGGAGACGTATCAGCCCCTACTGGCCCCCGAGCTCTCACCCCCTAGCCTTATCCACGGCATCGCGACCTGGCATACCAGCGGTGGCTGAGCCTCGCTCAGGAGCCGGGACCCGAGGACGTAGAGCACCCAGATGAGGTGAGTGGAAGGGGTCAATGCGAGTCTCGCTCAAGGAGTGCGGTGGCCGTGGAAACGCAACCAGACAACACGCGGAGGCTGCCACGATAGTGTGAAGATAAACATGGATCGCCAAGATAAGTCTTTAGACATGTGTTGAGGGTTAATCTCGCGATCGACGTCACGATCCTTGCGACCTTGCTGGGGCAATGGAGCTTCTCTTTCATTCCTTCGGGAGCTGCTTGCGTGTGAAAGGGGACCTCCTGAGCATCACACTTCAGGGGATCTCACTGGACATCGGGTTGCTCACCTCCTGGCCTTTATCACGGCATTGCGACCTGGCATACCAGCGGCGACTGAAGCCTGCATGGGGACAGGGTCCAGCTGACACAGAGCACTAAGCTACCGCGAGAGTAAAAGGTGGGACCGTGCCGTAGTGGGAGACACAAGCGTAGTGCTGATTGAGGATCAACAACTCCTAAGCAAAAGCATTACCATTTTTACATGCCCCAACGGGGTTTGTCATGACATGCCATAGGAACAAAACAAAATAGGAAGTCCTAAGGAGAGCGCGGCTTCACCAGCGACACCGGGCTCACACTGTTCCCTAGGCGCGAGCGCGGCGGCTCGGTGGTTCGTAGATGACGTCGTTGCTCGAGTCATGCTTGGAAGAAGCTTTGCCTCTGTCCAAATAGGCACTGCTGTCGTTGGAGGAGTCGCTGGCAAGGCCAAAGGCAAGTTTGCTGCCGGCGGCCCTATCGCCGTAGCCACCTCCCTCAGGGCAGCCCCCAACCGTTGGTCTTCCTCATCGAAGATCTTGAAGAAGAGCGTGGACGCCCCGTCGTACGCGAAGTGGATGGCATGGCCCCCCTCCAGGCAACACACATGAGCAACCGTGCCCTACCCTCGGGTCATGAAGGCGTCGCTGGCGCCCACGACCTCGACCTCTGCTTCCGCGGCCTAGCCGTAGCATCCGTCATGCTGTGGCCACAGCTCGACGGGTCCCTTCGGCGGTATCACCCTCGCAAAGTGCCTCGGGAGGCGAATCCATGTGTGCGGTGGCGTTTCCACCCACACCTTGAACTCCCGGGCCAAGCCTTCAGCGTGGGTCCGTGAAGGAGACAGCCTCGCGGCACCAGTCATCGTGCGCAGGGCACTGCGCGCGTGCGTACAAGGGAATCAAAAAGCCCGGCGGGGCCTGTTCGTGCCAAGGCCGCATCATCACAGCCTCGTTGGCACTGCCCTGGGAGTGATCTGGCCTCTTCTTTGGCGGGAGAAGCATGGGTTCCATCCCGGGGACCTTCCCTTTCTCCGATGTGGAGAACCTCCTGATCGGCACCATGGACACACTAGCAAGACAGTCGAGCAAGGAGAAGCAAGGAGCGAGAAGGCAAAGATGGGCAGGGGGCTCCGCAGCTCCCCCCATTTATAGCCCATAGAAGGTAAATCGTCGGCCTCCCACGATCCTAAGTAATGATGATTTTCTCTGCATGCAGCAGGCAGTTGTCAAGTCAGACGGTTGCCGAGGCGACGTGGGAAAGTGGAGATGCCCACGTCCTATCAAGCGCCATGCGTCGACTCGGTCTGCAGGCGATTGGGGCCGGCGGAGTTCCGCACTTTCCCTTTGGCTTCGCCTCGAAGCCAAGTGTGAGCATGCCTTGGGCCCGGGGGCTTCTCTTGACGTTTTGGAAACCAGCGTGCCCAGACCTGCCTGCCTGCGTATGAAGTTGTAATCCATGAGTTGTAAGTAAATAGAAGTGTGATGATCATCATTATTAGAGCATTGTCCCTTGAAAAAAAGGCCACATAAAAAAGGGAAAGGCCAAAAAAAAGAAAGGCCAAATAAAAAAAGGCCCAAAAAAAATAATAAAAAAGAGGGACAATGTTACTATCTTTTTCCACACTTGTGCTTTAAAGTATCACCATGATCTTCATGATAGAGAGTCTCTTATGTTGTCACTTTCACTATAGAAGTTGGCTTGTATATTCCAACGATGGGCTTCCTCAAAATGCCCTAGGTCTTTGTGAGCAAGCAAGTTGGATGCACACCCACTTAGTTTATCTTGTTGAGCTTCCATACATTTATAGCTCTAGTGCATCCGCTGCATGGCAATCCCTACTCCTCATATTGACATCAATTGATGGGCATCTCCATAGCTCGTTGATTAGCCTCGTCAATGTGAGACTTTCTCCTTTTTTGTATTCTCCCCACAACCTCCATCATCATATTCTATTCCACCCATAGTGCTATATCCATGGCTTACGCTCATGTATTGCTTGAGAGTGAAAAAAAGCTGAAGCGCATTAAAAAGTATGAACCAATTGCTTGGCTGAAACCGGGGTTGTGCATGATGGGAGTATTTTGTGTGACAAAAATGAAACATAGCCTAACTATATGATTTTGTGGGGATAAGCTTTCTTTAACCATCTTATTTTGAGAAGACATGATTACTTTGTTAGTATGCTTGAAGTATTATTACTTTTATGTCAATATGAACTTTTATCTTGAATCATTTGGATATGAACATTCATGCCACAATAAATAAAATTACATTGAGAAATATGCTAGGTAGCATTCCACCTCAAAAATTCTGTTTTTATCATTTACCTACTCGAGGATGAGTAGGAATTAAGATTGGGGATGCTTGATGCGTCTCCAACGTCTCTATAATTTTTTAGTTTTCCATGCTATTATATTATCCGTTTTGGATGTTTATGGTCTTTACTCTTCACTTTTATATCATTTTTGGGACCAACCTACAAACCGGAGGCCCAGCCCAATTTTTTTTTTCTATTTCAGTGTTTCAAAGAAAAGGAATATCAACTGGAGTCCAAACGGAATGAAACCTTCGGGAGCGTTCTTTTTGGAACAAACGCAATCCAGGAGACTTGGAGTGGATGTCAAGAACCAGCTGAGGCGGCCACGAGGCAGGAGGGCGTGCCCCCCATCGTCGTGGGCCACTGGTGGCTCCCCTAACCAACATCCTTCGCCTATATATACCTCTGTACCCTGAAAACATCGAGGAGCACCACGAAACCCTATTTCCACTGCCGCAACCTTCTGTACCCATGAGATCCCATCTTGGAGCCTTTTTCGGCGCTCCGCCGGAGGGGGAATCGATAATAGAGGGCTTCTAGATGATAGCCAGGGCCACTCCGATGAGTTGTGATTAGTTTACCATAGACCTTCGGGTCCATAGTTATTAGCTAGATGGCTTCTTCTCTCTCTTTGAATCTCAATACAAAGTTCTCCTTGATCTTCTTGGAGATCTATTCGATGTAAATCCTTTTGCGGTGTGTTTGTCAAGATCCAATGAATTGTGGGTTTATGATCAAGTTTATCTATGAGAAATATTTGAGTCTCCTCTAAATTCTTTTATGTATGATTTGTTATCTTTGCAAGTCTCTTCGAATTATCAATTTGGTTTGGCCTACTAGATTGATCTTTCTTGTAATGAGAGAAGTGCTTAGCTTTGGGTTCAATCTTGCGGTGTCCTTTCCCAGTGACAGCAGGGGCAGCAAGGCACGTATTGTATTGTTGCCATCGAGGATAAAAAGATGGGGTTTATATCGTATTGCTTGAGTTTATCCCTCTACATCATGTCATGTTGCCTAATGCGTTACTCTGTTCTTATGAACTTAATACTCTAGATGCATGCTGGATAGCGGTCGATGTGTGGAGTAATAGTAGTAGATGGAAAATCGTTTCGATCTACTTGTTGCCGATGTGATGCCTATATACATCATGCCTAGATAATCTCATAACTATGCACTTTTCTATCAATTGCTCGACAGTAATTTGTTCACCGCGGTAATACTTATGCTATCTTGAGAGAAGCCACTAGTGAATCCTACGGCCCCCGCGTCTATCTTCCATCATATAAGTTTCCGATCTACTTTATTTTGCAATCTTTACTTTCCAATCTATATCATAAAAATACCAAAAATATTTCTCTTATCTTATTATCTCTATCAGATCTCACTTTCGCAAGTGGTCGTGAAGGGATTGATAACCCCTTTATCTCGTTGGTTGCGAGATTCTTTTTTGTTTGTGTAGGTACGAGGTATTTGCATGGAGCCTCCTACTGGATTGATACCTTGGTCCTCAAAAACTGACGGAAATACTTACGCTACTTTGCTGCATCACCCTTTCCTCTTCAAACGAAAACCAACGCAGTGCTCAAGAGGTAGCACCTCACGAGGTTCAAATGACATCAGCCATGACGACCAAGGCCAGGCGCTTGCCAGCGGGCGCAGAGCGGCAGGTTTCATCTTTGGTGCAAAGGAGGCACGCGCCGGTGTGGAGTCCCAAGGAATCAGCCAAAGGTTGCCATTTACATGCAACAATACCAGGACCGCCAGAACGGCAGGATGGATGTCATCGCCGAGCTAACCATGACGTCATGATTAGAAGCTTTGATGGCGAAGAACACCTTTTGCTAGGATCATATGTACTTCCTATCCCCTTTCCAATTTGGCAATTCTGGGATCTGTTCCCGCCCGAGTTTTGGAGGAAGAGGACCAAGGCCACTATAAATATAGCCTAGCCACCACTGTAGGATCGATCAACGCATTGGGGGATCAACTCATTAGGTGATCAGCTCATCGAATCCCAAAGAGCTCATCACAAGAACACGCCTCCTGAGGATGTTCTTCCACTTGTACTAGTTCATCCTCAGCCCCCGCGAGGCTAATCCACCATAAAGCAGGAGTAGGGTATTACACCGGAAGGTGGCCCTAACCTAGGTAAACTGCCCTGTCTTTCCCGTTCTTGTTCATTGAGCCAAGTCGTGAGAGTGGCAGATCGATCGGCTTGAGAGGTTGAGTTCTTCGCACACGCCCCTGAGTTCAAACCTTTCTTGGGTTTGCGAAGCCCGGAATCCAACAAACCTAATAACATTCTTAAAGGTCATGGCCCTTCGTCCAATGAATCATGCAATATGATCCATCTCCTTTCCCGGTCTTCTCGGTAGCCATAGCCTCTCGGTAGTAAGCACGCATGGAAGATTCCTTGCCGGGGGTTTCAGCCTTAGTCGTTTTGGCGGTACTAGGTGCACCCTTTCCTTCAACAGTAATCACTGCCTTATCCTCTCGGCTCTGATTGCGCTTTTTGCTCTTCTTATGACTGGTGGATTTGTTTCATCCTCTGAATCAATATTGATGCAGTCCTATTGTCCGAGCAACTTCCTTCCCTCCTCCATTCAAGAACACTTGTCCACCAGGGTGTAAAGCTCCTTCACAGTCTTGGGAAACCGTACGTCATCTCGGGTCGAATCTTGTGGTTGCGCACATTAGACTAGAAGGGGGCTATCATAGCTGCCGTATGGAGATTCAGTATGTTCCTGTGGAATCTGCTGAATCTCTACAAATACTTATGAAGAGTTTCTCCTTATTTCTGCTAGAGAAGCTGGAAATCACTAGGCAACCTTGGTTTTTGATGGCCGCTAGCGAAGGCGCAAATGAACTCATGGCACAGTTGAGCCCATGACGAAATGGAGTTCTCTGGCACGTGCATCAGCCAAGACCCCACATTGGACTTGAGAGCCAAAGGGAAGTAATTGGTGAATACCGTCTCATCTCTTCCCTCGGAAGCATGAAGAATGATGGTGTAGATACTCAAGAACACTGCCGAGTTTAGCCTCCCAATATAGTTCTCGGGTATCTCTGGCTAGAACGTGCGGACGGGCGGCCAACGGACCTGCCGTAGCTCATGAGTAAAGGCAGGGCACCCAACCTTGAAAGGTAGGCACCCGCCAATATCGAGAGTAGGCTTGTCGACATAAGGACCATTGCACCCATCGTCCGGCGGTGGTCGTCGCGGCGTTGCTCAATGATGACACGTGTTTTTCCCTCTGCCTGCTCTCCGTGGCTTGCCGCCGATCTGGACGCGCTCGAGGGTCAGAAGAGGCATCGAGACATCGTCGAGTTTTTGATTTTGTTGTGCTCGTGATGGATGTCGTGGCAAGGACTATACTATAGGGGTGGCCCCTTCCGTACTACCGGCAGCACGAGCCATCATCGTCGCTTGGGGAGGCCACGGTGGGCCAGCTCGCTGCGAGTCCCTAGCATCAGGAAAGCCGAGCAGGATCTGGATGGTGGCGCGCCACTTCTCCATCTGCTCGGCCGCTCACGAGAACTTTAGTAGTAGCTGAGCCCCCGCCATGGCCTCTGTAGCCGTACTCGGCATTGGTCATGACGGCACAGATCGTACTGTCTCTCAACTCCTAACGGTGCCAGCAGTGACAGTACCACGTCCTCGTTGTTACGGGGCGGCAACCTGGATGGAATGGTGGCGTGGCGGAGGCTCTTGAGGGCCAGCTACTCCGTCGGGCGCAATGACTTGGTCGACTCGCCCCGGGGGAGGCGCACGCGCTGTGATCGCTCCCGTGACGGGGGCGGCCGGAGGGAATCGATTCGCCCCGGACCGAGCGCCATTGCTGCTTGTGTGCCCATCGGCGAGAGGAAGGAGTGTGGACAGAGTAATCCCTTTACCCGTACCTCGTGGACCGTTGCCATCGGTGAGGGGGTCCTGGATTAACGGGTCCTCGGACAGCCGCACTATATACATGGGCCGGAGTGTTGGGTTATGAAGATACAAGACAGAAGACTTCTTCCCATGTCCGGATGGGACTCTCCTTTGCGTGGAAGACAAGCTTGGTGATTCGGATATGTAGATTCCTTTCTCTGTAACCGACTTTGTACAACCCTAGCCCCCTCCGATGTCTATATAAACCAGAGGGTTTAGTCCATAGGGGACAATCATAATCCCATAAGCTAGACTTCTAGGGTTTAGCCATTATGATCTCGTGGTAGATCAATTCTTGTAATACTCATATTCATCAAGATCAATCAAGCAGGTAGTAGGGTATTACCTCCATAGAGAGGGCCCGAACCTGGGTAAACATCCTTTCCCCTATCTCCTGTTACCATCGACCTTAGACGCACAGTTCGGGACCCCCTACTCGAGATCTGCTAGTTTTGACACCGACATTGGTGCTTTCATTGAGAGTTCCACTATGATGTCGAAGATAGGCTTGATGGCTCGCCTTGTTATCAAGGACAACATCACCTCCGGAGGAGCCCTGGCCTCAGGCCAAACCCTTCAGCTGGGCTGCTTCACTATGACCGGCCGTTCGGCCATCGGGCCGATGATGACTTCTTAGGTCATCGAAAATCGCCTCCGCGTCAGCTCAGAATACTCCGAACAAATGGATCCGGTGGAGTTGTCATCTTTAAACGAACTCCTTGATCGCATCACCGCCTTGGGAGTCGCTACAGACTATGATTGGATTGGGCTGAAACCCAATCAGAGAGAAATTGAATCTCCGCCGATCACCCATCAGATAGCGGTAGTGGAGGAGAAATACGACAACTCTTCCTCTATATTGAGGACGAACTATGTTCAGATTTCCGAGCTCACAGAGCTAGATACCCACCCGTAGGAAGACATGCCCCATACTCCGAACCTAGAGTCGGACTATGGGCCTGAAAAATTGGTTGATATCCCGGAGCCCAAACTGTTAAGCTCAGAAGTTTCTCAAACTCCGGATCCCAGATCGGGTCAGGGTTCGGACTTAAACCCACCCACCCACCCAGATACAAGCGATCTTACCCACATCAGACAATAGTCCCAAGAAACAGTCCATCACTTCTGGGCCAGATTCCTCCTTGTCAAGGACAAGATCAAAGACTACCGCGATGAAGATGCAATCTCATTATTCTGCAAAAATTGCACGGACGAGGGAATCCTCAATGCAATCAACCACCATCACGTATCACACTTTGCTGACTTGGCAACCATAGTACATAAGTACTTCGCGATGGAAAGTGCCTGGAAAACTCAGGCAGTCTCTTGGGAGCCACCGGTTTCCATTCAACCCCTTGTCCGGACAAAAAGGATGCACCCTCGTCGGTCGCCGAATCCAATAACAAAAAAATCGAAGCCCATTACGGGGCGTAGAACCGTTCTGGAGGGATGGCTCGATAGGCCATGCAAAATACACACAACACTAGATACCATACCAACCCACAACCTTAGAGCATGTTGGATACTCCGGCAAGTGGCCAAGAGCAGCGAGGATTTCCTCACCAAAAATACCGTAGAACAACATCCCAACGACCCTATAGTGTTGACAGTCTTCAAGACTTTCGCCTCAAACAATAGGCACATAAGGGAACTCCGTGCCTCGCCGAAGTCTGCCAAGTCACAACAATAAACCCCTGGAACAACACAGCCATGACTTTTAATTCTAGTGACAAACCAAAAATCAGAACAGTCCGGGCACCAGCCGCATTGGTCCTCAGTCCTATCGTGGATGGCTTTTGCCTTACCAAAGTGCTCATGGATGGCGGCAGCGGACTAAACCTCATTTGCGAGGAAACTCTCCACAAAATAGAAATAGATAAGAGCTGCATTGAGCAAAGTAGCACGACCTTCCAAGGAATTATTCCCAGTCGGGAGGCGCGATATGCAGGAAAAATCACACTCGATGTGGTATTCAGCACGCCGGAGAATTATCGGTCCGAAGGATAACCTTTCAAGTGGCCCCCTTCAACAGTGGATATCAGGCCTTATTAGGGCGAGATGCATTTGCAAGCTTCCAAAGTATACCCCGTTACGGGTACATGAAGCTCAAGATGACCGGCCCAATGGTATCATCACTCTTGTCAGCGATCCGGACAGAGCACTCCGCGCCGAAATCAAAACCGCATCCTTGGCCCTCGAGGCGTTGTCTGAAGCCCTCGCAGCCGGAGAATTAACTGTGTTGCACTCCATGGTGGATAGGGTCACGTGATCCTCGATAAGTGAACCAAATCCACCTCCTTTAAACCAGCAGACGAAATAGTCAAATTCCATGTCCACCCAATGGACTCCATGAAGACAGCATCCATCGGGGAACAGCTGGACCCCACGGTCGACGCTACACTATGGGTGTTCCTACGCGAAAACAGGGACGTATTCACCTAGCACCCTTCGGATATGCCAGGGATCCCACGCAGGCTGGCCGAACATAGCCTAAACATACTGAAGGGATATAAGCCGGTCAAGCAAACATTACGGTGCTTTTCCGAACCCAAATGACAAGCCATTGGGGAGGAGCTAGCCAAGTTACTTGAGAACGGATTCATCAGAGAGATAAAACACCCGGATTGGCTAGGAAACCTGGTGATGGTACCAAAGAAGGATAAATCCTGGCGCCTATGTGTCGATTTCAATGACCTCAACAAGGCCTGCCCCAAGGATCCCTTCCCCCTCCCCTGCATTGATCAGATTATCGACGCTACCGCAAGACACGACTCATTGTGTTTCCTCGACGCATTCTACCGATACCATCAAATCAAGATGAAGGAGTCCGATCAAGCCGCAACGGCATTTATCACCCCATACGGGCCTTTCTGCTTCAACACTATGCCTTTCGGGATAAGAAACGCCGGTGCCACCTATCAACGCATGATTCAAACATGCTTGTAGAAACAAATCGGCAACATAGTTGAAGCATACGTGGATGACATAGTCATCAAAACTAGGCACGTCGAGTCATTAATAGACGATCTGCATCTCACATTCGACATCCTCCGAACATACGACATCAAGCTTAATCCAGAAAAGTGTGTTTTCAGCGTTCCCGCTGGAAAAATGCTGGGCTTCATCGTTTCCAATAGAGGAATTGAGGCGAACCGAGCTAAAATCCGAGCTTTGTCATAGTTGGCTACGCGAATAGACCTCAAACAAGTCCAAAAACTATCTGTGTGTGTGGCAGTTTTAAGCCGCTTTTTCTCCAGATTAGGAGAAAAGGCAATGCCACTCTATCGCCTTCTCTGATGCACTGATGACTTCGAGTGGACGGACGTAGCAACGGCCGGATTAGAAGAAATAAAGTCTCTTCAAGCAGGCAACCCAATCCTGGCCGTGCCAAACGTCGACGAACCAATGTTATTATAAATATTGGCCACACACCAAGTCGTAAGTGCGGTGCTCGTTGTCGAACGAGAGGAGGACGGACACAAATTCCCGCTTCAGAAGCCAGTATACTATATATCCACTGTCCTCACACCATGCAAATCCTGGTACCCTCATTACAAAAAATGGCATACGCGGTCTTCATGGCATTTCGAAAGCTACAACACTACCTTCAAGAATGCTCAATAACGGTGGCCTCCGAGGTACCACTCAATGACAGAATAAACTACCGCGACGCCAAATGCCGGATTGCCAAGTGGGCCATTTAGCTCCTCCCATTCGACATAACATACAAACCGTGCCGGACCCTTAAATCTCAAGTACTGGCCGACTTCATCGCTGAATGGACAGAGGCCAAACTCCCTAAAGAGTACGTCACATATTCCAACTGGGTCATGCACTTTGACGGCTCCAAGATGCTGGCGGGCCTAGGGGCAGGCGTTGTTCTCACATCCCCTGCTGGAGATACAGTTCAATACGTCCTCCAAATATTATTCACGGACTCCAACAATGCAGCCGAATACGAGGCCTTATTGCATGGTCTTCGGATGGCTGTCTCCATGAGCATACAACGCCTTGAAGTGCGCGGGGATTCAAACCTCAAAATATCCCAAATAAATGGAAACTTTGATGACAAAGATCCAAAGATGGCGGCCTACCGTAACGCTGTCCTCAAAATGTCAGCTCGGTTCGAGGGGCTCGAGTTTCACCATGTGGCTCGAGAAAGTAATCAAGCGGCGGACGTCCTCGCTCGCATCGGCGCCAAGCGCGACCCCGTCCCACCTAACATCTTTCTGGAAAGGCTTTTCAAGCCATCCGTGGTGTGGCAAGGGGAGAGCGGCAACAACAATCTGGACCAGACTACAACCCCATACACCAAACACACCGACATTACCGGGGGCTCAGCCACCGAAATTACACCGTCGGCCCATCTCATAATGGTAGTCATTGCCCCACAGACCGAACCCTTCTTGGCCTACCTTAATAGGCGAGAACAACCTGAAGATCAGAATGAGGCGCACAACATTGTGCGGCTCTATAAAGCCTACAAGGTTCACGAGGGAGAACTCTACAAAAAAAGCGCTACTGGAGTACTTCAAAGATGTATCTCCGAGGAAGAAGGACGGCAGTTCTTGGCTGAAATTCATGACGGTCTCGGCGGTCACCATGCTGCGGCTTGGGCCCTTGTAAGCAAGGCCTTACGTACCGGTTTCTATTGGCCGATTGCCCGAGCAGACGCACAGGACCTTGTTCGACATTGCGTCGAATGCCTGCTTTTCGCTAACCAAAGCCATATGCCACCCACCGCTCTACAAACAATCCCAATCACTTGGCCTTTTGCGGTATGGGGGCTTGATATGGTGGGACCCCTTAAAGGAGGAAGCCATAAGAAAAAATATTTGTCGGTCATGGTGGACAAATTCACTAAGTGGATAGAAGCCAAACCAGTTAAAACGGCTGAGGCCGGACCAGCGATAGACTTTATATCTGGTGTTGTGCACCGTTATGGTGTTCCACATAGCATCATCACGAACAACGGCTCCAATTTTACAGCCGATGAGGTAGAAAACTGGTGTGCTAATCTGGGCATTAAGCTCGATTACGCCTCCCTCTATCACCCACAAACCAACGGTCAAGTCGAACGAGCTAATGATCTTATTATGAGCGGCATTAAACCCAGACTAGTGTTTTCTTTGAAAGAATCAGACAAGCACTGGGTCGAGGAGCCCGACTCCATACTCTAGGGTTTGCGGACCACACCCAATCGTTCTACTGGATATACACCTTTTTCATGGTGTACGGCGCAGAGGCTATGTTACCCTATGACAATATCCATGACTCACCTCGAGTGCGCATTTATGAAGAGAGAGAGGCCGAGTTCGATAGGCAGGACAGCCTAGATTCCCTGGAGGAGGAGCGCGATGTTGCAAAAGCCCGTTTCGCATTCTATCAACAACAGGCCCGCAGATATCAAAGCAAAGAAGTACAGGCCAAGACTTATAATTTTGGTGAACTCATTCTATGCTTGCCGGAGAAGAAAAAGGACAAACTCAAGCCCAAGTGGGAGGGTCCCTTCATCATTGATGAAGTTCTCACCGGAGGAGCATACCACCTGCATGATGCATGAGACAACCGGCTAGAGCCGAACCCATGGAACACGGCCAGACTCCAAAGATTCTATACCTAGCACTGGACTCTTCGTTCGTATCCTTTTTCCCTTTTTGTTTCCATTATTTATTTTCCTCTCTTTTCACATTTCCTTTTTTTCAAGCCATAAAGCTCTCATGCGGCTAAGACGCTATGACACACACATTCTCAAATATGTACGCCAATTATACCTGGGGGCTTCCTATACAGAAGCTTATTATTATTATTATTTTCTGAGCATCAAGCTCACCACATATGTGTCTTTTCCGCATATGTACCTTTTCAACGCCATTATATGCATCGATATGACTTAACTTTTGGCCAAGCTGGGTTGCTTGGCTCCTGTGCTTATGCCTTACGTCCCTGTTAGTTCGGCTATGGCATAAATGGAGCACCTCTGCATTGTTCCTGCCAGGTCATCCGGATGTGTACCTTAGACTGGGTGAAGCCGAAAGCTAGAATTCTTAAGGGAATATTCGGTCGACGGACTAAAGATGTTTTTTACTTGTCACATTATGAACCCCCAGATGTTATGTATGATGTGGTTTTTTCAAACACAGTTCGGACATGCACTATTAACGCATGCTGACCCAGGGAAAGGAACCCTTAACGGAACTATTCTCTTTGGAAGATGTTTCTTACGATAAAAAATGTAATATAACATAGCTAGCCGGATATTCTGTTCAAGCAACTATGACCCCTACGCTTGGTTTCCACACGTACCCCGGTATATCTTACCAAGTGGGTATTCGGAAAAACTCCGCACCTTTGGGTCTAGAGGTCAAAGCGAAAAGGTCTGCCATGACAATCGTTTTACAATCCGGCTAGGGACAAATTTGTCAAATGAAGTACATAGTCACTTGGACTCAAAAACTTCTTCCTCTATGCCATCCAACAGGCTATCTAGCCTACAATCCTATTGGAAATACTTAGCGGGTACTTGTAACTGGTCATATACCAAACTAACAGGAATTTCTTTTCCATTTGACCCTAAAGGTCCGACCCGGGCCATGTGATTCTGGTCGAGCTTGGTATACCGAGTTTTCACCATGGCCGAGGCCTCTCGCGCACCTTCTCGGCAGGCCGATATCTTCCATAATTGGGAGCGCCGCCGCGCTCCCTTGAATAGCTGTACAAGCCACTCCATACTACCTGGAGGGGAGTCGGATGGTGTAACGCCCCAGATACAATTTTCCACATTCGTAACTCCAACTCTTGCCTTTTCCGGAGATGCGGTATGATTTTTCCTTCGTGGTTGGGTTTTTGTCTTTTGTTTTGCTTTTGTTCATGTCTTGCATTTCATATCATAGCATCATGCGCATTGCATCCGCTTGTTTTTCATAAAACCTCGTACACGTTCGTAGTTGTCGCATTCCGCTTGCCTTCTTTGACCGTTCCAAGACCAACCGGGTTTTTCGGGTCCCTCTTGTCTGGCCGCTTAAGCCCTTTGCTGAGTGCTCAAACCCCTCGCTTGCTCGTCAAAACTTACCCGAACCCGACCTGCTCAGGCATCACCGTTGGATTCGGATCATCACCAAACATCCCTCTAATGTCTTCGATTTATTATTTGATCTCTCTTAACCTTTTATTCTCAACCGCTCGTTTCCGATCCGATGATCCAAAAACTCCCCTCTTTCCCTATATATATAGAGCCCAACCCTAAAATTTTGGACCAATGTCCCATCCTTCCGTGTCCGCCGCCACCACTTTCCTCATCGGGATCCCCTCACCGATCTCCCTCGATCCCCTCACCCAACCACCACCGAGCGCCAGCCTCCTGCTTCCTTCGGGATCCATCCCCAACCATCGCAGCCACCCGAATCCAGCAAGCGCAGCCACCTCCCTGCCCGATCCACCCATCGATCCACCCCCACACCGAGCTCCTCCCACTCGCTCCTCCCTCCTCGACCCTGCTGCCTCACCGGACCCGGAGGTCCCTGCAACCAAGCTCACCGGAGTGCCACCAGGCCGTTGCTCCCCTCCCTCGCTAGCCTCCTGCGCCGGAGACCTCTGTTTACGCGTTGCTACCGTCAAGCTCCGTCGGACTGGAGCAGCATCGGACCAGCAGGACTGTGCCCTTCCTCTCCATCCTCCCCTCTGTTTTCCTCTTGCTCCCCAGCAACGCTCTCTCTCAGATTCTCTCATCTCTCTATTTTCCTCTTCACAGGGACCAACACCATGGACGCCCGTGCTCTACCCCGAGTCCACCACCGCTGCCGTTTCACGTCAGATCCGGCCGGTGACCGCCGAATCTCGCCGCCTCCGCCATGGACCACCCATCCCCAGACCTCCTCCGCGCCGCCTTGCCTCAGTCGCGCCCCGTCGTCGCTCCTTTCGCCAAGTCCCTGCCGCTGCTCTGCTCTCTGTCGAGTAGAGGACGAGCACCTCGACCCGTGCCTCGCTCGACCGCTCGCACGCGCGTTACCAGCTCCAACGTGTGGGTCGCGCCCAGCTCCGCTGCCGAGCCGGCCCAGCAACTGGTCTGCCCAGCTCCACCACTAGGCTTGGCCCATGGGTGAGCTCCCCAGAGCCCCTCTTGTTCAGCCCCGCACGCACCTGGGCTGCCTCCCCTTCGGCTGTTGGCCAAGGCCCAGCCGCGCCAGATCCGGCCTGCCTGGCCTCCTCCCCACCGAGCCGGCCCAAGTGCCGTGGTGAGCAGCCCCCCTTTGTTGGCCCAGCATGTGTAATTTCGGCCCTATGTAGTTTTTTTCCCTGTCTGCGATTTTAGTATTTTTTTCAGAGAGTGGAGTTTTGCAGATTGGACCCTAAACTTCATGCATCAATAACTTCATAACCGTGCATCGGTTTAAAATGATTCAAACATGTAAAATGCTTAGAATTTTGTGTAGATTAATAATATCCCACTTCCATCCATGTTTGAAATGTTTAAAATGTTGTTTGTTTAAATTTGTATAAATGCCATGTTAAAATGATTTATTTCGCAACTAATTAACCGTTGCTCCGATTTTAATAAACTTTATATGTAAATGGGGTGGAAAAATGCCTAGTTTAACATGGTGCACTCATCTTGCATGTTTAACAACTCTAAAATATGGTTTAGGGCAGAACAGTACCAAATTCATTTTATGCACATGGGGATTTTCCGGAATTGTTGTTCGTTGTTCCGGCCTCATTTAAATTTGCCTAGATAGGTAGTTTAATTATGCTTCACCTCTTGCCATGTTAATCAACCTTTAATATTGTTGGGTACCTAAACGAGTGCGAACTAAATAACTTGAATGTGGTGTTTCGTCAATATGCAACTCGTTGCATATTGAGCTCCACTTAATTTGTAGTATTGTTTGTTGCACTTTGACATGCCATGCCTCTTTAAACCGGTCATGCATAATGTTTGTTTGTGCATCATGTCATGATCATGCTTGTGTGTTTACCATGTTTTTTGCTTCTTTCCGGGTTGCCTTCGATTTCGTTCCGGAGTTCTGAGGATTCGTTCGACCATGTCCGCTTGTCTTCTTCGTGGACTCGTTCTTCTCCCTTGCAGGATCTCATGCAAGATGACCGCTACCCTGGATCTCACTACTAGCATTGCTATGCTAGTTGTTTCGTTCTATCGCTATGCTGCGCTTCCTATCACCTGTTTATCAAGCCATCCCAAATTGCCATGTCAGCCTCTAACCTTTTCACCCTTCCTAGCAAACCATTGCTTGGCTATGTTACCGCTTTTGCTCAGCCCCTCTTATAGTGTTGTTACTTGCAGGTGAAGTTGAAGATTTCTCCATGGTGGACAAGATTTTTGTTGGGATATCACAATATCTCTTATTTAATTAATGCATCTATATACTTGGTAAAGGGTGGAAGACTCGGCCCTATGCCTGGTGTTTTGTTCCACTCTTGCCGCCCTAGTTTCCGTCATACCGGTGTTATGTTCCCGGATTTTGCGTTCCTTACGCGGTTGGGTGATTTATGGGACCCCCTTGACAGTTCGCTTTGAATAAAACTCCTCCAGCAAGGCCCAACCTTGGTTTTACCATTTGCCTCACCACCACCTATACCCTTCCCTTGGGTCGGCCAACCCGAGGGTCATCTTTATTTTAGCCCCCCCGGGCCAGTGCTTCTCTAAGTGTTGGTCCGAACTGAGCTGCCTGCGGGGCCACCTCGGGACAACTTGAGGGTTGGTTTTACTCGTAGCTAGTCTCATTCGGTGTTGCCCTGGGAACGAGATATGTGCAGCTCCTATCGGGATTTGTCGGTGCATCGGGCGGCTTTGCTGGTCTTGTTTTACCATTGTCGAAATGTCTTGTAAACCGGGATTCCGAGTCTGATCGGGTCTTCCTGGGAGAAGGTATATCCTTCGTATATCGCGAGAGCTTATCATGGGCTAAGTTGGGACACCCCTGCAGGGTATTAATCTTTTGAAAGCCGTGCCCGCGGTTATGGGCAGATGGGAATTTGTTAATGTCCGGTAGTAGATATGTCACGCCAAATATGCGACCCTATACTAAAGAGACTCGAAGGTCCCACCAAGGATAGACCCGCATATTGAAATGCTTTTGCAAGGTGGATATCATTACATCAACATTACATAATAGATGGGGATACATACAAGAGGCATACAATGCCACATGAGTAAAACATCACATCATCCATAAGAGCAACATCCGACTACGGATGAAACACAAACAGAAGCTCAAACGACATCCACCCTGCTAGCCCAGGCTGCCTACCTGGAACCTATCCCCTGATCGAAGAAGAAGCAGAAGAAGAACTCCAAGACAAGCAAACATCGCTCTCGCGTCATGATCATCGCATAACCTGTACCTGCAACTGTTGTTGTAGTAATCTGTGAGCCATGAGGACTCAGCAATCCCATTACCATGGGTATCAAGACTAGCAAAGCTTAAAGGGAAAGGAAGGGGTAAAGTGGTGAGGTTGCAGCAGAGACTAAGCATGATATGGTGGCTAACATACGCAAATAAGAGCGAGAAGAGAGCAAGCGGAACGGTCGTGAAGCTAGCAATGATCAAGAAGTGATCCTGAACTCCTACTTACGTCAAACATAACCCAAAAACCGTGTTCACTTCCCGGAGTCCGCCGAAAAGAGACCATCATGGCTACACACACGGTTGATGCGTTTTAATTCAGATCTGGTGTCAAGTTATCTACAACCGGACATTAACAAATTCCCATCTGCCTATTACTGCAGGCACGACTTTTGAAAGATTATACCCTGCAGGGGTGTCCCAACTTAGCCCATGATAAGCTCTCGCGATCAACGAAGGATATACCTTCTCCCAGGAAGACCCGATCAGACTCGGAATCCTGGTTTACAAGACATTTCGACACTGGTAAAACAAGACCAGCAAGACCGCCCGATGCGCCGACAATCCCGATAGGAGCTGCACATATCTCGTTCTCAGGGCAACACCGGATGAGCAATCCGTACAACTAAAACCAGACCTCAAGTTTCCCTGAGGGGGCGCTGCAAAGGGCTCATTTAAACTTGCTTTGATGTGTTGCTCTTGTTTACATCATCTCTTGCCATGAGTAGCTTCATGTAGCCCTGTCATGCATCATGCTTGTTTGTGCATCATGTCGTGTTCTTGTGTGGTGTGTTTACCATGTTGTGTGCTTCTTCTTGTTAGTTCCTGTTTCGTTGCGATCGTGAGGATTCGTTCGTCTACGCTTGGTTCGGTTTCATCCGTTCGTCTTCTTCATGGACTCGTTCTTCTTCCTTGCGGGATTTCAGGCAAGATGACCGCTACCCTGGATCTCACTACTATAATTGCTATGCTAGTTGCTTCGTTCTATCGCTATACTGCACTACCTATCACCTGTTTATCAAGCCTCCCAAATTGCCATGAACCTCTAACCTTTGACACCCTTCCTAGCAAACCATTGCTTGGCTATGTTACCGCTTTGCTCAGCCCCTCTTATAGCGTTGTTAGTTGCAGGTGAAGTTGAAGATTGCCCCATGATGGACAGGATTATGTTGGGATATCACAATATCTCTTATTTAATTAATGCATCTATATATTTGGTAAAGGGTGGAAGGCTCGGCCTTATGCCTGGTGTTTTGCTCCACTCTTGCCGCCCTAGTTTCCGTCATACCAGTGTTATGTTCCCGGATTTTGTGTTCCTTGCGCGGTTGGGTGATTTATGGGACCCCCTTGACAGTTCGCTTTGAATAAAACTCCTCTAGCAAGGCCCAACATTGGTTTTACCATTTGCCTCACCACCACCTACATTTCCCTCTGGAGTAATTATCCCAAGGGTCATCTTTATTATAGCCCCCCCGGGCCAGTGCTTGTCTAAGTGTTGGTCCGAACTAGAGCCCTTAGCAGCGCCCCCTCAGGGAAACTAGAGGACTGGTTTTAGTTGTACGGATTGCTCATCTGGTGTTGCCTAGAGAACGAGATATGTGCAGCTCCTATCGAGATTGTCGGCGCATCAGGCGGTCTTGCTGGTCTTGTTTTACCATTGTCGAAATGTCTTGTAAATCGGGATTCCGAGTCTGATTGGGTCTTCCTGGGAGAAGGTATATCCATCGTTGATCGCAAGAGCTTATCATGGGCTAAGTTGGGACACCCTTGTAGGGTATAATCTTTCGAAAGCCATGCCTGCGGTTATAGTCAGATGGGAATTTGTTAATGTCCGGTTGTAGATAACTTGACACCAGATCCGAATTAAAATGCATCAACCGTGTGTGTAGCCATGATGGTCTCTTTTCGGCGGAGTCCGGGAAGTGAACACGGTTTTTGAGTTATGTTTGATGTATGTAGGAGTTCAGGATCACTTCTTGATCATTGCTAGCTTCACGACTGTTCCCCTTGCTCTCTTCTCGCTCTTATTTGCGTATGTTAGCCACCATATCATGCTTAGTCGCTGCTGCAACCTCACGACTTTACCCCTTCCTTTCCCTTTAAGCTTAGCTAGTCTTGATACCCATGGTAATGGGATTGCTGAGTCCTCGTGGCTCACAGATTACTACAACAACAGTTGCAGGTACAGGTTATGCGATGATCATGACGCGAGAGCGATGTTTGCTTGTCTTGGAGTTCTTCTTCTGCTTCTTCTTTGATCAGGGGATGGGTTCCAGGTCGGCAGCCTGGGCTAGCAGGGTGGATGTCGTTTGAGCTTCTGTTTGTGTTTCATCCGTAGTCGGATGTTGCTCTTATGGATGATGTGTTGATGTATTCATGTGGCATTGTATGCCTTATGTATGTATCCCTATCTATTATGTAATGTTGATGTAATGATATCCACCTTGCAAAACCGTTTCAATATGCGGTTCTATCCTTGGTGGGACCTTCGAGTCTCTTTAGGATAGTATCGCATATTGGGAGTGACAAGATAACTTGACACTAGATCCGAATTAAAATGCATGAACCGCATGTGTAGCCGTGATGGTCTCTTTTCGGCGGAGTCCGGGAAGTGAACACGGTTCTTGGGTTATGTTTGACGTAAGTAGGAGTTCAGGATCACTTCTTGATCATTGCTAGCTTCACGACCATTCCATTTGCTCTCTTCTCGCTCTTATTTGCGTATGTTAGCCACCATATCATGCTTAGTCGCTGCTGCATCCTCACCACTTTACCCATTCCTTACCCTTTAAGCTTTGCTAGTCTTGATACCCATGGTAATGGGATTGCTGAGTCCTCGTGGCTCACAGATTACTACAACAATAGTTGCAGGTACAGGTTATGCGATGATCATGACGCGAGAGCGATGTTTGCGTGTTTTGGAGTTCTTCTTCTGCTTCTTCTTCGATCAGGGGATAGGTTCTAGGTCGGCAGCCTGGGCTAGCAGGGTGGATGTTGTTTGAGTTTCTATTTGTGTTATCCGTAGACGGATGGTGCTCTTATGTATTGTGATGTTGTATTCGTGTGGCATTGTATGCCTTTTTGTATGTATCCCCATCTATTATGTAATGTTGATGTAATGATCTCCACCTTGCAAAAGTGTTTCAATATGCGGTTCTATCCTTGGTGGGACCTTCGAGTCTCTTTAGGATAGTATCGCATATTGGGCGTGACAGATGGCCATAAGGCCTTGGAAATGCTTTGCATCGCCTGCCGAGCTCTCTCGTGCATTTGTGATAGCTCTTGTAGCAGATCGTCCGAAGATCCGGACATCTCTTCTTCGGGACGGCGGTCAGCATACCTACAGACATAACTCTGTTAGTGCCTTTTCTTGCCGTATTATTTGAAAGTAAGTTTGAACACATAGTAAAAATGCCGCCTCGTAGCTTCTTATCTCCTTCACGGAGTTAGCCAGCTAGGCCCACACATCTTTTAGCTCTTTGCCCAGCTTGGTGTGGGAATCTTGGAGTTTGTTCTTCTCCTCCCTGACATGTGTCAGTATACGTTCGCCCGCGGCCAATTGCTTTTGAGCCTCTGGACCCCCCACCTGTGCTGTTTCCGGTACCTCTCCGGGATGATCTGACGACGCTGTCATGTGATATGCACCCATATTAATAATCCTGGCATATGACTGTGTTTTCTCGAGGGAGGGTATCATTACGAGACGTTGCCTTCTTGGCTTTCCCCAGTTCGGTGGTAGCAGTGGCTAGCTGGGTCTGAAAATTTTCCAGCTACTGAGACAACAAGTTGTTCTTCTCCGTGAGCACCTAGATATACAATGATCCTCAAATTAGTTGCTTCAAACTGCTTCAATTCTCGGGGGCTACTGGTATATAATTATCAGAATTGTGCAAGTGTGAACTTACCCGCATATCCTTCAAATATTGGTCACTGGCTCTGGCAAGCCCATCTCGAGCAGCTCGGATGTATGCATCACCCGAGTTGAAGGCATTGAAAGCCTCTTCTGAAAACCCGAGGTCGCGAAGAGCAGCGCGCCGACGCCAATAATTCATGGCACTTTCCACTTTTGAATTTGTGATGGATACCTTATTTGAATCCTCCGCAGAAGGACAATCCGGATTTCACTTCCGCGTTAGCCTCAGTCCTTGAGACAGGGTCCGGAATTTGACTAGTGGAGGCATGGCCCGCAGGATCCCCAAACATAGTCTGGTGAATGTTTTTCCTGACAAGACACAACGGATAGCGTCATAATCCAAAGTGACAGCCATGGAGCATATTTCAAACCATACCTCTTTCATGAAGGCTCGGCCATGTTTCTATTTGCCTTCCTCTTCGAAGGCCTGCCCGGCGTGGGCGCTGCTTTCTTGCGAGTCGCCTCAGGTGTAGCATGGCACGCCGAACGCCTCCCCTTTTGAGCACGAGATAGTTCGGTGAGTGAGGCAGAATGAGGAAATTCTTTCGAAGGATAAGACTCCTAATTACTTACATGCGATGCAGGGAGAAGGACGGGATAGTCAGTGATGATGGCCACTTCTGTGCCATCATAGCTCTCCTGGTAGAACACTCATTCCCCGAACTCCACGAATATATCTGGATCTTCTATGAATTCGGGGTCAAGGGCCCGGTTGTGGTCCTATGGCTATGGTGCGGGACTGTGGAACTCCTTAGTGATCTTCCACCATTCCTGTTTCAAATGGATGGATAAATTTCTAAACTGACTCAGGGAGCAAATTGAGCAGTGGGATGGAAACTCACCCAGCTGGGAGGGTTGTACATGGAAAATCCATCTCTGGGCTTAATGCTGGTGAACTCCTCTTTCTCCCCTTTGTAAAATCCGCACAGTATTTTCGCCAAAGCGGCGGGGGTGTCCAGACACTTTCAACCGCAATGGGTGGCATCATCCTCTCCGTTAAAGTGCCACATAGGGCACCCTCGGTATTGGATTGGCTGGACCCCCCGCATTATGGATATCGCCATAACCTCGACTATTGACAATCCGGACTGGGCGAGCGTATTTATCTTGCTCATCAATTGATTGATGGACTTCCGAGCTATCTCCCTCCCTCGGGCTCTAGGGACGCCAGCCAAGGCGTTTCTTCAATGGAGCACTTGAAAATTCAGGAAGACCCATTCGGACTGGGTCGGCAAGGGAGACGTCCTCAATATAGAACCATTTGGAAGGCCATTCTTCGGATGTCTTCTTTGGCGTGCCAGACAGATATCCGGTCCCGGCGATATGCCATATTTTGGCACCGCCCATTTGAAATATTTACCCCTCTTGATTACGAGGGATGAGGCAGAATATCTTCTTCCAAAACTCAAAATGGGCCTCATAACCCAGGAATAGCTCGCAAAGAGCAACGTAACCCGCAATATGCACGATGGAGGCATGAGTGAAATTGTGCAGTTCGAGGCCATAATACTCCAGAAGACCTCAGAGGAATGGATGAAGTGGAAATCCGACACCTCTCAACAAGTAGGGAACAAAGCACACTCGTTCCCCCCTGGATGGGTTGGGGGAATTCTCCGCCTTCTTCCCACCATCGAAGGAAGCCAATTCGGCTCGAACGGGGACTAGATCTATGGGGGGAAGAAATCCTTGTGTCTGCAACTTCACCAGTTGGTTATGGGATACGGAGCACTTTTCCCAATCACCCTTTTTGGGGCTGTGGGGGCAAGAGGAAGAGCTGAGAGCACTAGCCATGTTGGGGTGGTTTTCTGCAGGCGAGCTCCGAGGATTCCTCGTTTGGGGGAGATGGTGTGGATTAGATCTGAAGATCCTTGTCTCTTTAAATAGAAAATTTTATCACATGGTCAGGGTGGTATGTGCAAAGGCGCCCCGACCTCTTGTATTCGCTCGACACGTGGAAGCCGAAATCATGATGGTGTAGAAGCCAATGAGTGCGACATTAAATGAAAAGCCGGATACTGGTCTTTACATCAGGGACTGTGAAGAAATCAGGGAAGGAACCCGCCTTGCAATACCGAAGACAATCTGCGAGCCGGACTCATCGTTATTGAAGCCTGGTTCAGGGGCTACTGAGGGAGTCCTGGATTAAGGGGTCCTCAGACAGCCGGACTATATACATGGATCGGACTGTTGGGCTATGAAGATACAAGATAGAAGACTTCTTCCCGTGTCTGGATGGGACTCTCCTTTCCATGGAAGGCAAGCTTGGTGATTCAGATATGTAGATTCCTTTCTCTGTAACTGACTTTGTACAATCCTAGCCCCCTCCGGTGTCTATATAAACCGGAGTGTTTAGTTCATAGGGGACAATCATAATCCCATAGGCTAGACTTCTAGAGTTTAGTCATTACGATCTCGTGGTAGATTAATTCTTGTAATACTCATATTCATCCAGATCAATCAAGTAGGAAGTAGGGTATTACCTCCATAGAGAGGGCCCGAACCTAGGTAAACATCGTGTCCCTGTCTCCTATTACCATCTGATACGTCTCTGTCCTATCTACTTTTCCAAACACGTTTGCCCTTGTTTTGGACTCTAACTTGCATGATTTGAATGGAACTAACCCGGACTGACGCTGTTTTCAGCAGAACTGCCATGGTGTTATGCAGAAATAAAAGTTCTTGGAATGACCTAAAAATCCACGGAGCAACTTTTCAGAATTAATAGAAAATACTTGCGAAAGAATCAACGTCAGGGGGCCCACACCTTGTCCACAAGGGTGGGGGTGTGCCCCCTGCCTTGTGGCTCCCCTAGACATCCACCAACCTCAACTCCAACTCCATATATTTGCTTTCATGGAGAAAAAACTCAGAGAAAGTTTCAGCGCGTTTTACGATACGGAGCCGCCGCCAAGCCCTAATCTCTCTCGAGGGGCTGATCTGTAGTCCGTTCGGGGCTCTAGAGAGGGGATTCGTCACTGCCGTCATCATCAACCATCCTCCATCACCAATTTCATGATGCTCACCGCCGTGCGTGAGTAATTCCATCATAGGCTTGCTGGACGGTGATGGGTTGGATGAGATTTACCATGTAATCAAGTTAGTTTTGTTAGTGTTTGATCCCTAGTATCGACTATGTTTTGAGATTGATGTTGCTATGACTTTGCTATGCTTAATACTTGTCACTAGGGCCCGAGTGTCATGATTTTAGATCTGAACCTATTATGTTTTCATGAATATATGTGAGTTCTTGATCCTATCTTGCAAGTCTATAGTCACCTATTATGTGTTATGATCTGACAACCCCGAAGTGACAATAATCGGGATACTTCTAGGTGATGACCGTAGTTTGAGGAGTTCATGTATTCACTATGTGTTAATTCTTTGGCCCGGTACTCTATTAAAAGGAGGCCTTAATATCCCTTCGTTTCCATTAGGACCCCGCTGCCATGGGAGGGTAGGACAAAAGATGTCATGCAAGTTCTTTTCCATAAGCATGTATGACTATATTCGGAATACATGCCTACATTACATTGATGAATTGGAGCTAGTTCTGTGTCACCCTATGTTATAACTATTACATGAGGAATCGCATCCGACATAATTATCCATCACTGATCCAATGCCTACGAGCTTTTCACATATTGTGCTTTGCTTAGTTACTTTACCGTTGCTGCTGTTACAATTACTACAAAACTACTACTGTTACTTTTGCTACTGTGACCGTTACTTCCATACTACTTTGCTACTAAATACTTTGTTGCGGATACTAAGTTATCCAGGTGTGGTTGAATTGACAACTCAACTCCTAATACTTGAGAATATTTCTTTGGCTCCCCTTGTGTCGAATCAATAAATTTGGGTTGAATACTCTATCCTTGAAAACTGTTGCGATCCCCTATAGTTGTGGGTTATCACCATCGACCTTAGACGCACAGTTCGGGACCCCCTACCCAAGATCCGCTGGTTTTAACTGTGACAGTCGGGTTGTTGTTGATGTTTCTCCCCTCTGGGGTCTCCCGCTTCTTCTTCGGCCATGGGGGAAGTGGTGACGGTGCAGCCTGCTCTGACCACACCCCCAGCAATGTCCACATCCTCACGCGCTTCTGCATCCCCCATAGCTTTGGTGGCTGCGGCCGGCGGAGCCTTTGAGCTGGACGGGTGAGCTGGAGCACAGGATTTCTTTTGGGCGCCATGGTTAATAACACTGCCGAAGACGAAGATGGCGGTGAAGATGACGCGCTGCACACGCTTTCAGGTTGTGATCCCACTACCTGGCGCGACAAAGATGTCATGGAAAACCACGGCCACCTATGGGACCAAGGGTCCCTTGCTAGTTTGGAAGGGGAGATTTCATGTTGCACAAAGAGCAGAAGAGCGTGGGGCAGCACGGTGGGGATCACACGAGCAATTTTACCCAGGTTCGGGCCGCCGCGAGGTGTAAAACCCTACTCCTGCTTTGGTGGATTCATGGTGAAAGAGTGCTAGTGGAGCGCAGTACACTTGCCCGACAGGGGTTGCCTATTGGTGATAGTGGCTACACGGGTATGGGTGTGTGACTGTCCAACCTTCCAACCTCTTCTACGGTTTCCACGGGCCTCCTTTTATAGGTTAAGGGGTCACCACAATGGCAAATCAGTCATTATGCATTGATAAGATAGGAAACAGTGCTATCATACCTAACTCTGCAGGGTGACAGAGCGCATTAACTGCACCGCTCAACGTCACATCGCTGCTCACCTGTCAAACCTTGCCTGGTTATTTTGCTAGCTTCACGCCACCTTGCTTGACTCGTCGTAGGACGTGTGTCATCTGTAGGTATTTCTATAGAATGAGGTTGCCATGTGGTGAATGGCTGCCACTTAATCACCTTGCGGCTTGACACCACACTGATTGACGATGTGGGTCGTGGTGGAGTGATTGGTGAGGTGGTTTTTGCCTCCGTGAGTCCTGGCAGGCCCTACCGGGACGTCTTGGATGTTCTATTCCGAGGGTGGCTCCGTCCTCGCCGGGCTCATCTGCCTGGCAAGGAGGCTTTCCTCCTGGTGGTATCTCACTTCTCTGGCTTGACATTGGTCCTCTTGATCTGTATGTTGGTCCTTCAAAGATCTTGGTCTCCTGCACTTGGCATGGCCTGGTGCCATAATCTTGTTCCCGTGCCTGTGCACAGTCTAGCCAACAAACCCTGGGTTTGTTGCACCGACACAGACGTTTTGGTGGACACGAATCAAGCGAGATATTGCTCAATTCATGAATGAATGTGATGTTTGTCGCAGAGTGAAAGCAGAACACCAGCGTTTGGCAGGACTCCTCCAACCTCTACCTATTCCTGAGTGGAAGTTTGATCATATCGAACTGGGCTTTTTCATCAGCCTTCCCAAGTCCAATCGAAGAAATGATGCTATCTTCGTGGTCATTGACAAACTCATAGAAGTGGCTCACTTTCTTCTAGTTAAAGAATCTACCAATGCAGCTCAGTTGGTAGAGCTATACACTTCCAAGATAGTCTCGTTTCACGGGGTTACTCAAGTCATCTCCTCAGATCATGGAAGCATCTTCACTTCCAAGTTTTGGTACTCCTTCCAGAAGGCCATGGGCACCAACATCCATTTCAGCACAGCTTTTCACCCTCAAACAAGTGGCCAAGTTAAAAGGGTCAATCAAATCCTTGAAGACATGCTGAGAGCATGTGTCATCTCTTTCGGCCTGAAGTGGGAAGATTGCCTCCCATTTGCCAAATTCTCCTACAACAACAGCTTCGAAGCAACTTGGGGAAAGGCCCCTTTTGAAATTCTATATGGCAGAAAGTGTTGTACTCCTCTCAACTGGTAGGAAACCGGTGAGCGCCAACTCATTGGAAATGACTTGATCATAGAAGCTGAAAATAGTGTGAAGTCATTCGTGAAAACCTCTAAGACACGCAATTGCGCCAGAAGAGTTACTATTATAGAAAGCACCTTGACTTGGCTTTTGAGATTGGAGACCATGTCTATCTCCGCGTCTCTCCCATGAAAGGTACTCAACACTTCGGTATCAAAGGGAAGCTTGCCCCAAGATATGTGGGTCCTTTCAAAATTGTTGGATAAAAGAGGCGATCTTGCCTACCAACTCGATCTACCTAACAACTTCTAAAATGTGCATGATGTATTCCACGTGTCACAATTTCGCAAATGCTTCAAGACGCCTGAGCGCACTATCAACTTTGAAGAGATTGATCTTAAAGAAGACCTATCTTATCATGAGCATCTCGTTGCCATTCTTGAACAAACCAAGCGCAAAACTTGCAACAAGTGGATCAAGTTCCTCAAATTTAAGTGGTCTCACCATTCGAACTGAGAAGCTACTTGGGAGTGCGAGGATCACCTCCGTTCCCAATATCCGAAGTTCCTTTAGTCCTAGTTCTCGGGACGAGATCCTTTCGTAGTGGAGGAGAGTTGTAACACCCCATATGTAAAACTTTCAAATTTGGCAATGTATCCAACCTTGTCGTGATCAATTCCAAGTGGTTTTCCTCCTTGTTGGTTTCATTTTGGGTTTTGCTTTGTTTTATTTATTGCATTGCCTTGCTATCCTTGTCATATTCCATTTTTTCCATCATATGTTGCATCATCATCATATCAAGTGTTGCATTGTGCTTATGTCATATTGCATATCTATCCTCATCATGTGCATTTTGTGATTTCATGCGTGTTATATTGTTGCATGCTCCATGTGTGATCCTTGCATCATCACCTCACTTCTCCCTTCTTTCTTCTTTCTAGTTTTGCAAGTGCCACACTTTCCCCCTCCATTAATGTTCAATTTCTCCCCAGCAATCTTGCACCATGCCTTAAGCCTCTCTGCCAAGTTTCAACTCATTTGGACTTGTTTTGGTTGGGTTCAAAGATGCATCAAATTTGAATTTTATTTAAACTTGTATTATTTTTCTACATCTTAAATGCCCAAAGCAATTTATTTATATCCTCCATAATTCTAGGACCCCAGAGATAATTTTATCTCTCCCTAACTCCTATCCTAGCACTTTGTGCTTTTCTTGTATTACTTTCTGTTTGAAAAAAGGAAAGAAAAGCAACAGGTCAGCCCAGCAGCCGCAGCAGTCCACCTGGGCCTCGGCCACCAGGCCGGCCGAGCACGCCCCGTGCGCCCGCCAGCCCAGCAGCCCCTTGCGTGATCCTGTCTCCGTTTCTAACCCACAGATCCACTCGCCCCTGCTAGCCCTTCTCCATGTGGTCCGTCTGGCCCTGCCCGTCAGTGACCACGCAGGCGCCCTCACCCATCTTTTCTTCCAACTCGGTCCATCTCGCAGCGCACGCACATAGCCATGGCAGCGTCTGACGTTGTGCTCGCCTACTCGCCCTAGCCCCTATTTAATCCCCTCGCCATGTCCCCCGCCTCTCTAGGATCTCACTCATCCATCGACGCCACCGCCCGGTAAGATTAGCCGCTAGATCCGATGTCCCCTTCATGCCCAAGCACATCCAGGAGCACGTGCTCGTCGCCGGCATGCTCACCGTTGTCCTCAGCCCCGTCGATCGTGTCTGCCGCCTTCCCCGACATTGACTACCTCCCTGTCGTCTACTACGAAGGCCTAGGACGCCAAGCTGCATCGTTTCTTCCTTGTCTTCAACTCTGTCCGCCGTAGCTGTTCGATCGCTGCCATCGCCTTCTCCGTCCACCTCCCGACCAATGGAGCTCGCCTATGAGCTCCTAGAGAGCACATGCATCTCCCCATCCTTTTTTACCGTTCGCTAGCTCGCTCCATCACTGTTCGCCACGATCCCTGAATGTGTCGCCGTCGGACCTTGTCACCGACGAGTGCTCTGTCCATCGTAGCTCCTTCGAGCTTGTCCATCATGTTCGTCTCGACACACAGACTAGATCGACATGCTCAGTAGTTCCTTTAGGTCACCGCTGCGTCGCGTTTCATCCTCGTCATCGCAGATTCTGCAGTTCGTCGTTGGTGTTGTTTCCGTCGACGCCTGGTGCAGCTAGGAGCATGCATTAGTGTGGGATCTTCCCGTGAACCCGTAGCAACCCTCCGCAGCTGCTGTAACCCACCGTAGCCAACTCCGGTGACCACCTCAGCCACGCTTCGCTCGTCCCCCGCGTGCAGCCACCAGGGTCTGGTCAAAACCCACATGTCCATCTCTTTGTCGAGCACACCAGCATAGCCTGATTGGTTTGAGCCACGCTGCTCTACCCAGGCGACCAGGGTTTGATCCCCCTCGTGCACAAATAATTCCCATTACCCCTTTTTGTTCCACTAGGGACTCCCTGACAGGTGGGCCCCTCTTTCATACTCACCCCTCTCCAGGTCCCACATGTTAGCCCCTCCCCTTTATTCTTTTCTTTTATTGGCAATTCTGTCGAATATTCCGTTTCTGGCAAATAGTTTCTTTCCATTTCGGGCAAGTCCCTTTCTGGGCATTTCCATTTATGGATATTGCCATTTCTGTCTTTTCCATTTTAGGCAGTAATTCATTCTAAGCATTTGTGGTGATTTCTTTAAACTGACCCTAACATATTATATATCTTTTTGGGCTAGAAAAATCCAATGAATCCAGTGGTTGCATTAGTTTTAGCTTTTGAGCAAGTTTGCACATATGTCACTTTACATCACATTGTTGTTTTGTCATTTATGTGGATAATTATGCAAATATGATATTTGATAACTTTTAACATGAACATGCTCTTTTACATGCCATCTTACTACTAGAATTTGTTTCATGCTATGAAATGCATTGTAGTGGGTGCAAAAGCTTTCCAACATGCCTACTCAAATATGTTCTGTCATGCCATGTTTATTTTGCTAAGTCTGAAACTGACAACATAACTTGCCATTTTGCATTGAAGCTATCATCAAATCCATGTGTTTTTGGACAATGTTCATGGAGGGAGTTTTATTAGTGCATTTAGGAATAACATGTCATGCGCTTGTTTGCCATGATCAGTTCCTATAGCATGTAGTTTACTAGCTCTAAACATTGCAACCTGATACTATTTCTGGCCTTATGCAGATTTTCACCAAGTCTGTAAAACTGATATTGTTTGCATTTTTGCCATGCTGTTTTAATTATGATCCCGTGAGATTTAGCAGCAGCTCAGTAATCATGTTTTGTAGTAGTTGATATGTACTTCACTTCCATGCCATTTGTTTTCATGTTGGATTGTTGTAGCATATTTAAACTTCGCATTAAAGTCATGCTTGGTTTATATTCATGTTTTCGGTGATATTTGTATCATTTTCAACCGAAATCCTTCAGTATAACCAGTGTCATGCTTGGTTTGCCAAGAGGTTGCCTAGATCCTTCATGTCATCACCGTTGTCCTTTCCGACATCATCTCCTCCATATCGGTAGTCCCTTAGCTCCGTTCGTTGCGTTCGACATATGCATTCATGTTCAGCTTGCATCTAGCATGTGTTCTTTTCCATGTCATGTATGTTTATGAGAATGCTTGTTTATTTTGGTTCACGCAAGGAGACGAGTTCGAGTCTAAGGTCGAGATACCCATTGAGAACAGTTACGACGAGCAAGTTTATGATCCCATTGAGAACGTATCAGGCAAGGTGACAGTTCCTTGATATCACTACTATCTTTGCTTTGCTAGTTCTCTCGATTCTATCGCTATGTCGCGCTGCCTATCTACTTGTTTGTCAGCCTCCTACATTGCTATGAAATGCCTCTAACCCACCTTCCTAGCAAACCATTGTTTGGCTATGTTACCGCTTTGCTCAGCCCCTCTTATAGCGCTGCTAGTTGCAGGTGTAGTGCAGGTTGTTCCATCCTGGGACATGGATATCATGGGATATCACAATATATCTTATTTAATTAATGCGTCTATATACTTGGTAAAGGGTGAAAGGCTCGGCCTTATGCCAGGTGTTTTGTTCTGGTCTTGTCACCTTAGTTTCCGTCATACTGGTGTTATGTTCCTTAAATTTTGTGTTCCTAACATGGTCGGGGTTTATGGGCACCCCTTGACGATTCTCTTTGAATAAAACACTTCCAGCAAGGCCCAACTTTGGTTTTACCATTTTCCATATAACAACTAAAATTTGCATAGGGAGTAATTTACCCAAGGATTCTTAATCAACAACCCGGGCCAGTGCTCCTCGTGAGTATATGTCCAAAACAGAGCACCTTGCGACGCCCCTTGGCAACTGGGATCTCTGCCAACCATGAGCTTTGCTCATTCGTCATGGCCTGAGACGAGATATGCGGGGCTATTATCAGGGTGACGACACGTTGGGAGGTCTTGTTGGTTTTGTTTTACCATTGTCTAAATGTCTTGTGAACCGGGATTCCAAGCTTGATCGGGTTGTTCCGGAAGGAGGATTTTCCTCCATTGATCGTGAGAGCTTATCATGGGGTAAGTTGGGACAGCCCTGCAGGGTTTAAACTTTTGAAAGCCGTGCCCGCGGTTATATGGCAGATGGGAGTTTTTAATATCCGATTGTGGAAAACTTGACACTAAACCTCAAATAAAATACACTACCTGTGTGTGTAGCCGTGATGGTCTCTTTTCAAAGGAGTTCGGGAAGAGAAGACGGCGAGGTTATGTATGATTCATAAGTAGATAGGATCACTTAGTGGTCACTATTAGTTATGGCCATATGTGTAGCTTCTCATCTGACTCTAAAAACATAAGCTAGCCACCTCATATATGCTTAGTGCTTCATTGCAAATCCACAAAATACCTTTCCTCATCTACAAGCTTTGTTAGTCTTCATACCATGGAATGTGATTGTTGAGTCCTCGTGGCTCGCAGTTTACTACAACAATAGCTGCAGGTACCTCCGAGTTTGATGCTAATGATGAACAGGAGCTTCAGTGGGAGTTCGTTGAAGAATGTGGCCGGATGTACGTCACGTATCCGGATGATCAGTAGTGGTGCCCAGTAGGGACGATCGGGACTTAGCATGGGTGGTTATCTTTTATTTGATTGATTTCATCCATAGCCGGACCCTGTGTTCATCTTGAATGATTGTATTAAACTTGATGATGGTGTGTGACTTGTGGCAAGCATAAGCCAACTATACTCTATATCTATCTTTTTAGTACATGGGTTTTGTAAAGATTAACCACTGTTGCGACCACACCTGCATGCGTTTATGCCCCTAAGTCGTGTCCCGACATGTGAGGGATATAATCGCATGTAGGGCGTTACAACTGGTTAGGTTTTGTCCCGACGATGCCAAGCGGCATGTTCATGCCAGCCCGGGGGCTCCTATCAGTGCAACAAACCCTGGGTCCGTTGCCCAGACTGTGCACAGGCCCAAGGGCAAAGATTACAGCACCAAGATCAGACCAAGCAAGAGGGATCAATACTTTGAAGGATCCAAGTGCAGATTAAGATAACCAAGATGGGTCAGAGAAGCAGGATATTGCTAAGGAAAGAACCTCCCCTACCGGGCAGGCGAGCCTGGCGAGGTTAGGTTTGCCCTAGAAGCAAGCTTCTAGATCGTTCCGGTAGGCCTGCCGGGGCTTGCGGAGGTGAGCCACTCCACTGCTCCACCTCACGAGCGATGCAAGCCATAGATCAGTGTGGTGTCAAGCTCCAAGGTGACTAAGTAGCTCCTTCTCGCCACATGGCAGTCGCTTCCTACAACAAACACGTCCATATGACACCCGTCCTGAGATGTGTGAAGCAAGCAGGCCCGAAGCTGGCAAAATAGTCTGGCAAGGGATGCTGGGCACGTTGTGATGTGACACTCGACGGCGAATTTAATGCACTTTGTCAGCCTGCATAGTTAGGTATGATAGCACTGTTTGCTATCTAATCAGTACGTAAAGACTGAATTGCCACCGTGGTGACCCCTTAATCTATAAAAGAAGGCCCATGGCGAAAGTAGAAAGGGTTTGCAAGGTTACCAACCTGAATCCCTCACACATCCATACGTGCGTAGCCACTCTAGCCTCAAGGCAACCTTGCCAGGCAGGTGCGCTGCACCCACCACCACCATTTCCACCATCAAACCACCAAAGCAAGAGTAGGGTTTTATGCCTTGCGACGGCCCAAACCTGGGTAAAAAATGCCCGTGTGATCTCTGTCGGGCTGCACTACGATTCTCCGGTCTTTGTGCAATGTATCCATCCCCCGCCTACCCAAAAGGGGCTCGTAGCCCCATATGTGGTCGTGCTTCCCCATGATAGGATGGCTTACAATGAGAGTTATTTTGATCTTGCTGAGAAACAGAAACTTTTGTGCCGAGGATTTTTTTTACAATTCATAGAAGCGTGCTTTTGATCTGATTCGTTTTGCCCAAGATTGGTACACAAATTTCCCAGGTTGTCCTAATGTTTCAGAATATTTGAAATTACAGAAGTATTCAAACTTTCCAGATTGCTACAGACTATTCTGTTTTTGACTGATTCTGTTTTCTATGTGTTGTTTGCTTATTTTGATGAATCTATGGGTAGTATTGGGGGTTATGAACCATGGAGAAGTTGGAATATAGTAGATATTACACCTATATAAATAAAGAATGAGTTCACAACTGTACCAATAGTGGTGATTTATTTTCTTATACTAACGGAGCCTATGAGATTTTCTGTTGAGTTTTGTGTTGTGAAGTTTTCAAGTTTTGGGTAAGGATTTGATGGACTATAGAATAAGGAGTGGCAAGAGCCTAATCTTGGGGATTACCAAGGAACCCCAAGGTAATATTCAAGGACAACCAAGAGCCTAATCTTGGCGATGCCCCAGAAGGCATCCCCTCTTTCCTCTTCGTCTATTGGTAACTTTACTTGAGGCTATATTTTGATTCACCACATGATATGTGTTTTGCTTGGAGCGTCTTGTATGATTTGAGTCTTTGTTTTTTAATTTGCCACGATCATCCTTGCCGTACACACCTTTTGAGAGGGACATGCATGAATCATGATTTATTAGAATACTCTATGTGCTTCACTTATATCTTTTGAGCTAGGAAATATTGCTCTAGTGCTTCACTTATATCTTTTTAGAGCACGACAGTGTTTTTATTTTATAGAATTTGTTGAACTCTCATGCTTCACTTATATTGTTTCGAGAGTCTTTTTAAACAACATGGTAATTTGCGTTGGTTATAAATTTAGTCCTAATACAATACACATCCAAGAGGGATATAATAAAAACTTTTATATAAAGTGCATTGAATACTATGAGAAGTTTGATTCTTTATGATTGTTTTGAGATATAAAGATGGTGATATTAGAGCCATGCTAGTGAGTAATTGTGAATTTTAGAAATACTTGTGTTAAAGTTTGTGATTCCCGTAGCATGCACGGATGGTGAACCATTATGTGATGTAGTCGCAGCATGTACTATTTATTAATTATCTTCCTTATGAGTGGCGGATGGGGATGAGCGATGGTTTTTTAATACCAATCTATCCCCCTAGGTGCATGCGCATAGAACTTTGTTTTGATCACTAATAGATTTTTGTAATAAGTATGTGAGTTCTTTATGACTAATGTTGAGTCCATGGATTATACGCACTCTCATCCTTCCACCACTGCTAGCCTCTCTAGTACCGTGCAACTTTCGTCGATACCATATACCTTCGTCAAAATAGCCACCATACCTACCTATTCTACCATTCCGAGATATATTGCAATGCAACTTTCCACCGTTCCCTTTATTGTGACATGCTTCATCATTGTCATATTTCTTTGCATGATCATGTAGTTGACATCGTATTTGTCGCAAAGCCACCTTTCATAATTCTTTCATACATCTCACTCTTGAGTCATTGCACATCCTGGTACACCGCCGGAGGCATTCATATAGTGTCGTATTTTTGTTCTAAGTATCGAGTTGTAATTCTTGAGTTGTAAGTAAATAAAAGTGTAATGATCTTCATTATTAGAGCATTCTCCCATGTGAGGAAAGGATGATGGAGACTGCGATTCCCCCACAAGTCGGGATGAGACTCTAGATGAAAAAAAGAGGCCAAAAGAGCGAAGACCCAAAATAAAAAATGAGAGAAAAGAGAGAAGGGGCAATGTTACTATCCTTTTACCACATTTGTGCTTCAAAGTAGCACCATGATGTTCATGATAGAGAGTCTCCTATTTTGTCACTTTCATATACTAGTGGGAATTTTTCATTATAGAACTTGGCTTGTATATTCCAATGATGGGCTTCCTGAAATCGCGCTAGGCCTTCATGAGCAAGCAAATTGGATGTACACCCACTTAGTTTTTCTTTTTCAGCTTTCATAAGTTTATAGCTCTAGTGCATCCATTGCATGGAAATCCCTACTCAGTCACATTGATATCTATGGATGGGCATCTCCATAGCATGTTAATATGCCTAGTTGATGTGAGACTATCTCCTTCTTTTTGTCTTCTCCACAACCACCATATTCTATTCCACCTATAGTGCTATGTCCACGACTCACGCTCATGTATTGCGTGAAAGTTGAAAAGGTTTTAGAACACCAAAAGTATGAAACAATTGCTTGGCTTGTCATTGGGGTTGTGCATGATTTGAATATTTTGTGTGATGAAGATGGAGCATAGCCAAACTATCTGATTTTGTAGGAATAGTTTTCTTTGGCCATGTTATATTCAGAAGACACAGTTGCCTTGTTAGTATGCTTGAAGTATTATTGTTTTATGTCAATATTAATCTTTTGTTTTGAATCCTATGGATCTAAACATTCATGCCACAATAAAGAAAAATTACATGGATAAATATGTTAGGTAGCATTCCACATAAAAAATTATGTTTTTATCATTTACCTACTCGAGGACGAGCATGAATTATGCTTGGGGATGCTTGATACGTCTCCAACATATCTATAATTTTTTATTTTTCCGTGCTATTATATTATCTGTTTTGGATGTTTTATATGCATGAATATGATCTTTTATATTATTTTTGGGACTAACCTATTAACCTAGAGCCCAGTGCCAGTTTCTAGTTTTTCTTTGTTTTTGGGCTTCATGGAGAAGGAATACCAAACGGAGTCCAAACAGAATAAAATCTTCGCGATGATTTTTCTTGGACCAGAAGACACCCAAGAGACTTGAAGATCAAGTCAGGAGAGCCATGAGGTGGCCACAAGGGGGAAGGGCGCGCCCCGCTGCCTTGTGGGCCCCTCACGACTCTACTGACCTACTTCGTCCTATATATTCACATATATCCCCAAACCACCAGAAGCATCCACGAAAACACTTTTCCACTGCCGCAACCTTCTGTACCCATGAGATCCCATCTAGGGGCCTTATTCGGCATCCTGTTGGAGGGGGATTCGATGACAGAGGGCTTGTACATCAACTCTATTGCCCTTCCGATGAAGCATGAATAGTTTACCTCAGACCTACAGGTCCATAGCTAGTATCTAGATGGCTTATTCTCTCTCTTTGATTCTCAATACCATGTTCTCCTCGATGTTCTTGGAGATTGACCCGATGTAATCTTCTTTTGTGGTGTGTTTGTCGAGATCAGATGAATTGTGGATTTATGATCTGCTTATCTATGAATAATATTTGAATCGACTCTGAATTCTTATATGCGTGAGTTGATATCTTTGTAATTCTCTTCGAACTATCGTTTTAGTTTGGCCAACTAGATTGGTTTTCTTGCAATGGGAGAAGTGCTTAGCTTTGGGTTCAATCTTGCGGTCTCCTTTCCTAGTGATAGTAGGGCAGCAAGGCATGTATTGTATTGTTGTTATCAAGGATAAAAACATGGGGTTTACATCATATTCCTTGAGTTTATTCATCTACATCATGACATCTTACTTAATGCGTTACTCTGTTCATGAACTTAATACTCTAGATGTAGGCAGGAGTCGGTCGATGTGTGGAGTAATAGTAGTAGATGCAGGCAGGAGTCGGTCTACTTGACATGGATCTGATGCCTATAAAGTTTCATCCCATTCCAAGAACTTTTATTTCTGCACACAAAAAACACCATGCTAGTTCTGCTGAAAACAGCGTCAGTCCGGGTTAGTTTCATTCAAATCATGCAAATTAGAGTCCAAAACAAGAGGAAAATCGTTAGGAAAAGTATATACAACAGAGACGTATCAACTCCCCCAAGCTTAAACCTTTACTTGTCCTCATGCAATTCGGTTGATAAACTGAAAGTGGAAAAAAATTATGAGCTCTTTTGCTCCTGTTTCGTAAATAAACTTAGACAACACCGAGGTTTTTGGCAAAGATTATAATTAACCATGTCGACAATAACTCCTAAAAATTATATTAACTCATATCAATGACATAACCAACTAGAGAGCGATAATAAGACATCTCAAACAACAACACGTTCTCAAAAAAACCATGATATAATATGACAATAGTGGTATCTCGCTAGCCCTTTCTGAGACCGCAAAACATAAATGCAGAGCGCCCCCAAAGTTCAAGCAGTGACTAAACATTGTAATTTATGGTAGAAAAGATCCAGTCATGATGCACCCAACATTAGCTACACACAATGCATCAGCATGACAGCAGTGCTCTCAGGTTCTAGCGCTTATTTGAGAAGGTGATGACACAACATAGAAGTAAATAGATAGTCCTTTCGCAGAGGGATGCAATGATTTGTAGAGGTGCCAGAGCTCATGTTTTTAAAATAGAGATAAATTAAATTTTGAGACATGTACCCTTCTTGTTTACTTCGCGACAATAAGTTATCAATATCTTCCATGCTAAACAAATTAGTAGTGGTTCCCAAGAAGTAAAGTAAAGGTTTTTTGCTCCCTAGGAGTTTTTGTTTGATTATTGATGAGTTCTTTTTGCAATTTGTGAATGGGAGTCCCTATTACCGCTCTTTTCTCGTGCAATGGTGAGTGAATAAACACGCAATCTTAGAATAACCCGCTTAGCATGGAAGATATCAACTACCTCCATTCGCTCTATGAACAATCCAAGCACACAAAAAGGATATTTATTTGAAGTTTTTAGAGGTGGCACATGGAAATTTACTTAGGACGGCAGGGTAATACCGCATATAGGTAGGTATGGTGGACTCATTTGGAATAACTTGGGTTTCAGGTTTTTTATGTACAAGCAGAGTTCCCACTTAGTACAGGCGAAGGCTAGCAAATAGGTTGAGAAGCGGCCAGCTAGAGAGCAACAACAGTCATGAACATGCATTATGCATAAGTAAAATTCGATACTAGCATGAGTAGGATACGAACACCATGAACATACATATCATAGAGGCTATGTTGGTTTTGATTCAACTACATGCATGAACATGTGCCAAGTCAAGCCACTCGAACATCCAGAGGAGGATACCATATCGTCATACAACATCACAATCATTTTAACGCAATGTTGACATCCAAGATAAAGCATTATCCACTCCTAGCTACTTATGCATGGCAGAGAAAGTATAATCTCTAGTTGTCATTGCAAACATATTTGATCATAATAGGCTGAATCATGGATACTAGGTTAAACATATTTACAAAAATAGAACAAGTTGAGTTCATACCCGTTTCTCTCTCCCACGGCCAGTTCATCGAATATCGTCATTATTGCCTTTGACTTGCATGACCGAACAATTTGAAAATAGTATTAGTGCAACAGTGTCATGGACTAAGCTGAAATTTGCAAGCATTTTATTCAAAATGGAGAAGACAAGGTAATATGGGCTATTCGTTAGATCAATAATAATGCAAATGAGAGCCACTCAACATTTTCATCGTGGTCTTCTCCTTGGTATGACTCAATAAAAAGAAAAGAAATTCAGAGGAACACTAAAATATTTTTGGAGTTTTTGGTTTTTCGAAACAAGCAAAAATAAAAAGGGAAACACAAAATTGAGAAAAACTACTTACATGGGAAAGCTCCCAAAAAGTAGAATAATAAGGAAATCCTTTTGGGTTTTGTTTTTAGTGCTACAACAACTTAAACTAGGAAGAAAAATAAAAAAGAAGCAATAAACATATTTTTGGATTTTCTCAAAGTTTTTCAAACACACAAGAAGAAAGCAAGAAAACAAATTTAACATGGGTAATACAATGAAAAAGTGTGAACACCGACAACTGGAATGAAATGTCTGAACATGAATGCATTTAGCCTAACTTGGTAATCACCAGTTGTAGAAACATGAATGTAATCACCAGTCGCACCTGAAGTTCCATCTCCTGAGGCTCCTCCTGTGCCACAGCCAGGTGTCACAATCCTAGTCAGTGCTTGCATTAGAGTGATGCATCATGTTTAAAATTCTCCTGAAACTTGAAATGGGGATTGATCCAAACCCTAGCATAAGAAAGAATTCAAATAGGATTAAATAAAATCTTTTTCAAATAGCCCAAAATGCCCTTTGAAAATGTTCATGATTTTTTATAAAGGTGAAAACCTCTGTCAAAAATAATGAGCATATTTGTTGGCCATTTATGGATTTTGAATTAACCCATATTGTATTTCAATTGGGGCATTTGAGTTCTGTAAATATATTAAATGCTCCAAATATTATGGAATCTTTTGTTGGCTTTTCGAATAATCCAAATAAGTGTCCACAATTTGTCTCAAAAGTTTTAAAAACGAATTAGTATTTTTACTAATTCAAAACAGAATAAAAGAAGTAGAAAAACTGAAACAAAAAGGAACGAGAGAGAGAAAGGAAACTAACCTGTGCTTACCTCACCTGGCCTGCTGCTGTAATAGAGGCCCAGCCCACCAGCCGTCGTCGTCCTCCTGGCGCCAGTTGACCAGGCGCGTGGCCGACGCGCGTGCACGCACAACACACCACGCCACCAGCTTGCCTGCATGCATCCCTGGGACAGCACGATGCGGCGGTTCTTCTCCTCGGTGCCATATGGACCGAGCTGTTGTCGCTGCCGCTCGTCGTCGCCGTAGCCACCGTGCTCCTCATGCCCACCCGAAGTGCCCAGGAGCTCCATCTCGACCACCTCTTCTTCCTCGCCGAGCAACACACTGTGGGAGCCCCTACAATGCCGCCATCCTCGTCGTCTTCAACCTTCAACGCCCGAGATCACCAACAATGCCACATCGCCGTCTGGCCTCCCCCGAGCCCACTGACTCCTCCAAACTACGCGCTATGAGCCCCTGCGTTGAAACCCCCTCTTCTGTTATGTTTGCTCGCCATAGACGTCGCCCCCTTGCTGACCGTAGCATGCCGCCGCACGAGCTCGACACCAGCGTCACTCTGGTGACCATTTGGTCACACGCTGCTGCCTAACACACTCACCATACCTCGTAGCGCCTCGCTAGTGCATCCGTTCGCCCGCTAGCACACTACAGGAGCAAAACCACCAACAACCGAACGTCGGGCGCCACCACGAGCTCGACTTCGGGGAGCTCACTCCACCGCTCCTCCCGCTTGCCCTACCAGATGTGCGCGAGCCCTAGCTAATCGTAGGACCAAACCGAAGTCGTTTTGGTCGACTATGGGCAAATCCCGAGCCCCTCCGCTGTCTCGGGCTTCACCAACGACATGTGGACCAGGCCCCTGTTTAACCGGGTTTGACCCCGTTGACCAGGGGTTTGACCTCCCCTGGCTGACTGGCGTGTGGACCAGGCCCCTATTTAATTAGTGTTAGTTTAATTAGTATTAATTAACTTAGTTAATTGGATGAGCCAATGACATGTGGGCCCAACCCTACTGACATTTTAGTTAGGGTTAGTTTAGCAGTAATTAACTCAGTTAATTAAATGAGTCACTGATCAATGGGCCCCACTGGTCAGATTTGACCAGCACAAGGTCAGTTGACCTGCTGGCATCACAGTGACATACTTCTGACGTAGTAAATTCTTTTCTGTTTTTTCTTATTTCAGAAATGATTTAGAAATTCTAGAAAATAGTATGTACTTCAAAAAATCATAGAAATTCAACCATAACTCCAAATGAAATAAGTTATATATGAAAAATGATTAGAAAAATCCAATCTATCCATCTATACCACTATCATGCATGTTAAAACAACTCATGGCTATTGTTTAGGCCAAATCATATAAAGGGCATTTAAACCATCACATACAAAGTTTGAATTTGAATCTTTGATTCAAACCAGCTCCATTTAAATCATTGCTAGCTGCATTAGCTCAAATCACAGCATTTTTCCATGTCATGATCATGCATCATATTGTGCACTCCATTGATTATGTTTCCTTCTCTGTTGCCAGTGTTGTTCCCCCTTGGTAGACGAATGTTCCGATGATGAGTTCGATGAAACCGATGAAGAGCTATATTATGTTCAGAAGTGCCAGGCAAGCAAAACCCCCTTCCGATACAATCCCACTCTCCTGTCGCCGCTCTCTTTTACTGCATTAGGACAACAACGATTCATATGTTACATGATGCGGTAGTTGAACCCCTTTCCTCTGCATGACCTGTCATTGCCACAGTAAATAGATGAAACCCACTAGCATGAGTAGGAGTTGTTTGAGCCCTAATGTGCCTAATCATTCATACTTTTTGTCATGCCTACTATTGCTTATAGTTGTGTCGTGTCTGATTCATCAGGGATGAATTGGAAAGTTGTGAACCTGTCCTACTGTTGAGAGCTAAGTGTGTGAACATGATTTGGTAAAGGTAGCGGTGAGAGGCCATGTAGGAGTACATGGTTGGTTGTCTCATTGAAGCCGTCCTTAGGAACTGAGTTCTATGTTTGTGATCCATGAACAACTACTACCACACATTGGGATCCTTAATTGACCCTCTCGACTTATTAACCGCCCATGTCCTCTGTCTGGGTGTTCCAAGTAGTTTCTGGTGTTTGTAGTATACTAGAGGCCGTGCGCAGCGCTGACCCGAGGGGTGGGCTCTGATGCGGTAGGTACGTGGCCCGGTGTGCCAAGTCGCCTGTTTGGTGACCTGGGAACCCTGCACACATCGTTCGGGCCATATGTGGAAACCTCGGTTGGACTCCATGTGGATGGAACCTAAATATGTGATAAACCTGGACTAGGGACTTGTGTGGTTAGTTAGGTCGTGGCCGGCATCCTTGCCAGGCTTCCAATTGAAGGTTGCCGAGATACATGACATGCACATGGCGGTAAGTTGCGAGAGCGTCTGCGAAGAAGTACACCGCTGTAGGGTTATAAATGATCTATTCGAATAGCCATGTCCACGGTAAAGGACCTCTAGGTTGCCTATACAGTTCATAGACAAGTAAAAGTGGATAATCTAAAATGCGCAAGATAAGCGTGAGTGCGATGGATGGCGTTCTCGTAGGGAGATGGGAGCAGATCCATAGTGGTTTATTGATATGGTGAATATGTGGACTCGTGTGCGCCACCTCAAAGAGTTACTTGCAGTCATAGTAGAGGATAGCCACCGAGTCAAAGCTGGCTTACTGTAGTTAAACCCCACCATCCCTTTATTGATACTGATGCATATGTAGCTAGTTCTGATGTAAGTATTGCTAGGTACATTTGTACTCATGTTTGCTTAATTTATGTTTTGCAGAGAGACTTCAGTCTCACTAGTAATTCCGCGTGGACTTCGACGTTTAGCTTGTTACCTCAGCTACGATCTTGTACCTTGAACGGTCCTGTAGATAGTCAGGCTTCTCAGCCTTTTTCATTTGTAGTTGTGTGTACTCAAACATGTTATGCTTCCGTTATCCGTATGCTCCGAATGTTGGGTCATGAGACCCATGTTTGTAATACTTGGCTTCTCGGAGCCTATTGAATAAATACGATGCGTCGTAGATTTTTTTTGTGATGCCATGTTGTATTTGCACATATCAAGCATATTGTGTGTATGTTATTGAAATTCTTGGTATGTGTGGGATCTGACAACCTAGTTGTTTATTCTTGGTAGCCCCTCTTACCGAGAAATGTCTCGTAGTGCTTCCACTGAGCCATGGTAGCTTGCTACTACTCCGGAACACTTAGGCTAGCCGGCATGTGTCCTTCTTCGTTCCTGTGTCTGTTCCCTCGGGGAAATGTCACATGTTGTTCCTTTATGTCCTTGTAGCTTGCTACGACTTGGGTTCATATGTTGTTGATCGACACGTTCATTGCTGGGTCATGTATGCATGTCCTTGTAAGTTAGCGCCACCTTGGGTTTACGACTCGTCATGTCATCCCGGGTTCTTTGTCATATGGATGCTAGCGATATTATCATATATGTGAGCCAAAAGGTGCAAACGGTCCCGGGCCAAGTAAGGTGGCACCCGTGGGAATACCATGCGTGAGGCCGCAAAGTGATATGATGTGTTACATGCTAGATTGGTGTGACTTAGGATCGGGGTCCTGACAATGTTGGTATTAGAGCCTGACTCCCTGTAGGATTACCAAGCCAAACTGGTCAAAGTCGAGTCTAGAAATGCTTTAGTTATATAATGGAATTGATTGTGGTTGGGAACGTAAGGCTCTTTTTACTACTTTACCTTATGCCCTTATGATCCGAGTCATCCTATCTTTCCTACGGGGTTAAGAAATTAGGCTTTCTCCTGTTTCTATCAGGTTGATGTGTTACTAATCAGTGGACTGTTAAAATTGATGGATTTAAGCCTCAGTTCAGTTCCTACTATCTCCGTGTGTTAATAGTTGGTCTCAGAACCCTGATATTGTGATTCTGAGTGGTTATGCCATCATTTTGCATGACGTCTCAAATCTTTTTCAGCATTTACAGCCGTTATGTTGTCCGAGTCATCCCAGGTTTCTAAAATAGTCTGATGTATTTGTAAATCCCTTCTTACCATTCTGAAGCTCCTTTATGCCAGATCAACCGCACTAACTAGTGTGTTGAGGTACTCTATTGCCTCGACATATATGTTGGAGCTATTATTATGACCCTAGGTTTCTTAGAGTATCACCTAGTAATCTAGCCATGTTTTCTATTCCCAGTGTGATGATTCTTGCAATAATTCTCGAAAGCATCCCGTGATGCCATTTAGTTAGTAGGCATTCTATTCCTGGGTTCTTGAACCCGAGATTCACCCTACCTACTTCATGTTGATAGAGTTTGCTCGTTCCTTTAGGTTATAAGTAACCTTTGCGATAGTCCTCGAGGTTCGTGGTATATCCTTCTTCCAAATACCATGAACTGCTTACAGCATAAGTTCCTCGCTAAACAGAAAGATCACAACCATAGTGCTCTTGACGAGTTCTTGATTATATGATGTTACTCTACCAGTTCTACCTTTCTGCATGGGTTATCCAGAAGAAATATGTTGAGCTCGTTCGACATGCTAACCTATGCATCCACAACTCAGAAAAACATATGTTCCTTTGAGTTGTTCCTCTATAGTTGTATTCCAATCCTTGTCTATCAATCAAGTTTATGTCGTGCATTCGTGTTTTTTGATGCATATTTTCTCTTGGTCCGTCAAGCCATTCTATTCTCGAATGCCTAGGAGAAACAAACTCCAGTACCTCGTCCATTTCAAGGATTGGGTCAAAGAAGTTGTATTCTGCAGATCAAAATGCCAATCCAACTTTTGTTATATTCTACCTTGGAGTATTACCATCTTTATTATCAAGTATACCATTGGAATTGCACACTATCCTATGAACTCTTGATATAGTGATACTTCTCGCCATCATTATTCATTTCTCGGTTCCCGCGTTGTTGCAACCAAAATGCCGACAAGTGAACTACAATGTGTGAAATAATACTCCTAGAAACCTTATTGCTTAGTAGTTAATTGACGATATTCTCATCCTTAGCGTGATAGCTATTGACTCATCATTCTAAGACTGACCGTGGTATCTCTTCCATTCTCCCTGGTTTCCTCTTCGATCAGTGTGTTATGATTGTAACAATCCTTTTCTCTTTCACTCATATCATCTTGCCTTGATAAGCGTGATTGATATCGAGCTTAATAACATATTGATGCTTCGTGATTTTCTGAATATCTTCTCGGAAGTATTTCCAGGCTGTCCTCTAACCCTTATGTTGAGTTCATGATCAAGTTGGTTTCTTATAAACCACCACTTCTCCAAGAATTTGTGTTGGATATCCTAAGCTAGATGGTTAAGCTAAACAATAACTTGGAGAGTTGGAAGATAAAAGCTTTGCCGAACTTAGTTCATTCTAAAGGGATACCTTTGTGTTTATGTGTGTGTTGAAGAAATATGATATCTTCATCGATTGCTCCTCGTGATCAATTGTTGGATCTATTGTCTTGTCAAAACTTTGATTTGAGTGTGAGCTATCATCAAATCAACTCAAAGTCAACGATATTCTTAATGTTATATTACTCGTGGTTGTTTCCACGAGCATACACAACTATATCTTTGGGCCCGACCAATCCTATCACCGTGTTCACATGATTATGGAATTCCATCTATATGGAAGGATGAATTGTTCTTGAGCCCACCAACAACATTCCTATCTTCTCCATGATTTTGTTGGACATTAAGCTAGTGTTGGAAACTTTGGTAAGCATTATCTTCATGCCTCCTTCATGAAGCATATGTTTGGTGTAAGAAGTGAATTACTTAAATTTCACGTGCATTAGGTGCAAGTTCCCGTCATGAATTTGAGAAAGAATGTTTTGCTTCCTTTGGAATCGTCCCAAGTCAGTCATGTATGCGTGAAGTATTCTATGGTTGATAGGTTTGGCCACCTCCATTCCATACATAATTCCTAGCACACCAAGCCACGGATTGATTTGTTCAAGATAAAGGAGTTTGTTCTAAGGTTATCACTTTAGACTTGCGCGCGGACACTTTGATATCATTAGTGATGGTTTCTAACCACAACTCGGTAGTGTTTTGTTGTAAGACTACCAGGTGGTCATGCTTGTCTAGGACAGTTTGTTGACATGTGTGTAGGAGAACCAGCTCATGTTTTGGAACGTGCTATCGTAGTTCATTCTCGAGAGTCTCACAACGCCATCTCGTCAGTTTGTGTTGCAAACTTTTTTCATCTTCCTTTCTAGACATGATGAGTCTGGAATATCCTAACACCAACCAGATCTGAATCTCAGGCAGATATGATGGTTGGAACGTCTCCCAAGAGATATAATATTGGTCTCTCTGTAACCCGATAAAGTGGATGCGTGGCCAACACACCCAGCCGAAAGATCTATTATTGTAGTATCTTTATTCAGGAAGTTGGCCACCTCCCCATAAGGATTTCATAGGATTTGCTCCAGTAGTTGTTCCGTATGGATTCTTGTACTCCCGAAGTCCGACTTTCACTTTATGTTCTAGATACCAAACCATATCTATGAACGGGTTATGCTAGCACATCAAGGAGAACATTAGAAGCAAAGTGCTAAATGTCTCTCGGTCGATCATCTAGATTTTGTTTCCTTGGCCTCGCTAAGGTGAAATCTGAGAAGGTGTTATCTTCCTTTGCATCTGCATCATCCATCACTATTCATCATGGTAGTATGATGTGTTGCCAGGATCCTCAGCATGGATGTTGGTAAAACCTTGATGAATGTGGGAATGCTCAAGTTCTTGAAAGCACGCTCAGGCACTAGGTTACATCCCCGATATCAATTGGAATGTCCCTTCCATTTGCTGAATTGCCATGTGACCATAGTGTCGTCTCCAATTTGAGTATGCCTTTTCCTCGAACTCCGCCAAATGATTATTGGTGAATTACCTTAGGATGATATAGCGAGTTCCGATGATCTATGTACAAAAGTAATTCTTTTTGCCACATAAGGGAATAATTCTACAAGCCACCTCCTCTCTACTCTAACCTCATCCACCATCTTCTTAAGCGTGGAATTTTTTCCTACCCAATTGAGCCATTGACATCTACTTATTTCCATTGCAGGTGATCTGTGTCTGTTGTCTCAGCTCGAGAGATACTGTTAAGTCTCATTCCATGAGTTGATCGTCAGTTGCTCAATCTTCGAGAGGATCGATTCTTCTAGTGTTTCCTTTTCCCCTCATTGTCATGTTGGATGAAGATCTCGAAAGCAATGATGTCAAGGTCAATTGGAGCAATGAATAAACATCTTCGAGAAGGGCTATTGGATCATGAAGATTGTGTAGTTTTGTGTCCCCTCTATCTTCCTACCTCACGTATTGAATCTCGGGATGAGATTCTTGTTTAGTGGGGGTGTTTTATCACAAACCTAGTCAGTGTTTGCATTAGAGTGATGCATCATGTTTAAAATTCTCTGGAAACTTGAAATGGGGATTGATCCAAACCCTAGCATCAGAAAGGATAAAATAGGATCAAATAAAATCTTTTTCAAATAGCCCAAAATGCCCTTTGAAAATGTTCATGATTTTTGATAAAGGTGAAAACCTCTGTCAAAAATAATGAGCAAATTTGTTGGCCATTTATGCATTTGAATTAATCCATATTGTATTTGAATTGGGGCATTTGAATTCTATAAATATATTAAATGCTCCAAACATTCTGGAATCTTTTGAGGGCTTTTGGAATAATCCAAATAAGTGTCCACACTTTGTCTCAAAAGTTTTGAAAATGAATTAGTATTTATACTAATTCAAAACAGAATAAAAGAAATAGAAAAACTGAAACAAAAAGAAAAGAGAGGGAGAAAGGAAACTAACCTAGGCTTACCTCACCTGGCCTGCTCCTGTAGCAGAGGCCCAGCCCACCAGGCGTCATCGTCCTCCTAGCGCTAGCCGGCCAGGCGCGTGGCTGATGCGCGCGCACGCACACCATGCTATGCCACCAGCTCGCCTACCTGCATCCCCGGGACAGTGGGATGCCGCGGTTATTCTCCTCGGTGCCGTCTGGACCGAGCTGACACCCTCACTCCTCCCCCTGCTCCCTCCCTCCCTTTACTCTACCCCACCCGAACGCTGTTGTTGCCGCCGCTCGTCGTCGCTGTAGCCACCGTGCTCCTCACACCCACCTGAAGTGCCCACGAGCTCCGTCTCGACCACCTCTTTCTCCTCGCCGAGCAATGCATTGTGGAAGTCCCTACAACGCCGCCATCGCCGCTGTCTTCAACCTTCAGCGCCCGAGATCGCCGCCAATGACAGGTCACCATCCGGCCTCCCCCGAGCCCGCTGACTCCTCGAAACGATGCACTGTGAGCCCCTGCGTCGAAACCCCCTCTTCTCTGCTTCGTTTGCTCGCCCTAGACGTCGCGCCCTTGCTGACCTTAGCACGCCGCCGCACGAGATCGACACTGGCGTCACTCCGGTGACCACTTGGCCACGCGCTGGTGCCTAACACACTCACTGCACCTCATAGCACCTCACTAGTGCATCTGTTCGCCCGCTAGCATGCTGCAGCAACTATCGGATTTCGGGTTCCGTAAACCCTTGATAGGTTCAAACTCTGGGGTGCGTGTGGATATCTCAACCAACTCAGCCTGCCTACTCGCGATCCTCCTAGGCCTAGCGCGTCGAGCTCAAAGGGGCAAAGAGACACAACAGTTTTATCCTGGTTTGAGCCACCTTGTGGTGTAGTACCCTACTCAAGTGTTTTGGTGGATTGCCTAAGGGATGAGGATGAACTAGTACAGTGGATGAACTGGCCTCAGGAGGTGAGGTGTTCTTGAGCTCAAGAGAGCTAGTGAGGTGGTTGGATGAGAAGGGATCTGATCTCTCCCCATCCTCCCCTGTGGTGGTGGCTAAATCCTATTTATAGTGGCCTTGGTCCTCTTCCCAAATGATGGCGGGAAGGGATCCCACAGTGGCCAGATTTGAAGGGTGGCAAGTAGTACATCCTATCCTGACTAAAGTGGTCTTCGCCTGCGAAATGCCTCTGGTCGTGAAGCTGCGGTGAGCTTCGCGATGACCTCCGTCCTGCCGTCCTGGCTGTCTTGGTCTTGTTGCACCAAAATGGAAACCTTTGGATGATTCCTCGGGACTCTAGACCTGCCGTATGCCTCCTTTGCACCAAAGGGGAAACTAGCGCCATACGCCCGCTGGCGCCCGGCTGGCCTTGGTCGCCATGGCTCACATCAGCAGAGCCTTGTGAGGTGCACCTTGCATAGAACTCTCTGCCCCTCGGCAGGCACCCTGAGGAGGCTGATCCCTCGAGGGTCTTGGGGTCGTCCGCCTTGCGAGGCTTGGCCCCTCGCGAGGGTCTTGAGCTATTGATGCTGAAGTATGGGTACCCCCGTATCCAAAACACCGACAGTAGCCCCCGGGCCCAAGGCGCGCTCGGACTTGGCTTCTAGGCGAAGCCAAAGGGCAAGTGCGGAGCGTTGCGGGCCCTAACCGCTTGTGGCCTTCAACGACTCGTGGCGATTGATGGGACGTGGGCGTCTCCACTTCCCCACGCCGCCTCATCAGCCGTTCGATTTGATGGGTCGATGCTGCATGCAGAAGATCATCATGCCGCATGGTCATGGAGGCCGGTGGTTGGCCTTCCTTTGGCTATAAATGAGGGGAGGAGTAGAGCACCCCTCGCTCATCTCTCCTCTGTCTTCTCGCTGCCCACTTCTTCTCCTTCTCTGTCTTGCTCCTGCTTCCATGGCGCTGATCAGGAGGTTTTATGCGGCTGAAAAAGGAAAGGCCCCTCAAGAGGGGCCTGATCCTCTCCCACCGAAGAAGTGGCTCCGCCTTCCTCATGACACCGGCGCGAGATAAGAGGTGACCAGGCCTTGGCAATTGAGGCCTCCGCCCGGCTTCCCCATATATCTGTATGCCCGAGCCCGGGATGAGGACGTGCGTCGTTGAGCTATTACATGCGGTATAGATTGAGCCGTCGCTGTCCTGCCTGCCGAGCCACGGGCCCACGTCGAAGCTAGTTTGCGCGAGTTTGTGGTGTGGGCAACGATGCCCCCAACTCATCGATCCGGCTCCCGAGGTTCTTCGCTGAGGAGCTGCCTCCAAGGGGGCTACTTGAGTTGTGGCTGTAGCATGCGGGGTGCTGTAGCCTGGCCACCGGAGCTGAGGTCAAGGTGGTGCCCCTTGGGGATGTCTTCATGACTCACGGATGGGTCGAGGTCGCCAGGGCGTGCCGGGCAGTGGGGGGCCGTCGCGATCCACTTTCAATATGATGACGCCTCCACTCTGTTCTTCAAGGTCTTCGACAAGCAGGGCCTCCGGCTAGAGGGCTGCCTCGTGGGAAGCAGCCCGCGGAACGAGGCCGAGGGCTCCAGACCTACTTTCGTGGCTCCAGCACCTCCTCTGGCAGCAGCGGCGACTCTTGGGAATCCATCGATTCTCCTAAGCCAAGTGAATCTCCGGAATCCAGCGATGATAGCTACATGTCACCAAGCTCCCGCCGCGCTTGGACCGTGGCAGCGGCTGCTGCTCGGCATAGTTGGTGACGCGCGCTGACCTAGCAGTAACCCTTCTCCTTTGTTTCCCTGTGCGGGATTAGAATTTGCCTCGTGAGGCGTGTAAGGATCGACATGTTTTAATTCCAGCGTCGCTCTTTCGGTTTTATGATGAAATTGTGTGTCCCGATCTGGCATGATTCCCCCCTTCCCTTAGGTAGCGTAGCACTCTACACCGGTGGGACCCAGTCCCCAGGCAGGCTTCAGCCGTCGTTAGTATGCCAGGTCGCAATGCCGTGGTCAAGGCTAGGTGGTGAGCGGCCCGAGGTCTGGTGAGAGCTCGAGAGGCGCGATTCTCACAAGGTCCCCCTTGGTGTGCAAGCCACTGCCCAAGAAAACGGAAAGGGGAGTAAAACTACCGGAGCAGGAGTGCGGGACTAGGGCGAGCGGGTTGCGAGTCTCATAATACGACGTGTGTGACTTATCTTTTAGCAGACTCACCGCGATTTCCTCGAGTGGTGTCCATTTATGCACCCGTGGTAGTGTCACCAGGCGAGGCCCACGACAATCACCTTCTTCCCTTGCTTGCCTAGGTGCTCTACGTCCTTGGGTCCCGACCATCGAGCAAGCTCAGCCGCCGTTGGTATGCCAGGTCGTGATGCCATGTCCAAGGCCAGGGGGTGAGGGCCGGAGAGCCAGTAGGAGGTCTTGAGGAGCGATGCTAAAGATCCCCCCTTCAACGTGCAAGCGACTCGCGAGGGAACGTGGTGACCGCCAGGGTCTACCCATAGATTGGCCCCAGAGGGACCTGCAAGTTAGCTGGCAGGAGAGATTGCAATTCCTTATGGGGCATACTTCCCGCCCTTAGACCCTTTGTAGGAAGACGAAGGCACTGAGGACTTGGTGAGGTGGCGTGCGCGAGGCGGGCTGTGAGCCAGAGCTCGATCCTCGGGTTTGTCAGCATTGCAGGGATGGATCCAAGCACAAGCGCCGTGCCAGCATGAGTAGCCCCCGCTGTGGGATGGGTGAAGCACAAGTCAACAAGCATAAGGAGACCACGAGGCAGTTCAGATTTGAAGTGAGTAGGTAATGGTCATAGATCGGTTCATGAGAGATAATTAGGCAACTCCGACGGATGCAAGGGATGGACCCACGGGACTTGGGGATAGTGCAGCCCGAGGGGCGCCCCCAAACTGAACGAACTAAAAAGATGTCACCTGGCACCGTTGCTGAAGAGATGTCGCGGTACCGGAAGGCGTGCGCCGAAGAGGTCGTCCTTCACGAGCCGCCTTGGCCCTAACCCTCAGGAGGCTCCGGGGGCCTGGGGGGGCTCCTGAAGGTGCATCTCCATCTCTGCCAGGATCACCCGGTGCCTAGCCTCCCGAGCCACCAGGACGACCCGCATGCGGCGCTGGGACACCACAGACGCGCTGGGTAGGCCGAAGGGCATGCGAACGTCGTTGTGAGGCGGACCCTCACATCGGCCGACACGAGACAGCCAAAAGAGTTGCCGAGATGCGGCCCTGTTGAGCACTAGGGTGTCGATGCAGACATGGAACTCCTTACCCTATTTAGGGCAATGAACTGCGCCCCACCGTGGGCGGCGATCGCCCTACAGAACCATTGCCTCCTGAATCTCCTGGACTGCCTTGCTTATGATCTCCTGAGCGCCTAACGCCTTACGCCCTGCGCCTTCTCCTGGGAAGCGAGCGCTGAAGCATGCCTCCACGTGGTGCCCGAGGGCCTCCCTCGTCACACTGGCTAGGTCTAAGGCCCTGCGGAGGAGAGTCCCCGAGCCCACCCTGAGAGGGGCGCCGGGCGCGCTTTCCTATGTGATAGGTGAAGGCGCCCCGTCCAGGGATGCGAGGCTCAGCGGAGCGCTCTCGGCACATGGGGGGAAGACCCCCATGGACTCCGATGTCGGGGGCTGCAGCAAGCCTGGCCCCCAGCCTGATACTTCTCTGGAACCCCCAATAGTTCCGAATATGGGTAGGCAACCTCTCTCTAAGGGGGTGAGCCGCCTGTGCCAATGATCTCTCTCCATCCAGAGGCATCGAACAACTTGCTGGAAGCTCTTCACGGCGCTTCCATTGATGAAGAACCTCATACCATCATGAGTACGGTGATCGAGAAGGTCCGGTCCGCCAAAAGCGGACTGAATGAAGCCTGCGCTAGCCTCCTAACAGGCTTTGAGGTAAGTAATAAAATTGTGAGAAAATATCATAGTATAGACAGTAGCCCCTGATGCTCTCTTTGGTGTTCGGAAAGAAAGGCCGAACAGAGGATCAAATAACACAAGAGTCTAACAGAATATGTCTATGTGAATAAGCAGGTTCGCTGCTGGCTGCTGCCGCTTGTACTGCGGAGGTCTCCGGACTGAAGTGGGACCTGGAGCGGACCGAAGGAGAGCTCGGCCTCGTGAAGAGGCAGCTCGAGGAGAACAAAGGTACACAATACCCCTTCAGTATATTTATAAAGAATAATGGTTTCCCCTAATAGAAGCATCATGAACTTTAATAGGGGCCACAACTGAAGTGGCGGCCCTTAAGAAGGCACTGACCGAGGCCGAAGACAAAGCGACCAAGGAGCGCGCCGAGCGCGAGAAGCAGGAGGCCCGGGTCGACAAGGTCCAGCTAGAGCTCCAGGACTTCATCAAAAAATATGAGTCCTTGGAGCGTGACTCTAAGACACAAGAGTCCGAGCTTGCTAAGACCCTCCAGAGCGTGCGAGATGCCAAAGCCAAAGCCCAAAAGGACCTCCAGGAGATTCAGGTGGCCAAGAAGATAGCGGCGGGTAAGGCATTCAATATGCAAAGCAAGCATGTGAAGGAGACTTTCTTTTTACTTACCCGAATTTGGAGCTCTCCAGGAGTATTCGCATATCTGCCACGCAACATATCTAATACCATGGAGTTCTACCGAGCTAAGGAAGGGAGCTCAACGAAGAAGTTGTTCTGGTCCCAGTATATTGGGACCGAACATCCGATGCCCTTGAGAGACCAGCTGAAGCAACTAGTCGAACTTCACAAGGCGGCCGAACTGGCCATGAAGGACTTCATAGTCCGGCTGTGGCCTACCGAGCCCCTGCCCAGCAGCTACTTCGGCCTAGTAAAGCAGCTCGTAAATGCCTGCCAGCGGCTTGAAGTCATAAGGCGGCCAGTTTGCATTGAAGGCGCGCGCATGGCCTTCGCCCGTGTGAAAGTGCACTGGGCGAAGATGGATGCCGAGAAGCTGATAACGGAGGGGCCACCGAAGGGCAAGGAGCACCGCCATCCCGAAAAGTATTATGACAGTGTCCTAAAGGGGTCCCGCCTTGTGGCAGAGCAATGTGCTAAGGATGTAATATTTGAGTGAATGTACTCATTTGATCCTGTAATACGAAAACAAGTTCATTTGCGCAATATAACACTTGCTGATTTTAAATTTTACCTTCTGTGCGGCCGTTTATAAAATCTGAGAGTTGGCTAGTCGTCGGCTTCTGCCCCCATGTAACTAGTACCGGGGTGTCCCGGATAAATGTAAACACTCTTTATCCAAATTTTTGGTCCTTTAAGGAGGTGTTTAGTGCAATGAACAACGCAATCAGACTATATAGCTTTATCACTCTCACTTAGCCATACAAGTTCTATAATTTTAAATTTTGGCGTAGCCCTTGGTATTCGGAAGGCCGAACTTGGGGCGCCATACACGCCTAAATCGGACAAAGGCCGATTCCTTTACCAAAGCGGAAAAAATCTTTAAGGATTTGAGACCTCTCGAATAGCGACCAGCTCTCGCCGCATCATGACAGTCAGTTTTCGGCTCTCTCTACTGAGGTGCTCGTCCGGAAGAACCAGGACACAATCGCAGTAGTTCTCCCTGTGCCGCTGATATAGCGGAACGTAAGGCAGCAAAACATGGGAGCCGGGCAAACCCAACTATTGACCCAAGACATGATTCGGAGCTGATGCATATAATGCTATAAGTTCGGGGTGCCACACTATTGAAAGTGTTCGGGCTTTTCTTGCCGTGCTATGGGGTACGGTGAAGCCCCTAGCGACCTGAACATACCAAAGCGTACGGGTGCAAATTGTAATAAATAAACAGTCAATGAAAAAGATAAAGAAATGTAATAATAAGCTGACGATGTACATTATTTCCGTTGTTATTTAGATAATATGTCAAGGCGTATGTATACAAGTAGTGCGGTAAGCAAAATAGGACTATTTGACATGTCCTAACCAAGAGCAAGCTGCGTGTGGGTATGTAAAACAGGTATAGCGATAGTTATCAGAGACCACCTGGGATTCCCTTGTATGTTAAAGCTCCTTGCCTCCTTGGTGTTTCTGTCCTGTGATGGGTCCAATAATCAGGCTATTGGAAGGGTCTCCAGAGAATATAGACCTAAAGAAAGAAAACGGGTGAAGGTATACGGATCCTTGGGCGGCTGAGCCGCATTGTGGACCGCATCCAACATGTGCCTCCGTTGATGCCCATGGTATTTTAAGTGCGAAATTGTGTACGCGCGGCACAAAGTTTGCCGCTTCACTGGGAATAGGATGGAGGCCGAATTGCTAGGCGAGCTTTGGACGTGCTGGACAATCCTATTGCAGAGTACTTTAGACTCACTTAGCAGTGTCCAGTGACTTTATTGCCGAATTGGAGGTCTGCCTAAGAAGGCTGCTCTATACTTCTACTACGAGGGCGGCGGTGTGCTCCTCCGTACGGAGGGAGCACTCTGTGTTTCCATTGACTATTATAACCCCGCGAGGTCCTAGCATCTTGAGCTTGAGGTATGCAGAATGCGGTACCGCATTGAATCTGGCAAATGCGGTTCGTCCGAGCAGTGCGTGATAGCCACTGCAGAAGGGGACGATGTCAAAGATTAACTCCTCGCTTCGGTAGTTGTCCGGAGATCCGAAGACTACTTCCAGTGTGATTGAGCCCGTGTAACAGGCCTCTACACCTGGTATGACACCTTTAAAGGTGGTTTTGGTGGGTTTGATCCTTGAGGGATCGATGCCCATCTTGTGTGTTGTATCTTGATAGAGCAGGTTCAGGCTGCTGCCACCGTCCATAAGGACTCATGTGAGGTGGAATCCGTCGATGATGGGGTCAAGGACCAGCACGGCCGAACCGCCATGACGGATACTTCTCGAATGGTCCCTGTGATCGAAGGTGATCGTACAAGAGGACCATTTGTTGAACTTTGGGGTGACTGGCTCCATCGCGTAGACGTCCCTTAGTCCACGCTTCCGCTCCCGCTTGGGAATATGGGTGGCATATATCAAATTTACCGTTTTCACTTGGGGAGGAAATTTCTTCTGTCCTCCTGTGTTCGGCGGCCGGGGCTCCTCGTCGTCATTGCTATGCAGCCCCTTTTCCTTGTTTTCGGCATTCAACTTGCCGGCCTATTTAAATGCCCAACATTCTCTGTTGGTGTGGTTGCCTGGTTTATCGGGGGTGCCGTGGATTTGACATGAGCGATCGAGTATGCGGTCCAAACTGGACGGGCCCGGATTGTTTCTTTTAAATGGATTTTTCCGCTAACTGGGTTTAGAGCCACTGAATCCGGCATTTACGGTCGTGTCTTCGGTGTTATCGCCATTATTGTGACGCTTGTGTCTGTTGCATCGGGGCTTGCCGTTACTGTCTCTGGCATCTGCGGTGCCAGGATTTCTTGATGTGTTGTTGCTACGAGCCAGCCAGCTATCCTCGCCCGCATAAAAGCGGGTCATGAGTGTCGTGAGGGCTTCCATGGACTTTGGCTTCTCTTGGCCGAGGTGTCAGGCAAGCCACTCGTCACGGATGTTATGCTTAAAGGCCGCTAGGGCTTCGGCATCCAGACAGTCGACAATTTGGTTCCTTTTAGCTAGGAACCGAGTCCAGAATTTCCTGGCTGACTCACCAGGCTATTGGGTTATGTGACTTAAGACATCAGCGTCTGGGGGTCGCACATAAGTGCCCTGGAAGTTGTCAAGGAATGTGTCTTCCAAGTTCTCCCAACTGCCAATGGAGTTTGCCGGCAGGCTATTCAGCCAATGTCGAGCCAGTCCCTTGAGCTTTAGTGGGAGGTACTTGATGGCATGTAGATCATCACCGCAGGCCATGTGAATGTGGAGAAGGAAATCTTCAATCCATACCACGGGGTCTGCTGTCCCATCATATGATTCGATGTTCACGGGTTTAAACCCTTCTGGGAACTCGTTCTCCATTACTTCATCAGTGAAGCATAGGGGGTGTGCGGCGCCTCCATGCCGGGCTACATCACGACGCAGTTCAAATGAGTCTGGTCGGCTGTATTCGGCCAGGCCGTATTTGTATTCAGTGTATCCAATGTGGTGGTCATCATCACGCGTTCGGGCGCGCCCCCGTGATCCGTAGATCGATCTTGACTGTCCTGCTTTGTTTCCTAACTCGTCTCGCAGGTCATGCCTATAGCCCCCGGCCTTCGTGTTTTTATTTGTTTGGTGACGGGGTGCGGGCTCATGTTCGGGCTGATACACCGCTTTGTCTCGGCCACGAGGTGGCCGGTCAGCCGCATCCTGCGCTGGTAGTGTAGGCTCTAGTGCCTCCTCCTTGAATTGAGGTAACAACATACACTTTGGGTAACTTTTGGTTGGGCGCTCGAGTCCGTATTCCTCCGCTTCCAGGACCTCAGTCCATCTATCAGTTAGCAGATCTTGATCAGCTTGAAGCTGCTGCTGCTTTTTCTTCAGGCTTTTTGCAGTGGCTATAAGCCGGTGCTTGTAGCGCTCCTGCTCGACGGGATCGTCAGGCACGATGAATTGGTCATCGCCGAGCCTCACCTCGTCTTCGGAGAGGGGCATGTAATTGTCATCCCCCAAGTCTCCATCCATTGCCTGTTCATCAGGGCTAACTTGCCCATCCTCCCGTCCGGCTTGCTCGAAGACTGGCTGGGCGGGATTGTTTTCGTCTTTGGGTTCATCTAGAGTGCTATTGTCTCTTGTGTCGGTATCGCTATTTTGGCTATGGCGGGGCTTAGAGCGGCTCTGACGCTAGCGCTTAGATTGCTTCTCGAGGGGGTTATCCTCCGTTGCCTCATCGCCATTGCTTCCTTTGGGTGTGTCCACCATATATATATCATATGATGAGGTGGCTGTCCAGCGCCCTTTGGGCGGTGGTTCCTATTCTTATCCGGGATCGTCGTCCATACCGTCGATGTCTTCAGAGTCAAAAATCAAGCATGTTGGTTAAGTCGTCGACAATGGCTATCAAGTGGGTGGTGGGTGGGTAACGAAATTCTTCGTCATCTGCTTCCCACTCAAGCCGGACATAGTTCGACCAAGAGTCTCCTGACAGGGAGATGGATTTCAACGAATTTGGCATGTCACTCAAGGGCGAGTGCTAGAAGATATCCACGGAGGTAAACTCCATGATCGGTGCCCAATCTGGTTCGATAGGCACAGATGTGCGCGGTTTGGAGCCTATGGCCGGAGACGAGTCCGAGGGTCCGATGACGCAGACCTCATTGGAGGCGAAGTCTGTGTTCGGCTCTACCGCCGATGAGTGTGCGGCCTCCGTGGCGGGGTCTATCCACTCGTCCTCGGATGGCATGATCTGCTCTAGATCTAAGGCCGTGGCACCTACAGGTGCGTTCTCCTAAACACCATCCGACGGTAGATCTAAGTCGTGCTCATCGTGACTATACGACACACCTATCATGGGCTCGAATCCGTCAAAGATCAAGTCTTCGCGGATGTCGGCAGTGTAGTTCAGGCTTCCAAACCTGACGTTATGGACAGGGGCGTAGCTATCGATCTGCTCTAGATGGCCAAGCGACTTGGCCCGTAGTGCGCAGCCGCCGAATACGAAGATCTGTCCGGGGAGGAAATCCTCACCCTAGATCGCATTGTTGTGGATGATTGAAGGGGCCATCAAGCCTTATCGTGACGACATAGTGGAACTCTCAATGAAAGCACCAATGTCGGTGTCAAAACCAGCGGATCTCAGGTAGGTGGTCCCGAACTGTGCGTCTAAGGCTAATGGTAACAAGAGGCGGGGGACACAATGTTTACCCAAGTTCGGGCCCTCTCTATGGAGGTAATACCCTACTTCCTTCTTGATTGATCTTGATGATATGAGTATTACAAGAGTTGATCTACCACGAGATAGTAGAGGCTAAACCCTAGAAGCTATCCTATGATTCTGATTGTCATTGTCCTATGGACTAGACCCTCCGGTTTATATAAACACCGGAGGGGGCTAGGGTTACACAGAGTCGGTTATAGAGACGGAAATCTACATATCGGAATTGCCAAGCTTGCCTTCCACGCAAAGTAGGGTCCTAACCGGACACGAGACGAAGTCTTCAATCTTGTATCTTCATAGTCCAACAGTCCAGCACAAGTACATAGTCCGGCTGTCCGAGGACCCCCTAATCCAGGACTCCCTCAGCAGCCGCGCTCTCTGGCTCGGCTGCGAGCACAACTGGTCCCTTGCGCTTCACATCCTTGGCCTTAGCTTCCTTGTCTTATGGGTCAGCATCAGGGAGCTCGAGGAGGGAGAGGCTCCCCTCCTCAGCCCTCGCGCACTTGTTCGCCATGTTGAACATCTCCTGGTCTGCGCAGAGGTCCTCGTGAATGGCGAGCTCCTCCTTCATCTTGACATCGCTGATGCCATCAATGAATGTCGAGATGATGGCCTCGTCTGACACCATGGTGATCTTGAGGCAGATGCTATTGAAGCGCTATATGTACTTCTGCAAGGTCTCTCCCGGTTGCTGCTTGATGCGTCGTAGGTCACCCACAGCCGGCAGGCGGTCGCGTGTTCCCTGGAAGTTGGCGATGAAGCAGTCGCGCATCTCGTCCCAGGAGGAGACGGATCCCACGATGAGGTTCAGGAGCTAGGAGCGCGTGCCATCCTTGAGGGCCATGGGAAACTAGTTCGCCATGATCTTCTCCTCGCCGTTGGCTGCCTTGATGCTTAGCTCGTAGGGCTGTAGGAACTCGGCGGGGTCTACGGTGCCATCATAGCGTGGGCGCAGGTCAGGCTTGAACTTGCCCGGCTAGACGATGCTGCGAAGCTCCGGGGTCAACGCGCGGAACCCTGCGGTGGTCACAGGAGCACGTCGAGGAGGTGGAGCCTGGTCTTGGTGCCCGCGTGCCACCGTCATCACAGGTGGCACACGGTCCTAGCGTGGGGGTGCTGGAAGCACACGTGCATCTTCTTGGGGCCGCTGCACCACTTGGCAGCTCGCCTCTTTGCAAGCAGGCACCTGGCGCGGCGGGTCGCGCCGCGATGCCACCCGCCTTGGGTCGACGATGATGCCCTGGGCTGGAGGTAGCGGAGGTGCCCCGTGAGCCACATCGCCCGCGGCAGGCGGTTGCTGGAGCAGCGAGCGGGTCGGTGAAGTGTAGTCTTCGACAGCGCTGATGAGCCCGACGATGGGCTCGAGCCACTCCTCGTAGAGGTTGTCGATTGGGCGGTAGCGGAGGAGCTCCCACGCCATGAGCAGAGCAGCTTGCGCGTTCACCGGGCCATGATGTGCGTGGGAGGACGAAGCAGCCGAGGTCAGCAACGGAGTGGCGGTGCGCCCATCATGGCGCACGGAGGGGTGCAGCGATGAAGTTTGCTGCTCGTGGCCAGCAGGGCCCGTGGGAGCGTTGGCTGCCGGTGACGGAGGACGACGGGGACAACCATCACACGCCAGAGCTGTCTGCACGACACGAGCGGCAAGCGGGCTCGGCGCTCAGTGCGCGCCTGAAAGCACAAGTGCTCCTTGGGTGATTTTGGTAATTAATGTTAAGATATCTCTTGTTGGACTAATACTTTTACCTAGTATGTTTCAGATAAGTTCAATAATGGAGTGGCATGGACTAGAGGATGTGGAACACCTACACGATGCTAAGGACAAAGGATTGGCTCAAGCTCAAAGCACAAGACTCTACATTTTACTTTTAGTGATCCAAGATCACATTGAGTCCATAGAAAAGCCAATACTATTAAGAGGGGATGAGGTGTTGCTTAATGGCTTGCTTGCTCAAAGTGCTTAGTGATATGCTCCAAAGCCCTCAACCACTTTCTCACATCCACATATGTCCCAAACCAAAAGTCAAACTCGACTTTACCGAATCCTTCTATCTGGCTCCACCGAGTTCTCTTGACATAGCCACTGTCAGAAACCTTAGTCTTTTTGGTCTGACCGATTGGGATCTCGGTCTCACCGAGATGGGATTGTAATGTCTCTATTGCCCTTCGTAACATTTCAGTTAAACCGAGATAACCGATCGGTCCCACCGAGATTGCAATGCAAACTCATTGTTTCCCTTTCGTAACATTTCGGTCCAACCGAGATTAGGGAATTGGTCCCATCGAGTTTGCCTGACCAACTCTCTGTGTGTGTATTACCAAAATTGGTCTCACCGAGTTTGTGTAATCGGTCTTACCGAGATTACGTTATGCCCTAACCCTAACCATATCGGTCCCACCGAGTTAACATGTCGGTCCCACCGAAATTCCTAACGGTCACATTATTTACTAAATCGGTCTGACCGAGTTTCACGATTCGGTCCCACCGTGTTTGGTAAGTTGTGTGTAACGGTTAGATTTTGTGTGGAGTCTATATATACCCCTCCACCCACTCTTCATTCGTGGAGAGAGCCATCAGAACATGCCTACACTTCCAACATACATTTTCTTAGGGAGAACCACCTACACTTGTGTTGAGGTCAAGATATTCCATTCCTACCACATAAATCTTGATCTCTAGCCTTCCCCAAGTTTCTTTCCACTCAAATCTTCATTCCACCAAATTCAAATCTGGTGAGAGAGAGTTCAGTGTTGGGGAGACTATCATTTGAAGCACAAGAGCAAGGAGTTCATCATCAACACTCCATTTGTTACTTCTTAGAGCGTGGTGTCTCCTAGATTGGCTAGGTGTCACTTGGGAGCCTCCGTCAAGATTGTTGAGTTGAACCAAGGATTTTGTAAGGGCAAGGAGATCACCTACTTTGTGAAGATATACCCTAGTGAGGCAAGTCCTTCATGGGCGACAGCCATGGTAGGATAGACAAGGTTGCTTCTTTGTGGACCCTTCGTGGGTGGAGCCCTCCGTGGACTCGCGCAACCGTTACCCTTCGTTGGTTGAAGTCTCCATCAATGTGGATGTACGATAGCACCACCTATCGGAACCACGGCTAAAAAATTTCCGTCTCTCCAAATTGCATTTGCACACACCAATCCCATCCCTTTACATTCATGCAATTTGCATGCTTTACTTTCCGCTATTCACATGCTCTTGTCATGCTTCCTTGATATGTATTGTGAATGTTCAAAGTTGTGCCAAACTCCACTTCAACTTAAAGAAACTAAAAACTACAACTTTTCTTGCTTAGAGTCTATTCACCCCCTCTAGACACCTCTTCTTGATCCTTTCAATTGGTATCAGAGCTTTGGTCTCCATTGCTTTGGTTTAAGCAGCATTAGAGGAAGATAGATGAGTCTACTTTGGGGAGTCTTAGACATAGAATGCCTATACTTGATGGAGAGTATTTCCATGAGTGGAAAAATGAGATGCTTGTGATTTTCAATGAATATCATTTGAACAAGTACATTACTAGCCCTTGTGCACCTCATTTTGATCCTATGCATCCCATCCTTGATGAGTCAATTGACATGATTCGTAATCTTAGAACCGTTAATCTTATCACTAGAGGTTTGCCTAGAAACTTGATAGGTTGCTTGCCTACTCTTGATTGCGCCTACACTATATGGAAATTTCTTGAGGAACGTTTTCCAAATTATTCCTTGCAAAATCCAGATGAAATTCTCCATAAGTCTATTGCGTTGAGTAAGATGAAATTCCAATGATCCTAAGTTTGGTGATTGTCTATTTGAGCTTACAAATCTTATGCGTGCCAAAGGAGATGTTGGAATTATTAATGATATTATTTCTGAAGCTATTAGAATTCATACAGAAGATCATTGTCAAACCCATTCTAATGAATCACCCTCTCTAGGAATTGATCCATCACATGACGATGTTGAACATGGATACTATGATGAGGATGATGATAGTGACTTTGATCTTGATGATGCAATGAGACACTTTGGTCTTATGGCAAATCTTCGGGGATACATGGCAGGAGGAAAGGAATGGGTTCTTGATAGTGGATGTATCGATCACATGACCGGAGATAAAGATATGTTTCGTGAGCTTGCTGAAAATTACGGCCCTCGAAAGTATGTCACTTTTGGTGATAACTCAAAGGGTAAGGTGGTTGGTCTCAGTAAGGTGGCCATCTCACATGATAGCTCCATACAAAATGTCATGCTCGTTGAATCTCTTGGGTACAATTTACTTTCAGTATATAGACTTGCTGATTTCGGTTTCAATGCCCTATTTACTGAAGTAGATTGGCAAGTGTTTCATAGAGATAATCATAAAATTGTCTTTACCGGTATATGTAGAGGTCATCTTTACATTGTTGATTTCACTAAAAAGGCTCAACCTAGAACTTGCTTAATTGCTAAATCTTCTAAAGGTTGGTTGTGGCATAGACGGTTAGGCCATGTGGGCCAGCAAAACCTTGACAAGCTCATAAAAGGAAATCATATCTTTGACATTAACTATGTCATATTTGATAAGGATAGACTTTGCAGCGCTTGTCAAGCAGGTAAACAGGTTGGAGGAAGGCATCCCGTGAGGAACATCATGACCACAAGGAGGCCGCTCGAGCTACTTCACATGGATCTTTTCGGTCCCAACGCTTACAAAAGTCTTGGTGGAAATTCTTTTGGTCTAGTTATCATTGATGATTTTTCAAGATTTACGTGGGTGTTCTTTCTCGATGATAAATCGCAGGTCCAAAAGATCTGCATAAACTTTGCTAGGAAGGCCCAAAATCAATTTGAAGTGAAGATCAAGAAGGTTCGTAGTGACAACGAAACGGAGTTCAAGAACGCAAATGTGGACACCTTTCTTGATGAAGAGGGGATTTCACATGAGTTCTCGGCTACGTACACACCTCAAAAAAATGGAGTTGTTGAGAGGAAGAACCAGACGCTCATCGAAATGGCGAGAATGATGCTTGATGAGTACAAGACGCTGAAGCACTTTTGGGCGGAAGCGGTTGAGACAGCTTGTCATGCAAAAATCGCTTGTATCTTCACAAGCTACTCGGCAAGACGGCATACAAGCTCCTCACCGGTAACAAACCCCAAGTTGGATACTTTGGAGTATTCGGCTCAGAGTGCTACATTCTTGATAAGCTTCATTGTTCTAAATTTGCTCCTAAATCTCATGAAGGTTTCCTACTTGGTTATGGCTCAAACTCTCACACTTACCGCGTCTACAATAATTTCACTCGAAAGGTTGAAGAGACGGTAGATGTGAAGTTTGATGAATCTAAGGGCTCGCAAGTAGAGCAATTGGCAATTGATGTAGGAGACAAACACCCATCGGAAGCAATCCAAGACTTGTCTATTGGCAAGATTCGTCCAACGGAGGTGAAGGAGAGTACCTCGTCCGTCCAAGTGGAAGCTTCCACCTCACAACAAGGTGAACCAAGAGTTGATACGGAAGCATCCACAAGTGGGACACATCAAGATGAAGAAAATGAGGAAGTACACCAAGATGAACATCAAACAACCTCCTTCTCCACCACGACAAGAGAACGACAACGTCAACAATGAAGAAGGCCAAGAAGAAGAACAAGATGAAGAAGATGTTCCACCAAGATCCAAGAAAATGCTTTTATGTTCGAGCAAGAGTTGCTAAAGACCATCCCGTCGAGAAAATCTACAATGATATCCAAATCGGGAGAATCACTCGCTCTAAAACTTGTTTGGCTAAATTTTGTGAACATTATTCATTCATATCTAGAATTGAACCTATGAAGGTTGAAGAAGCTTTGGAAGATCCGGATTGGATAAACGCCATGCATGAAGAGCTACACAACTTTGAGAGAAATCAAGTTTGGACATTGGTTGAGAAGCCCGACAAAAACCACAACATCATTGGTACCAAATGGGTGTTTCGCAACAAGCAAGATGAAGATGGACAAGTAGTTCTCAACAAAGCACGTCTCGTCACCCAAGGCTACACTCAAGTCGAAGGTATGGACTATGGTGAGACATATGCCCCCGTTGCTAGACTAGAGTCCATTCTCATATTACTTGCCTATGCTAATCACCATGATATCACCTTATACCAAATGGACATTAAAAGTGCTTTTCTAAATGGTGAAATAGAGGACGAAGTTCATGTTAAGCAACCTCCCGGCTTTGTCAATCCTAAGAAACCTAATCATATTTACAAACTTCACAAAGCTCTTTATGGTCTTAAAAAAGCTCCTAGAGCATGGTATAAATACTTGACCAAGTTCCTTATTGAAAAAGGCTTTGAAATTGGAAAATTTGATTATACTCTTTTTACTAAAAGGGTTAATGGAGAACTATTCGTGTGCCAAGTCTATGTTGATGATATTATATTTGGTTCAACTAACCCACACTTTAGTGAAAAGTTTGGAAAGCTAATGTCAGAGAAGGTACCTTTGTCTCTCAAACAAAGTACACCAAGGACTTATTCATGAAGTTCAATATGCAAGAATGCAAAGGTATGACTACACCCATGCCTACTAGTGTACATCTTGATTTGACCAAACATGGTGAACCGGTTGATCAAAAGGTTTACCGCTCCATGATTGGTTCATTGTTATATCTATGTGCTTCACGTCCCGATATTATGCTAAGTGTGTGCATGTGTGCACGATATCAAGCCGCCCCTAAAGAATGTCATCTTAAGGCTGTGAAAAGGATAGTCATATACTTAATCCATACACCAAACTTTGGCATTTGGTATCCAAAGAGGGCCTCTTTTAATCTTGTTGGCTACTCCAACTCGGACTATGCCGGTGACAAGGTTGATAGAAAGTCCACTTCAGGTACTTGTCAATTTCTTAGTAGATCTCTTGTGTCTTGGTCCTCCAAGAAACAAAATTCGGTATCCCTATACACCGCCAAAACGGAATACATTGCCGCTGGTTCATGTTGTGCTCAATTACTTTGGATGACCCAAACTCTTAAAGATTATGGGATATATGTGAAACATGTTCCATTGCTTCGTGACAATGAAAGTGCTATCAAGATTGCTCACAGTTCCGTGCAACACTCTCGAACTAAGCATATTGAAGTTCGTCATCATTTTATTCGAGATCATGTTGCCAAAGGGGACATTCATCTTAAACATGTTCGCACCGATAAGCAATTAGCGGATATATTCACTAAACCACTTGATGAGAAAGTGTTTTGCAGGTTAAGAGGTGAATTGAACATCATTGATGCTTCAAACTTGGAGTAGGAACTCCATTTGGATACATGCAAGACATGAGCCTATGACTAATCCTTGATATTTCTCTTATGATATTAATCTTATGTCTTGGATATATTTTCACCTTGCATGTTATCTAACCCTTGTAGGTACTTGGATGAATCTAAATCTATGAGATTGCAACTCACTCACATCCTGAGCAATCTCTACATCACCAAGTCTCTACACAATGGTGGTTGAAGACAAGGAAGCACGAAACCCTTCAAACATATCCTTTGACAAATTCTATATTGAGTTTCATGATTGTCATTTTGGATACACAAGTGCTTTTCCTTGCAAAAATAACCCATGTAGGTAGATGAACTCAAATTCCAAGTGGTGCTCCCAATTCTTGATGAGCTACATCAACCTTGAGTAACCAACACAAGTTCAACTACATGATCTAGTTCAACACCACGACCCAAGGTATGTTATACCATCTTTGAGAAGCTTTACCCAAAGACATGGGTCAAAGCAACTCAACAAGATGAGAATACATCAAAATGCTTAAATGAAAAATGGCAACCCCATTTTGAGCTTAAACGAAGAGTATGACCTATGATCAAGTGTCCTCACTTGACTCCTAAGTCAATATACTCTAACATAGGTGACTTTGTCGCTGACCAATTCTAGATGAAGTTTTCTTGTGTTCTTTTCTGTGCTCTTGCATTTGTCTCATGCATATTTGTTTACCCTTTCAAAAAAAACTTCATATAGATTTCTTTTCTTTTATTTTTGTTCTGCATTCCCTGCATCCAATTCATTGCAAATCTTTCAGTTAATTCCTAGCAAATCCTTGTGAGATGTTACTTGACTAGTGAGCTGAGGTGACAAGTGTTTTCTCTGTGATGAACTCGGTCTCACCGGTCTGTTGCTTTTGGTCCAACCGAATTCTTTCAGTGCAACGAAGCACACAACTCGGTGCCACCGATTTCACAGCAGGAAAAATAACATGCCACTTGTTCCTGCATTCTTTTTGATCTAGATCCACTCAATGATTCTTGTCCTCTACCAGCATCACATTCGACTTGCTACTTTGTTCTGTGACTCAAGGACCAAACCCATTTGTAAGAAAAATCCAGAAGAACCCTTCTTGGAAATTGATGTCAAAGGGGGATAGAGAGATCACGTTAAAGCTTAATCATTTCTATAGGGGGCGAGAATACTCAGGAGAGAGAGACCCCAAATTCTTGGTGTTCAAGAGGAGAGAAGTCACATGTCTTTAAGAGTGGAAAGACATGTTCATATTTGATTGTTTGCATTAGCTCTGTTTCATTTCTTTGCTCTGATTTTCTGTTCCCTATCTTATCCCAGTATCCCATGCTAGATTCAGGGGGAGCAACACATCTAAGGGAAGGAAATCCTTGAATTCATTGCACATCTTTACCTTTGGGGACATGTCTACATCCAATGGGGTACTCAGTACTCACTCTATACATGTCAGCCTAGTCTTGGTACTCTTGTGGTTTCTTTTGTTTGCTCTGGCTAGTAGGCGTGTCTGTGATATCTAACCTTGTTTACGCAGGTTCATTCCATCCTAAGACAACTCAAGACCACAAGGTAAGTATATGCATCACAGTCATGTGTATGAGGATTTCCTGCTGATGTACATACTGTTTGCAAGAGGGACTCATGAGTATGAAGGTACATTTCCTATATTCACACCATTTGCTCTGATGCGTATAGCCAAGATACATGTAACACATTGCTTACTATGTCATGCTTATGCATTCACATGCTCCTATTTTCCATATTTACATGACTGCATACATGTAGGGGGGAGCCTATGCATGTTACATGTCTTTCCAAAGCTTTATTTGTTATTCTCTATATCCTTATCTAAAGATTTGATTTATGTTGTCATCAATTACCAAAAAGGGGGAGATTGAAAGCACAAGTGCTCCCTGGGTGATTTTGGTAATTAATGTCAACATATCTCTTGTTGGACTAATACTTTTACCTAGTATGTTTCAGATGAGTTCAACAATGGAGTGGCATGGACTAGAGGATGTGGAACCCCTACACGATGCTAAGGACAAAGGATTGGCTCAAGATCAAAGCACAATACTCTACATTTTACTTTTAGTGATCCAAGATCACATTGAGTCCATTGGAATGCCAATACTATTAAGAGGGGATGAGATGTTGCTTAATGGCTTGCTTGCTCAAAGTGCTTAGTGATATGCTCGGAAGCCCTCAACCACTTTCTCACATCCACCTATGTCCCAAACCAAATGTCAAACTTGGTTTTACCAAATCCTTCTATCCGGCGCCACCGAGTTCTCTTGACATATCCACTGCTATAAACCCTAGTCTTTTCGGTCTCACCGATTGGGATCTCGGTCTCACCGAGATGGGATTGTAGTCTCTCTGTTGCCATTCGTAACATTTTGTTCAAACCGAGATAAGCAATTGGTCCCACCGAGATTGCAATGCAAACTCAATGTTTCCCTTTCGTAACGTTTCGGTCCAACCGAGATGAGCGAATCGGTCCCACCGAGTTTGCCTGACCAACTCTCTCTGTGTCTATTACCAAAATCGGTCTCACTGAGTTTGTGTAACCGGTCTCACTGAGATTACGTTATGCCCTAACCCTAACCATATTGGTCCCACCGAGTTGACATGTCGGGCCCACCGAAATTCCTAACGGTCACATTATTTACTAAATCGGTCCGATCGAGTTTCACGATTCGGTCCCACCGAGTTTGGTAAGTTGTGTGTAACAGTTAGATTTTGTGTGGAGGCTATATATACCCCTCCACCCACTCTTCATTCGTGGAGAGAGCCATCAGAACATGGCTACACTTCCAACATACATTTTCTAAGAGAGAACCACCTATACTTGTGTTGAGGTCAAGATATTCCATTCGTACCACATAAATCTTGATCTCTAGCCTTCCCCAAGTTGCTTTCCACTCAAATCTTCTTTCCACCAAATTCAAATCCTGTGAGACAGAGTTGAGTGTTGGGGAGACTATCATTTGAAGCACCAGAGCAAGGAGTTCATCATCAACACACCATTTGTTACTTCTTGGAGAGTGGTGTCTCCTAGATTGGCTAGGTGTCACTTGGGAGCCTCCGTCAAGATTGTGGACTTGAACCAAGGAGTTTGTAAGGGCAAGGAGATCGCCTACTTCATGAAGATCTACCCTAGTGAGGCAAGTCCTTCATGGGCGACGACCATGGTGGGATAGACAAGGTTGCTTCTTCATGGACCCTTCGTGGGTGGAGCCCTCCGTGGACTCGTGCAACCGTTACCCTTCGTGGGTTTAAGTCTCCATCAACGTGGATGTACGATAGCACCACCTATCGGAACCACGGCTAAAAAATCTCCGTGTCTCCAAATTGCGTTGGCACACTCCAATCCCATCTCTTTACATTCTTGCAATTTTCATGCTTTACTTTCCGCTGCTCACATGCTCTTGTCATGCTTGCTTGATATGTATTGTGAATGTTGAAACTTGTGCCAAACTCCACTTCAACTTAAAGAAACTAAAAACTGCAACTTTTCTTGCTTAGAGTCTATTCACCCCCTCTAGACACCTCTTCTCGATCCTTTTAGTGCCCTACTTGCATCAGCCATGGAGGTGTCAGAACAGCGGTGGATCGATCAATGGAAGAGAGGATCCAACGCACCCCTACCTAGCGCGCCAAATGTCGGATTTCGGGTTCCGCAAACCCTTGATAGGTTCGAACTCTGGAGGTTGTGCGGAGATCTCAACCTACCCAGCCTGCCTACTCGCGATCCTCCTAGGCCTAGCGCGTCGAGCTCAAATGGGCAAAGAGACACATCAGTTTTATCATGGTTCGGGCCACCTTGCGGTGTGATCTCTCCTTGTCCCCCTGTGGTGGTGGCTAAGTACTATTTATAGTGGACTTGGTCCTCTTCCCAAATGTTAGCGGGAAGGGATCCCCAACGACCTGATTTGAAGGGGGGTAAGTAGTACATCCTATCCTGACTAAAGTGGTCTTGCCTGCGAAAAACCTTTGGTCGTGACACCGCGGTGGGCACGGCGATGACCTCCGTCGTGCCATCCTGGCGGTCTTGGTCTTGTTGCACCAGAATGGAAAATTTTGCCTGATTCGTCGGGACTCCACAACTGTTGCTTGCCTCCTTTACACCAAAGGGGAAACTGGCGCTCTGCACCCGCTGGCGCCCACCTGGCCTTGGTCATCAAGGCTCACCTCAGCTGAGCCTCATGAGGTGCACCTTTCATAGAACTCTCCGTCCTCGGCAGCCAGCCTGAGGAGGCTGATCCCTCAGGCGTCTTGGCGTCGTCTTCCTCACGAGGCTTGGCCCCTCACGAGGGTCTTGAGCTGTTGATGCTGAAGTCGGGCCATACCAGGCCACTGATGGAGCCGCGCAGTGGGCTGCAGGTAGGCAAGTCTGAGTACCTTCGTATCTAGAACGCTGACAGCAGTAAAACCACCAACAACCGAACGCCGTCCACCGCCACGAGCTGCACTCCGGGGAGCTCACTCCACCCCAGCTCCTCCCACTTGCCCTATCAGATGCGCGCAAGCCCCAGCTACGCTTAGGAAGAAACCGCAGTCGTTTTCGTCGACTCTGGGCAAATCATGAGCCCCTCCGCCGTCTCGGGCTTCACCGGCGACGAGCCATCGACCAAGTCCGGCGGGTTTGACCCCGCTGACCTGGGGTGTGACCTCCCTTGGCTGACTGACATGTGGGCCATGCCCCTGTTTAATTAGTGTTAATTAACTTAGTTAATTAGATAAGCCACTGACATGTGCGCCCAGCCCTGCTGACATTTTAGTTAGGGTTACTTTAGCACTAATTAACTTAGTTAATTAACTGAGTCACTGACCAATGGGCCCCACTGGTCAGGTTCGACCTAAACTAGGTCAGTTGACCTGCTGACATCACAATGACATAGTGGTGACGCAGTAGATGCTTTTCTGGTTTTTCTTATTTTAGAAATGATTTATAAATTCTAGAAAATAGTATAAACTTCAAACAATAATAGAAATTCAACAATAACTCCAAAGGAAATAAGTTATATATGAAAAATGATCAAAAAAATCCAATCTATCCATCTCTACCACTATCATGCATGTTAAAACAACTTATGGGTGTTGTTTAGGCCAAATCATATAAAGGGCATTTAAACCATCACATATGCAGTTTGAATTTGAATCTTCGATTCAAACCAACTCCATTTAAATCATTGCTAGCTGCATTAGCTCAAATCACAACATTTTGCCAGGTCTTGATCATGCATCATATTGTGCATTGCATTGATTGTGTTTCCTTCTCTGTTGCCGGTGTTCTTCCTCCTCGGTAGACATATGTTCCGACAATAAGTTCGATGACACCGATGAAGAGCTATATCATCTTCAGAAGTGCTAGGCAAGCATAACCCCTTGTTCATTGTCAGACAATCCCACTCTCTCGCTCCTGCTCTCTTTTACTTCATTAGGACAACAACGCTTCATCTCTTACATGCTGCGGTAGTTGAACCCCTTTCCTCTGCACGACCTGTCATTGCCACCGTAAATAGACAAGATCCACTAGCATGAGTAGGAGTTGTTTGAGCCCTGATGTGCCTACTCATTCATGCTTGTTGTCATGCCTGCTATTGCTTAGAGTTGTGTCAGGTCTGATTCATCGGGGTTGAATTGGAAAGTTGTGAACATGTCCTATTGTTGAGAGCTAAGTGTGTGAACACAATTTTGTAAAGGTAGCTGATGAGGACATGACTACCTTAGATACGACCAAAAATATTGCATACATGCATATTTGTCAGGTGATTTCTAATGCAAACTATTCAATAATCTATTTATGTTATCCAGAACAAAAATACTTCACACACTTTTGTGTTTTGTCTAATTGCAGGTGTATGAGACATTTGTACAATCCACATATGAAGATAAGGGAAAAGGAGAAGTTTAGGTTGTGTTCAAAAAGTCCTCTCACGTTACTTTTGGGCCAAGAGAAGATAGAGTCCAAGTGTCTCACGTTCTGGATTCAGATTCGGACTGCACAGACATACCTGACTCAAAACGCCGACAACTTTTTCATACGGACTCCGAATTGGGTGATTCTTTTTTTGTTGGAAACTAGATTTCGTGCTCTTTCCAACCCAATTGGATTCACCTTCAAATTCGTCCGGAGAGTTGAGTTACGGACGAAACAATCTGACATTGCAGCAGAGTCCGAGTCAAACTACAAGCCCAAAGGTGTTGCATCACCTCCACTTGGGCCCATGAGCCTTGTACGACCTAGGGTTAGTTTTAGGATTCCTTGGGACGTCCTCCCACCTTCTTGGCCGCCACCCCTTGCTCCTATATAAGTAGATCCATCTAGTAGCTTTTTCCTTGGGATTTGTTTAGTTAAAAGTTAGCCATTCCAACTTCGTGTACTTCGTTTGTGTCCAACGACCAGACCAAGACCGCTTCCGGATCCCCACCATTATCAATACTTCATATATATTTGCAATATTCAGATTGCTTTATCATATTCTTGCTCGTTCTTCGATTGCTTGCAGGAATAGACCTTCGTGGTCAGGCTGGCCGTGCTTCCAGCATCGTCAGTAACCTCAGGAGATTGGTTTAGCGATGGCTAATGTGCAACGTCGTGCACGTTTGTAGTCGGATCGTCAAAGTAGTCTCCACCAAATCGATAGTTATCATCTCATCGAAAGATCGGGACCCTCGCCTCTATCAAGTGGTATCAGATTTTCGGGTTGCTCGGTGAGAATTTCCAGTTTTCCTAGATTAGATTTTTTTTCTTACCTATTGTCCAAGAAAAAGCCACAAAAAAGAGTTAGATCTATTCATCCTTTGTCCAAGCCAGTCTGAGCCTTTGCAATTTTCTTTTCATTGCTTGCATAGTTTAATTATCGGTTGCATCGTCGTGTCGAGTTGCTGGTCTTAGTGTCTAGTTCGTTTAGAGTTTCGAGTTCTGTTCACATTAGTCACGCCACCGCTGCATCATTATCTCTTCCGCTGTCCACCACCCATCCATCAATTTCCTCCACGTGCTACCCACCGTTCATTGTCATAATCATAGTTGAGATCGTTCCCATCTTCGCTTGATCCAATCTACATCTTATCTAGTTTGTTTTGGAAAGAGGGAGAGAGAAAAAAAGATAGAGAAAAAAACGAGAGAAAAAAAGTAAAAAAAAGTCAGAGAAAAAAAAGAAAGGAAAAGAAAAAAAAGTGTGAGAAAAAAAAGAGAGGAGAAAAAAAACAAAATTCGGATCTATCTAGACTCAATCTCGTAGTTGAATTCGGATTGGAATATGTTTTGTGCACTGTTCAGTAAAACAGGCATAACTTCCTCATATGAAGTCTGTTTTGGCTCCACGAGTACTCAAATGAAAGCTAGTGACGAGCCGCAACTAAATAGTTGCAGAAGCTAGTTCAGTATTTGGCACCTCAACATCAGCTTCTAAATAGGTCTACTGCTATTGTGATCTTCACTTATATCTTGCTGTCCAGAGCTACTTCATATCCTTTATTGATGCTAGTTGTGCTACGACGTGACCTCATTAGTGTTCTAGGCTCGCGTCTCTAGTTTGGTCTAGCCTAGGACCAGCACAGTATCGTCGTTGAGCGTTTATTCAACATTGCATCTCTGAATTGATTATTGCTAACCTTTTGCTACCATATATAGCCAACCCAGCTCCACATATTTCTACACCGTGTATACGTACGTTCCCCTGGCAATCGTTTTACACAATCTTCGGAGTTATTTGACACCGCTGGTTGCCTGTCACCACCTGCCGCATGGTAAGAACTTGTAAGATATTGATATTTGCTGTACTGTGAGCACTTTACAACCACATCCTAGTAGTTCATAGGAACATTATTCTCGAATTTTGGTTCTTGTTTCTACTAATCATGACAGATTCCAGAGATAGAAGTTCTTGGATGACGGACACATCTTCACCATCACAAGAGTTGGGACAACACACACAAGCATATGGTCAGGTTATCTCTTTACCATCATTTGAGGGTAGATTTAATCCTGCTATTTATCTAGCTTGGGAGCTTGAAGTAGAACAAGTTTTTAGTCACCATGATTTTTTTGAACTTGAGAGAGTACGAGCTACCATTAGAGCATTTACTGGTTTTGCTTCTCTTTGGTGGAGTGTACATTGTAAGAAAAACATTGATAACCAACCCACAACTTGGAAAGTTTTGAAAGCTGTAATGAGACAACAATTTTTTCCTCCTTACTATCATCGTGAATTGCGTCGCAAATTGGAGTAATTAAAACAAGGCAGTAACACTGTTCATGCTTACTACCAAGAGTTCAAATCTTATATGCATCATTGTGACATAGAAGAATCTGAGGATGATACAATGAATAGATTTTTTGGTGGTTTGAACCATGATATTCAGGCAAGATTTCAGTATATTCCTCGTTGCATTACTGGTATGTATGTCCGTGCTTGTACCTTTGAGAGACAGATACAGGAGGATGCATTGGGTGACTACAACAACTACTATTCTAGTTCATGCTCACCATCGTCGGTTGGTTACTCCACTATTGCACCTACTAGAGCAGCCCCACCTTGGATTATGAGCGCGATATCATCTCAAGAATATGGTACATTGTCAACGTCCGTACCTACATCAGCTACATCTCTGCGAGGTAACAGTAAAGGTATTGATAATATAACTTCACATGAGAATGAAGCATGCCTAGTTAACTTGAATGCATTATGTGTTGAGTTACCTGTTGATTTGAGCACACCACCTATTTTAGAGACTCTTGTTACTGTCATGAATGCGTCATGTGATCAAACAACTGAAATATCAACAATTTTGAGTGCACCCATTAAATTAACTGTTGATGCAAAAGAACCAATGTTTAATCATTTTGATATGACCTCTAATCTTGATGATAATTCTGTGTCCAATGACTTATTGCATGTTTGCTTATTTAAGCATGTTGTAGCATGTAAATTTGATGCAATAAGGTTTATTCATCGAAGTTAGGATGGTTTAATGATGAACATTGCCAATCTTTTGAAGTGAGTAAGAGCTTCACTTATATGTGCAAACTGAGTTCCAATATTTTCATGCCTTCTACTTCTTATGATAATTTTTTGGGTTTAGATTTTATGAAAAATGAAAGTTACTCATGTATACATGTGACATATGTGCAAAAATCAAGGGAAGTTAAAATGGATGACATATACATATACAACATGTACACCTTGTCTCTTTTGTTAGCCACATTTCAGATTAAGCAATGCCGAGGACGGCTTTGTTTTCAAAAAGGGGAGGATGATGAGGACATGACTACCTTAGATACGACCAAAAATATTGCATACATGCATATTTGTCAGGTGATTTCTAATGCAAACTATTCAATAATCTATTTATGTTATCCAGAACAAAAATACTTCACACACTTTTGTTTTTTGTCTAATTGCAGGTGTATGGGACATTTGTACAATCCACATATGAAGATAAGAGAAAAGGAGAAGTTTAGGTTGTGTTCAAAAAGTGCTCTCACGTCACTTTTGGGCCAAGAGAAGATAGAGTCCAAGTCTCTCACGTTCTGGATTTAGATTCGGACTGCACAGACATACCTGACTCAAAACGCCAACAACTTTTTCATACAGACTCCGAATAGGGTGATTCTTTTTTTGTTGGAAACTAGATTTCATGCTCTTTCCAACCCAATTGGATTCACCTTAAAATTCGTCCGGAGAGTTGAGTTACGGACGAAACAATCTGACGTTGCAGCAGAATCCGAGTCAAACTACAAGCCCAAAGGTGTTGCATCACCTCCACTTGGGCCCATGAGCCTTGTACGACCTAGGGTTAGTTTTAGGCTGCCTTGGGACGTCCTCCCACCTCCTTGGCCGCCACCCCTTGCTCCTATATAAGTAGATCCATCTAGTAGCTTTTTCCTTGGGATTTGTTTAGTTAAAAGTTAGCCATTGCAACTTCGTGTACTTTGTTTGTGTCCAACGACCAGACCCAGACCGCTTCCGGATCCCCACCATTATCAATACTTCATATATATTTGCAATATTCAGATTGCTTTATCATATTCTTTCTCGTTCTTCGATTGCTTGCAGGAATAGACCTTCGTGGTCAGGCTGACCGTGCTTCCAGCATCGTCAGTAACCTCAGGAGATTGGTTTAGCGATGGCTAATGCGCAACGTCGTGCACGTTTGTAGTCGGATCGTCAAAGTCGACTCCACCAAATCGATAGTTATCATCTCATCGAAAGATCGGGACCCTCGCCTCTATCAGTAGCAGTGAGAGGCCATATAGGAGTACATGGTGGGTTGTCTCATTGAAGCCGTTGTCAGTAACTGAGTTTTGTGTTTGCGATCCATGAACATCTACTACCACACATTGGGATCCTTAATTGACCATCTCGACTTATTAACCGCCCATGTCCTCTGTCCGGGAGTTGCAAGTAGTTTCTGCTATTTGTAGTATGCTAGAGGCGGTGCGCAGCGCTGACCCGAGGGGTGGGCTGTGATGCGGTAGGCACGTGGCCCGGTGTACCGAGTTGCCCGTTTGGTGAACTGGGAACCCTGCACACATCGTTCGGGCCGTATGTGGAAACCTCGTCCGGACTCCCTGTGGATGTAACCTGAATAGGTGATAAACCTGGACTAGGGACTTGTGTGGTTAGTCAGGTCATAGCCGACATCCTCGCTAGGCTTCCGCTTGAAGGTTGCCGATATACATGACTTGTACATGGCGGTAAGTGGCGAGAGCGTGTGTGAAGAAGTACACCCCTGAAGTGTTATAAATGATCTATTCAAATAGCCGCGTCCTTGGCAAAGGACCTCTGGGTTGCCTATTCAGTTAATAGACAAGTGAAAGTGGATACTCTAAAATGCGCAAGATAAGCGTGAGCGCTATGGATGGCATTCTCATAGGCAGACGGGACCGGATCCATAGTGGTGTATTGAAATGGTGAATATGTGGACTTGTGTGCACCACCTCAAAGAGTTCTTGCAGTCATAGTACAAGATAGCCACCGAGTCAAAGCTGGCTTCCTGTAGTTAAACCCCACCATCTCTTTATTGATACTGATGCATATGTAGCTAGTTTTGATGTAAGTCTTGCTGGGTACATTTGTACTCACGTTTGCTTAATTTATGTTTTGCATAGACACTTGAGTCTCACTAGTAATTCCGCGTGGACTTCGACGTTTAGCTTGTTACCTCAGCTACGGTCTTGTACCTTGAAGGGTCCTGTAGATAGTCAGACATGTTATGCTTCCGTTGTTTATATGCTCTGAATGTTGGGTCATGAGACCAATGTTTGTAATACTTGGATCCTTGGAGCCTATTGAATAAAACTTTGAGTCGTAGAGTTTTGTTGTGATGCCATGTTGTATTTGAACATATCGATCATATTGTGTCTATGTTATTGAACTGCTTGGTATGTGTGGGATCCGACAACCTAGTTGTTTATTCTTGGTAGCCTCTCTTATCGAGAAATGTCTCCTAGTGCTTCCACTAAGCCATCGTAGCTTGCTACTACTCCGGAACACTTAGGCTGGCCGGCATGTGTCCTTCTTCATTCCTGTGTCTGTCCCTTCGGGGAAATGTCACATGTTGTTCCTTTAATTCCTTGTAGCTTTCTACGAATTGGGTTCTTATGTTGTTGATCGACACGTTCGTTGCTGGGTCATGTATGCCTGTCCCTATAAGTTAGCGCCACCTTGGGTTTACGACTAGTTATGTCAGCCCGGGTTCTTTGTCATATGGATGCTAGCTACACTATCATACATATGAGCCAAAAGTCGCAAACGGTCCCGGGCCAGGTAAGGTGGCACCCGTGGGAATACCGTGCTTGAGGACGCAAAGTGATATGATGTGTTACATGCTAGATCGATGTGACTTAAGATCGGGGTCCTGACACCGGGTTGTTCCGGTAAGTGACAATGTCCTCAGGAATAATCCTGTATCCGACCCCGGCAACATGATCAAACAAAGCAGGTGCATGCAATGGGATAACATCACGAGTCCCCACACTGAAAACTAAGTTGTAAGGAATATCAATATCAGGGTGATCAGTAGCAATAAACTGGTGGTCTTCCATAGCCGCTCGATCTAAGTAAACCTTGGGCAAACGTTCGTCATGCTGGCGTATCTGCACGTTAAAGTGAGTCACCAAGCTATAAATGCCCCCATGTATTTTACCCTTAGATCTGTTAAGGTGAAGGCGACGTGCCACGATAGCTCCCAAGCTATATGTGTTGTCGCCATAAAGTGTGCGACGCCAAACAGCAAAGTCTGGAGCACTAAGTGCACCTACCTTCTCTCTAGCAAGTAAGCACTTTGCAATAAATATAGCAAAATAATGTATAATGGGGAAATGCAAGCTTACAACGGTGGTACTCGATATTCCTCTCTCATCGCCCACCATCAGAGTACTGTAAAAACCTTCTAACTTCGCGGGCCTAGGTTCTACCAAATCACCATCAGAAAGAAGCATGCATATGTCACAACATTCAGTAAGTGGTATCTGGTGGTTTTCAACATATAATTTAAATGACACCTCAGGTGGATTATTCCAAGAATGCAAATGAAAGTTTGGCACAAAGAAATTTTTCAGGAGATGATAGTGTTCGTATTCAGCCACGATGAAGTCAGTGAGGCCGGCATTAGCGGCATATTGTGCAAAATATTGAAGGATTCCAGCCCCTTCCATGAATGGAGTATGCGGCCACTCGCACAGCCGTAACTCCGCCAACCTCCGGGTATGGAGATCATTGTCATAAGACTCCCCAATAACTCCCTTGGAGTTCTTAGAAGCAAACTTCCTAAAGAAACTCATCTTTTTCCTATGAACAAAATTCTGAAATTTATAGTCCACACAATTTTTCTCAACAACACTTCACAAAAATGATAGCAACTACTCATAGGGATGCATAGAGGCCATAGAAAGCATTCAAACTACTTAGAACTCTAAGAATTCAACATGCAAGCTCATCTACAGCAGCACCAAGAGTAGCTAATTATTCAAAGTATAAACCACTAAATCAAAAACTAATTGGACACATGGAGGAGTCACATACCAAGCAACAATTCCCTGAAACAGTTTCAGAAATGGAGCTTCAAGCAAAGAGATCGAAATCCACGGTTTTGGGAGCAAGAACATGAGAGAGAGAGAGAGAGAGCAATGGTGATTTTTTTCTGGATGAATGTGGTGCTGTGGGAAGAAGAAGTAAGTGAGGGGGCCCACGTGGGGACCACAACCCACCAGGGTGTGCCTGGGGTTCCTTCAATATTATTTGCACCAGAAATTCTTAAATATTCGTAAAAATACGTATTAAATTTCCAGAGCATTATGAGAACTTCTATTTTTTGGGTCATTTTTTATTGCACGGAAAACTCAGGAAACAAACAAAACATGGCATTCTATTTTATTTAACTATGAAAAAGAGAAAACAAAAGGTAGGGGCAGAACGTAGTGCTCACTAAATTCATAAACTTCATACCTCTTAAAAATGATCCATTAATAAGGTTGATCAAATCTTATTGACAACCACTTTTGATTAGCGTGAAACCGAAGAACTTTTGTAAATCAATAAGTTACCTCAACGGGGATATGAATGTCCCCAACAATAATCATTTCATATTTCTTTTTAACAATAGGTCGAGGTAGTTGAAAACTTCCGTTAGTGATTTTTGGAGATTTTTCAACCACATTAATACCATTCACTTGGAATTATTTCTTTGGAAAGTGCACCGTATGCTCATTACCATTGATATGAAAAGTGAACTTGCTTTTATTGCAATCAATAATAGCCCTTGCAGTATTCAAGAAGGGTCTACCAAGGATAATCGACATGTTGTCATCCTCGGGCTCTCAAGTATAACAAAGTCAATCAAAATAGTAACATTAGCAACAACAATGGGCACATCCTCACAAATACTGATAGGTATGACAGTTGATTTGTCGGCCATTTGATAAGATATTTTAGTAGGTGCGAGTTTATTCAAATCAAGTATTTCATATAAAGAGAAAGGCATAACACTAACACCAGCTCCTAAATCACATAAAGCAGTTTTCACATAGTTTCTTTTAATGGAGCAAGGTGTAGTTGGTATTCCTGGATCTCCAAGTTTTTTAGGTACACCATCCTTAAAAGTATAATTAGTGAGCATAGTGGAGATTTCAGCTTCTGGTATTTTTCTTTTATTGGTGATGATGTCTTTCATGTGCTTTGCATAAGGAGGCATTTTTAGGATATCAGTCAAGCGAGAGCGCAAAAAGACTGGCCTAATCATTTCAGCAAAGTGTTTAAATCCTTCATCATCTTTCTTTTTAGTTGACTTAGGTGGAAAGGGAATATGCTTTTGAACCCATGGTTCTCCTTCCTTTCCATGTTTTCTAGCAATAAAGTCTCTTTTATCATATCTTTTATTCTTGGGTTGTGGGTTATCAAGATCAACAACTGGTTCGAAGTTAACATCATTGTCTGGTTCTTTGTTATTAGGTTGAGTGTCTTCATGAACCTCATCATTATATTTTTAATTATCAGAAGGTGATTGTTCATTACCAGATTGAGTTTCAGCATCAGAGATAGAAACTTCATTATCATTATCAGGAGGTTTTTCTACTTTCAGGTTCACTAGAGGCATGCAAAGTCCTATCATTTTTCTTATTATTTTTCTTTTTAGAAGGACTAGGTGCATCAGTGTTAGTTCTTTGAGAGTCTTGTTCAATTCTCTTTGTGTGTCCCTCAGGATAAAGTGGTTCCTGAGTCATTTTACCTCCTCTAGTTGATACTCTAACAGCAAAGTCACTTATATTATTGTTCATTTCATCAAGCAACTCTCTTTGAGATTCAGAAACTTGTTCTAATTGAGTTTGAACCATAGAGGCGTGCTTTAATACACCTCCAACATAATTTGAGATTCTTAATAACAAGTCACTTAAGCGAGCAATCATATCAGAGTTGTATTTCAATTGTTTCATAACATCTGCATTGAAGTTTCATAACATCTGCATTGAAGTGATCCAACTAGGATGTTTATTACGAGGATCATCACTATCATTGAATTTCATTAAAGATTTTACCTCTACCACCTTAGGTGGTGGTGGTGCTTCAAGCCCATGTATTTCTTCAATAGGTGGTAAATTTTTTACATCCTCGGCTTTAATACCTTTTTCCTTTATAGATTTCTTTGCCTCTTGCATATCTTCAGGATTGAGATATAAGATACCCCTCTTCTTCGGAGTGGGTTTAATCCGTGTTTCAGGAGGAGGCCAATTATCATAATTTTTCAATATGTTGTTCAATAATTCTTCAGCTTTCCCAATAGTTCATTCCCTGAAAACACAAGCATCACAACTATCCAGGAAATCCCTTGAAGCAGGTTAGTCTATTATAGAAGTTATCAAGTATTTCATTTTTAAGAGGATGATTAGACAAATCATTAAGCAATTGGAGAAGCCTCCCCCAAGCTTGTGGCAGACTCTCGTCTTCAATTTGCACAAAGTTAAATATTTCATGCAAGGCAGCTTGTTTCTTATGAGTAGGGAAATATTTTTCAGAGAAGTAATAAATCATATTCTGGGGACTATGCACACAACCAGGAGCAAGAGTATTGTACCAAGATTTAGCATCACCCTTTAATGAGAACGGAAATAATTTGAGGATATAGTAATAGCGAATCTTCTCATCATGAGCAAAAAGGTTGGCTATGCCATTCAACTTAGTAAGATGTGTCACAACTGTTTCAGTTTCGTAACGATGGAAAGGAATTAGATTCAACCAAAGTAATTAACTCTGGGTCGACAGAGAATTCATAATCCTTTCAATGAAGATAGTTAAAGTAGCAAACATAGGATCACATTTCGTTCTAGCATTCAGAGATCTTTCTTTATACTTGCATAATAATTTTTCTAGATCATCTCTATCCTTACAAGCAAGAATGTCTCTAGTTGCGTCCTCACTCATAGCATAACCTTACGGTATTTTTAGAAATTCATATCTAGGTGGGCTAGCTCTAGTAGGCGTTTCAAGATTTCCAGTTTCAAGCAAATCATTAGTTTCAACAATATCATGTTGTCTTACTCTAGCAATTTGTTCATCAAGAAATTTTACCTAGTGGCGCATTATCATCAAGAAAGGTACTAGCATCATCATGAGTAGCATTCATAGCAGAAGTAGAATCATCAATAACTTGCGACATATCAGAATTAATAGCATGTGGTGGTGTTGCAAGTTTACTTATAACAGAAGGTGAATCTAAAGCGGACTTGGATGGCAGTTCCTTACATACACTCGTCTTAGAGGGAAAAATCTTAGTCTTAGCATCCTTTAGATTCTTCATAGTGATAATATGATAATAATCCCAAGTGACTCAACAAATATAGCTATGCTCCCCGGCAACGGTGCTAGAAAAAGTTCTTGATAACCCACAAGTATATGGGATCGCAACAGTTTTCAAGGGTAGAGTATTCAACTCAAATTTATAGATTCGACACAAGGGCAGCCAAAGAATATTTGCAAGTATTAGCAGCTGAGCTGTCAATTAAACCACACATGGGGATTCATTATCTGCAACAAAGTGGTCAGTAGCAAAGTGGTATGATAGTTTTGATAATAGTAGCAACAACAGTAACGGTAACAATGATAGCAATGGTTTTGTAGCAGTAACAGCAGCAGTCACTTAGCAAGAACAATATAAGGTAAATTCGTAGGCATTGGATCAGTGATTTGTTGGATGATATTCATCATGACATAGTCATAACCTAGGGGGATAGGACACTAGCTCCAGTTCATAAATATAATATAGGCATGTTTTCCGTAAATAGTCATATGTGCTTATGGAAAGATCTTGCATGACATATTTGTCCTACCCTCCCATGGCAGCGGGGTCCTATTGGAAACTAAGGGATATTAAGGCATCCTTTTAATAGAGAACCAGAACAAAGTGTTAACACATGCTGAATACATGAACTCAAACTATGGTCATCACCGGGAGTGGTCTCGACTATTGTCACTCTGGGGTTGCCGGATCATAACACGTAGTAGGTGACTATAACTTGCAAGATCGGATCTAGAACATGGATATAATGGTGATGACATAAATGGTTTAGATCAGAAATCATGGCACCCGGGCCCAAAGTGACAAGTATTAAGCATGGCAAAGTCATAGCATCATCAATCTCAGAACATAATTGATACTAGAGATCAAGCCCTAACAAAACTAACTCGATTACATGATGAATCTCATCCAACTTCTCACCGGCCAGCGAGCCTACGAAGGAATTACTCACTCCCGATGGGGAGCATCATGGAATTGGCGATTGAGAAGGGTTGGTGAAGACGAATATCGAAGATCCCCCACTTCGTAGCCCCGAACGGACTTAGATCTGGCCTCCCGATGAAGAACAAGAGACGGTGGCGGCTCCATATCGTGCAATGCGATAATTCTTTCTCCCTGATTTTTTCTGGAAAATAGGATTTCATAGCGTTGGTTTCAGGGTCTGTGGGACCACCAGGTGGGGTCAACCCACCTGGACGTGCCGTGAGGGGGTTGCGCACCCTGGTGGGTTGTGCCCACCCAGGTGCCCCCTCCGGTGGCTCTTGGCTCTAGAAATTCTCTTTTATTGTATAAAAAATCCTCGCAAAGTTTCGTTCCATTGCGAGAACTTCTATTTCTACATAAAAACAACACCATGGTAGTTCTGTTGAAAACAGCATCAGTCCGGGTTAGTTTCATTCAAATCATGCAAATTATAGTCCAAAACAAGAGGAAAAGCATTAGGAAAAGTAGATACGATGGAGAAAGGTAGGGCGCGCTCACCAAGCTTGGAGATGAAATGCCCAAAAGAGGTTGCGCACCCTGTGAGCTTCTTCATCTCATTAAGGGTCCGAGGCGGGCTCATCTGTTCTATTACCTTAACCTTCTCGGGGTTGGCTTCGATCCCTCTGTGCGACACCAGGAAACCCAGTAGCTTGCCGGATAGGATCCTGAACACACATTTCTCCGGATTGAGCTTGAGGTTTATGTTGTGTAGGTTAGCGAACGTTTCTTCCAGGTCTTTGACCAGGGTCCGTGCTTCCCGCGACTTGACCATGATGTCATCGATGTATGCCTCCGCATTCCTCCCCAACCACGGCTCGAGCGCTATGTGCGTTAGTCGCTGGAAAGTTGAGCCAGCGTTCCGTAGCTCGAAGGGCATGCAAGTGTAGAAGTACACACCGCACGAAGAGAAGAAGGCTGTCTTCTCAACATCCTCTGCGGCCATCTTGATTTGATGATATCTTGAGAAGGCATCCAGGAAGCACAGCAAATTGCACTCAGAGGTGGAGTCCACGATCTGATCAATACGTGTGAGCGGGAAAGGATCCTGAGGGCAAGCCTTGTTGAGGCTGGTGAAGTCGACGCACATGCGCTCCTTCCCACCTTTCTGTACACCAGTGGTGCAGGTGCCTTTGGAGCTTGAAAGGATCCTGAGGGCAAGCCTTGTTGAGGCTGGTGAAGTGGACGATCACGGGATTCGCCAACCAATCCGGGTGCCGCACCTCCCGGATGACGGTGCCTTTGGAGCTTGTCGACCTCCTAGGTGATGAACGCTTGCTTCTCTTGTGCATGGCACCATGCTTTTTCCTTCACCGGGTGGGTGCCTGGGCACACCATCAGGTGTTGCTCAATCACCTCCCTTGGGACACCCACCAAGTCTGATGCTTCCCATGCAAATACGCCTTTGTTGGCCCTCAGGAATACCACCAACGCCTCCTCTTGATCTAGAGGAAGGCCCGCACCAATGGTGAAGGTGGGGCCCGAGCACCTGCTTCGTCTCGGCCCAGTCTTGAGAGAACAACTGCCTTTTCTTCGGGGTGTGGCCTCCTGAACCATCACCGCGCCCGCGATGGTAGGGCGCGTAGCGGCCGCGGCCCTATAGGCAAGCTTGAGGGCCCGGGCCGCATTCTTTGTATATCCGACCACCATGACGATGCCGCTACTACCCGACATCTTGACGATGTTGTAACCCGGATGGGTAGCCGCCATGAACTTGGGAAGGGCGGGATACCCGAGGATGGTGTTGTACGGAGGCCGATATGGGCAACGTTGAAGTCGATGAGCTTAGTGTGGTAGTTGATGCGCATGCCGAAGGTGACTGGAAGGCGTATCTTCCCCAAGGAGGGGTCGCACCCTTGACCACCCCGAGAAAGGCCAGGTGGGGAGTAGCTAATCTTATGGTACTTGAAGCAAATCAAAGGTTTCCATCGAGAGGATGTTCAGGTCGGTGCCTCCGTCGATGAGGGTCTTGGTCACCGCGATGTCACTGATGGTGGGAGTGCATGGCATGGGGAGAGCACCTGCCGTGGTCGTGGCCTTGGGGTGGTCTCTGGAATCGAATGTGACGGCGGTCTCAGGTCTGGCGCGGCCTTGCGCTTCCACGCGCTGCGGTCGGGCGGTACCTTGCTGACGGAGAAGCTGCTTGATGTGGCGACTTGATGCAGGCGTCAGCGACCCACCGATGATGCACGCAATCACGTGGGGCGCTGGGGCCGCGAAGTGTGTGGCGATCTGGTCGCAGAGTTCCTCCCAAGAGGCGATCGAGGCGCGCGGGAGGCCGCAGTGCCAACATCGAGTAGCCTCAGTGAGGGTGAGGGGGAATCAGCTTGCCATGGCCTTGTCGTTGCTGCCTGCCAACTCGATGGCCTGCGCGTTTGACCGACCCTTCGGGGTCCATGACGTCATCGTATTGATGTCTGCTAGAATTACGTCGGTAATTCCCCAAAGAGGAAGGGATGATGCAGTATAGCGATGGTAGATACACTACTAGGAAAAGGGCTATAGCCAATATGGACATTAATGGCGCACCACATATAGGTACGCCATTAAACTCCAAATACTAATGGCGCACCACATCCATGGTGCGCCACTACTAACAATTTATGTTTATTTTTTTTCAAAACTAGTAATGGCGCACCAGGGGATAGTGCGCCATTACTAGTTAAACTAGTAATGGCGCACCACACCCTTCGTGCGCCACTACTAACAATTTTTTTTTACTTTTTTTTCAAAACTAGTAACGGCGCACCAGGGGATAGTGCACCATTACTAGTTTAAACTAGTAGTGGCGCATGTCGGTGTCAAAACCGGCGGATCTCGGGTAGGGGGTCCCGAACTGTGCGTCTATGCGGATGGTAACAGGACCCAAGGGACACGATGTTTTTACCCAGGTTCGGGCCCTCTCGATGGAGGTAAAACCCTACTCCTGCTTGATTAATATTGATGATATGGGTAGTACAAGAGTAGATCTACCACGAGATCATAGAGGCTAAACCCTAGAAGCTAGCCTATGGTATGATTGTTGTTCGTCCTACGGACTAAAACCCTCCAGTTTATATAGGGACCGAAGAGGGTTAGGGTTACACAGAGTCGGTTACAAAGGTTGGAGATCTACATATCCGTATCGCCAAGCTTGCTTTCCACGCCAAGGAAAGTCCCATCCGAACATGGGACGAAGTCTTCAATCTTCTATCTTCATAGTCCAGGAGTCCGGCCAAAGGTGATAGTTCGGCTATCGGTACACCCCCTAATCCGGGACTCCCTCAGTAGCCCCCGAACCAGGCTTCAATGGCGATGAGTACGGCACGTAGATTGTCTTCGGCATTGCAAGGCGGGTTCTTCTCCAAATCTTGTGCACCTGTTGAATAGCGTCCGGCTTCTCGTAAATATTGCGCTCCTTGGCTTCCACGCCCAATAATGGCCATCTTCCACGTGTCGAACGAATGCGAAAAGCCAGGGTATTTTTACATTTACCCCCCTAGCTGCGCAAATTAGCTGCCTATAAAGGAGACGAGGATCTAGATCCGAATCACACCATCCACCCTTCCCGAGCATTCATCAGAGTGCATCTAACAGAAATCCATTCCATCATGGACAGTCGAGCGGCTCCTCCTCTCGCCTTCCCAGCTCTCAGCCTGGAGATTGGGAGAGATGCTCTGTCCCACACAGCGAGCTAGTGACGCTCCAAACCAAGGGATTTCTTCCCCCAGCATTCATGGTTCCGGTTCGAGCCGGACTCGCCACCTATAAGGGCGGAAAGCAAGCGAAGAGCATCCCCAGTCCCTCCAAAGGAGAGCGGGTATGCCTTGTCCCTTATTTGATAAGAGGGCCCGGATTTCCAATTCATCCGTTTCTCCTGGGGCTCCTGGAGTTCTACGACCTCCAGTTGCACAACCTTACGTGTGCCTCCATCTTGCATATTGCGGGCTTCGTGGCCCTTTGCGAGCTGTTTTTGGGCATCGAGGCTCATTTTGCATTGTGGAAGAAGTTGTTCTGCCTTGTGCCCCGTTCTCAAGAGGGGTCAATATATCAAGTGGGTGGAGCCGAACTATGGCGCATCACCGGAACCGGATATCTTTCCGGATCCCCGAAGAAGGCGTCCGAAGACTGGCCTTCAGAATGGTTTTATATAGAAGATGTCCCCCTGCCGGACCCTGTTCGGATTGGCCTCCCTGAGTTCAATAACGCTCCTTTGAAGAAACGCCTAAGCTGGCATCCACAGAGCCCTCAGAAGGAAAATGACAGGGACGTCCTTTACGTGATGAGCCGAATTAGGTTGTTAGCTCATTCCGGACTGACCATGATCGGGGTCATGGCCACATGCATTATGCCGGGGGTGCAGCCGCTCCAGTATAGAGGCCACCCCATATGGGATTTCAACGGGGAGGATGATGCCACCCACCATGGTCGTAAGGGGACGGGATCGGTCGCCGATCTGATGAAGATCTTGTCCGCATTATACAAGGGAGAAGAGGAGGAATTTCTCCGTGTCAATCGACAGGACGGATTTTCTATGTACAATCCTACAAGCTGGGTAAGTGGACATTTCTTTTTGCCTATCCGATCCATATTCCCATAGTCAAGTATCTCATTTTGTGATTTCGGTGCAAGAACTGCACCGAGCCATAGAGGATATAAACAGCCCGCCTCCACAACCCGAGGATCTGAAACGGTTCCTCGATCCGACCTCCCAAGAGGATCCGGACATATTGGTGGAGCTGATCAATGGGGTATTTCACCAACTGAGCATCGATAATGCCTTGGTCGCCATTACAGCCGATTACCCCGAAATACTTCCAGCCTCGCAGGTAACTGAGACCGAAGTCCCAATACTTTGAAAATGACCCATCCGTGCTTGTTTTTGATTACCGTATACCAATGGTGTTTCGCAGGGAAAGTCCTTGAGGCGGAAGGCCGAGCCTGTGATGGCTAGTCAACAAGGGACAGCAAGGGCCAACAGGCTGAAAAGAAGTGCAGTCCGGATTGAAACGCCGGTGCAACCGTATGGCGTGTCATCTTACTCCCTGGTTTTATTCCCGGGAGGCATACTAACGCTCGTGCTTTTTCAGGAAGAAGAGCACTCGCCGGACTGTATTCGGAGAGGTTGCCAACTCGCCAGGCTCCAAAGCCAGGTCCAGAAGCGAAGGCGAACACGAGGCATGCGTCGGATGCTGCTCCGACAGAGGATGCCGACAGGTTATCTGCCACCAATAACGAGGTGGAGAGTGCCATGAATCACAGGCGTCGTCGGACAGTTCTTCGTGACGCATGTTTCTCCCCAGAGGCATTGGATGCCTTCAATTCGGGAGATGCGCACCTCCGTGCTGCTCAAAATGGTCTAGCCAGAGCCACGGAGCAGTATGTAAAAGACATACGGTTGAGAAAATTTGACAGTTATATATGCCAGTAGCCCCCGAGACTTGAAATAGTTAGAATAACTGATTTAAGGATCATTTATTGTGCAGGATCTTATAGAAAAGAATACCCAACTGTCCCAGGAGCTGGAGGAGTGCAAAGCCCAACTTGAGGCCGCACTAGCCGCAGCGGGGGAAGCCAAAGAGACCCCCTCTGGTAATATATGCTTCAAAAGATAAGTAATTTGTGAAGTGCGACGTGTGTATAAGTCTGACAATAATATTGCAGATGGCACCTGGATAGATCCGGACAAGGAACAACTCATGCGCCGGTTAAAGGCCGGCGAAAATGTGCTTACAAGGGTGAGGCAAGAGAAAAATAATCTCCAAGATGCCAACACCCAGCTGGGTGAGGAACTAAAGGATGTTCGTGCCCAGCTTTCTGACTCCGTTAAGGAGAATCGTCGGCTTCGACGCGGCATTTTTAATAAGTGCTTGAACGAACTTTGAAAAAGAGTTCAGCGAGGAAGTCGACTAACAGAGTTATGTCTGTAGGTATGCTCATAGGTCGTCCTGCAGAGGAAATGTCCGGTTCTACAGGTGACCTTCTTCTCGAGCTCTTGCAACTACATGAACGAGTTCGACAGGTGATGAAAGGCGTCACCCAGGCCTTGTGGCCATCTGTCTCCCTGCCCAAAGGCCTTGGAGAGCTTGCAGAGAGGCTTCAGGGAGCGCGGCGGTGCTTCCACTTATGGAAGATATCGGCCTACCGTCAAGGCGCTAGGGAGGCCTAGGCCATGGTGAAGACGCAGTACACGAAGGCTGACCCAAACCACATGGCCGAGGTCGGACCTGTGGGGCCCGATGGGAAAGAGATCCCTATGAGCTTAGTGTACGGCCAAGTAGAATTGGCAGCAAAGTATTCCCAATAGGACTGTAAACTAGACAACATGTTGGATGGCATTGAAGAGGAATATGCCCAGTCAAGTTGACTATGTAATTTAAGATGACATGTAAAATGCCTTCTAGCCGGATTGTAGATCGTTTGTCATGGCGGACCTTTTCGCTTCAACCTCGAGACCCGATAGTCTGGAGTGTGTCCGAATACCCTCACGGTTATGGAAGAACTGGGGCATGCATGGAGACCAGGCATAGGGGTCATTAGTGATTTATCAGACAAGTGCCAAACTACTTATGTTATATTACATGGTTAGTAAGAAACATCTTCCAGGGAGAATAGTTTCGTTAGGGGTTCCTTTCCCTGGGAGGCATGCCCTAAAGTGCATGTCCGGACTGCGAAAAATGCAGAAAAACATCTGGGGGCAGATAAATAAATAAATGAGAAATCATCTTTTAGTTCACCGACCGAATATTCCCTTAAGAACGCTAGCTTTCGGCTTCACCCAGTCTGAGGTACACATCCGTCTGACCCGGCAGTAACAATCGCAGAGGTGCTCCCTTTACCGCCTAGCCGACCAATCGGGAACGTAGGGGTAAGCACAGGAGCCAGGCCACCCAGCTTGGCCAAAACTTAAGTCATATTGATGCATATAATGGTGAATAAAAGGTACATGCGGAAGTGTGACACATGTGTTGGGCATGAAGCCCATATAAATAAGCTTATGTTAAATAAGCCCCCAGGTATAATGAGCGTGGATAGCGCATCAAGTGTGTGCGAACAATGCACAAACAAGCTTTCAAAGGTTGTAATAGAAAAGGAGGGAGAAGGAGAGAAACAGAAGACAACTAATATGTAAAATATAGACGGAGGAAGGAGACGAACTCAGAATCCGGCGCTAGGCGTAGAATCTTCGGAGATGGGCTGCGTTCCATGGGTTCGGCTCGAGTTGGTTATCCGATGCATCTCGCAGACGGTACGCTCCATCGGTCAGGACTTGGTCGATGATAAAGGGACCTTCCCACTTGGGCTTGAGTTTGTCCTTTTTCTTGTCCGGCAGGCGTAGAACTAACTCGCCAACGTTGTAAGTTTTGGCCCATACTTCTCTGCTTTGATATCTTCAAGCTTGCTGTTGATAGAATGCGGAACGGGCTTTTGCCACGTCACGCTCCTCCTCCAATGCGTCCAAACTGTCCTGCCGATCGATCTCGGCTTCTCTTTCTTCGTACATGCACATGCGAGGTGAGTCATGAATTATGTCACATGGCAGAACTGCCCCTGCGCCGTATACCATAAAGAATGGTGTAAATCCGGTGGTGCGATTCAGAGTGGTCCGCAACCCCCAGAGTATGGAGTCGAGCTCCTCTACCCAGTGCGTGTTAGATTCCTTGAGGGACCGCACTAATCTGGGTTTGATGCCGCTCATGATTAGACCATTTGCTCGCTCGACTTGACCGTTAGTTTGAGGGTGATAGACTGAAGCATAGTCGAGCTTGATGCCCATGTTTTTGCACCAGAGTTTGACCTCGTCGGCCATAAAGTTCATGTCGTTATCAGTGATGATGCTGTGGGGGACGCCCTAACAGTGTACGACCCCTGATATGAAGTCTATCACCGGTCCGGATTCGGCCGTCTTAACAGGTTTGGCCTCTATCCATTTGGTGAATTTATCCACCATGACCAGTAGGTATTTTTGCTAGTGGGTTCCTTCTTTAAGGGGTCCAACCATGTCAAGCCCCCAGACCGCGAAGGGCCAGGTTATGGGTATAGTTTTGAGGGCGGTGGGTGGCATGGGGCTTTGATTAGCAAAGAGCTGGCAACCAACGCATCGTTGGACTAAGTCGTGAGCATCTGCCCAGGCCGTTGGCCAATAAAATCCTGTATGGAAGGCCTTGCCTACAAGGGCCCAGGCTGCAGCATGGTGCCCGCCGAGTCCGGCATGAATTTCAGCCAGAAGATTCCGCCCTTCCTCTTCGGAGATACACCTTTGAAGGACTCCGGTTGTGCTTTTCTTGTAAAGCTCTCCCTCATGGACCTTATAGGCTTTAGATCGCCGCACTATGCAGTGGGCCTCATTTTGGTCCTCGGGAAGTTCCTGCGTGGTTAGGTAGGCTAGGAATGGTTCCGTCCATGGGGCAATGAGTGCCATTATTACATGGGCTGAGGATGTTCCTTCGTTGGCAGAACCACCAATTGTGTCAGAATGTTCGGTGTCGGGCAGTGTGGTTGGGTCCGGGTTGTTATTTTCGGATTCCCCCTCCCATAGTACGGATGGCTTGAACAGCCTCTCTAGGAAGATGTTGGGAGGGACGGCATCGCGCTTTGTGCCAATGCGTTCCAATACGTCTGCTGCCTGGTTGTTATCCTGGGCTATATGGTGAAATTCGAGCCCCTCGAACCGAGCTGACATTTTTAGGATGGCGTTGCGATAGGCTGCCATTTTCGGATCCTTGGCATCAAAGTCTCCATTTATTTGGGATATCGCGAGGTTCGAATCCCCGCGCACCTCTAGGCGTTGAATGCCCATGGAGACTGCCATCCGGAGACCATGTAGAAGGGCCTCGTATTCGGTTGCGTTGTTGGAGTCCATATACATTATCTGGAGTACGTATTGAACTATATCTCCGGTTGGGGACGTCAGAACGATGCCAGCCCCCAGACCAGCCAACATTTTGGAGCCGTCGAAGTGCATGATCCAGTTGGAATATGCGTCATACTCATTAGGGAGTTCGGCTTCAGTCCATTTGGCGACGAAGTCGGGCAAAACTTGCGACTTAATAGCTCGCCGTGGCTTATAGGTTATGTCGAATGGGAGGAGGTCAATGGTCCATTTGGCAATCCGTGCCGTTGCCTCGCGGTTGTTTATAATGTCGTTAAGAGGTACTTCAGAGGCTACTATTATCGAACACTCTTGAAAGTAGTGTCGAAGCTTCCGGGATGCCATAAACACCGCGTACGCTATCTTTTGATAATGCGGGTACCGTGACTTGCATGGAGTTAGGACAGTGGACACGTAGTAAACTAGTTTTTGAAGGGGGAACTTGTGTCCGTCCATTTGTCGTTCGACAACGAGTACCGCACTTACAACTTGATGAGTTGCCGCGATATATAATAGCATTGGTTCGCCCATATTGGGTGCGGCCAGGACCGGGTTTGTTGCCAATATGGCCTTTATTTCTTCAAGTCCAGCCGTGGCGGCATCCGTCCATTCGAAGTGTTCGGTGCGTCGGAGGAGGTGATAAAGGGGTAATGCCTTTTCTCCCAAATAGGAGATAAAGCGGCTTAGATCCGCCACGCATCCAGTCAATCTTTGTATTTGTTTGAGGTCTTTTGGGATATCCAATTGTGACAGAGCTCGGATCTTGGCTGGGTTTGCTTCAATTCCTCTGCCGGATACAATGAAGCCCAAGAGCTTTCTGGCTGGTACGCCGAAAACGCATTTTTCCGGGTTGAGCTTGATGTCATATGTTCGGAGATTATCGAAAGTGAGCCTCAAGTCGTCTACTAGAGTTTCGACATGCTTGGTTTTAACGACCACATCGTCTACGTATGCCTCCATTGTTTTGCCGATCTGGTTTGCCAGACATGTCTAAATCATGCACTGATATGTTGCGCCGACTTTTTGAGCCTGAAGGGCATTGTGTTGAAGCAGAATGGGCCGTATGGGGTGATGAATGCCATTGCGGCTTGGTCGGGCTTTGCCATCTTAATTTGGTGGTAGCCGGAGTATGCATGGAGGAAGCACAATAAATCGTGTCCTGTGGTAGCGTCGATAATTTGATCGATGCGGGGGAGGGGGAAGGGATCCTTTGGGCAAGCCTTGTTAAGGTCCTTGAAATCGACACATAGGCGCCAAGATTTGTCCTTCTTTGGTACCATCACCAGGTTTGCTAGCTAGTCCGGATGTTTTATATCTCTGATGAATCCAGCCTCCAATAGTTTGGCTAGCTCCTCTCCCATGGCCTGTCTCTTGGGTTCGGAGAAACGCCGAAGAGCTTGTTTGACTGGCTTGAATCCTTTTAGGATGTTTAGGATGTGCTCGGCCAGCCGGCGTGGGATTCCTGGCATGTCTGAAGGGTGCCAGGCAAAAATGTCCCAATTTTCGCGTAGGAATTCTCGTAGTGCGGCGTCTACATCAGGGTTTAATTGTGCCCCAATGGAGGCCGTTTTTGTTGGGTCCATTGGATGGACTTGGAATTTCACTATTTCGTCCGCCGGTTTAAAGGAGGCGGACTTGGATCTCTTATCGAGTATCACATCGTCCCTGTGCACCGTGGAGCGCAGCGCAGTGAGTTCTTCGACCGCTAGGGCCTCGGATAGTGCCTCAAGGGACAGTGTGGCTGTCTTATTTTCGGCGCGGAGTGCTATGTCCGGGTCACTAGCAAGAGTGATGATTCTGTTGGGCCCGGGCATTTTGAGCTTCATGTACCCGTAATGGGGTATATCTTGAAACATTGTGAATGCCTCTCGCCCTAATAGAGCGTGATATCCGCTGTTGAACGGGGCCACTTGGAACGTGACCTCCTCGGACCTGTAATTATCCGGCGTGCCAAACACCACATCCTGTGTGATTTTTCCTGTACAACATGCTTCCCGACTGGGGATTATTCCTCTATAGGTTGTGCTGCTTCGCTCAATGCGGCTCCAATCTATTTCCATTTTTCGGAGGGTTTCCTCATAAATGAGGTTCAATCCGCTGCCACCGTCCACGAGTACCTTGGTAAGGTGAAAGCCATCCACTATTAGACTGAGGACCAATGCGGCTGGTGCTCGGGTTGTTCAGAATTTAGGTTCGTCACTGGTATTAAAGGTAATAGCCGTGTCACTCCATGGGTTTATTGTTGCTACTTGGTAGACTTCGGCAAGGCTGCGGAGTGTTCGTTTCCGCATATTATTTGATGCCAAAGTCTCGAAGACTATTAATACCATACTGGTATCCCTGGGCTGGTGCTCTGGAGTTAGAAGCTCTTCGCCACTTTTGGCCACCTGCCGTAGTATCCAACATGCTCTAAGGCTATGAGTTGGAGTGGTGCCCTCTGTACTATGAATTTTGCAGGGTCCATTGAGCCATCCCTCCAGTACGGTTCCATGCCCTATAGAGGGTTTTTGCTTTTTGGTATTTAACCCAGGTGCCTGGCAATGATGCACCCTTTTATTTCGGACTGGGTTGTATTCAGGGCCGGATTGTCCCAAAAATTAATTTCGGTTTTCCAGGTGCTTTCCATCGCATAGTACTTTCGTACTATGGATGCCAAGTTAGCGAAGCGTGTAATTTCACGATGACTTACGGCGTTGAGGATTCCCTTGTCCATGCAATTATTGCAGAAGAATGAAATTTCGTCCTCCTCGTGGAAATCCTTTATCATATTGATGACAAGGAGGAATCTGGCCCAATAATGATTTACTGTTTCTGCGGGCTCTTGCCGGATTTGGTATAGATCGCTTATGTTTGGGTGGGCGGGTGGAATTAAATTTGGAGCACCGTCCAGTTTAAGACTCGGACGCCAAGAAGTTTCCGAACTTGGAAGCTTGGGTCCTTGGATGTTGTCCAATGAATCTAGCCCACTGCCTGACTTTAGGTTCAGGGCTTGAGTGACGTCCTCCCCTCCACGGGAATCCGGCATGGAGGGATCAGGAATTCAGACATAGCTAGTCCTTAAGATAGAAGAAGGGTCGCCGTATTGTTCCTCTACCACAGCACCGTGGTGGGTAACCTGGGGAGAGTTAATCTCTCTCAGATCGGGTTTAGGCCCAATCTGATCGTAGTCTGTAGCGACTCCCAGGGCGGCGATGCGATCCAAGAGCTCGTTGAAGGAAGAGAGCTCCATCGGATCTAACTGCTCGGCAAGTTCCGAGTTAATGTGAAGATTGCTTTCGATGACCCGAGAAGTCATCGTCGGAGTGGCGGCCGAAGAGGCGGTCATAAGAAAACCGCCTAGCCGGAGAGTTTGGCCTATGGCCAAAGCTCCTTTAGCGACAGTGCCGTCTTTAAAGATGGGATGAGGCATCCTTCCTGGTGGCAACGACACAGAGGAACTCTCAATGAAAGCACCAATGTCGGTGTCAAAACCGGCGGATCTCGGGTAGGGGGTCCCGAACTGTGCGTCTAGGCGGATGGTAACAGGAGACAAGGGACACGATGTTTTTACCCAGGTTCGGGCCCTCTCGATGGAGGTAAAACCCTACTCCTGCTTCATTAATATTGATGATATGGGTAGTACAAGAGTAGATCTACCATGAGATCATAGAGGCTAAATCCTAGAAGCTAGCCTATGGTATGATTGTTGTTCGTCCTACGGACTAAAACCCTCCGGTTTATATAGGCACCGAAGAGGGTTAGGGTTATATAGAGTCGGTTACAATGGTAAGAGATCTACATATCCGTATCGCCAAGCTTGCCTTCCACGCCAAGGAAAGTCCCATCCGGACACGGGACGAAGTCTTCAATCTTGTATCTTCATAGTCCAGGAATCCGGCCAAAGGTGATAGTTCGGCTATCTGGACACCCCCTAATCCGGGACTCCCTCAGCGCACCCCACCCTTGGTGCGCCACTACTAACATTTTTTTTCAAAACTAGTAATGGCGCACCTGGGGATTGTGCGCCATTACTAGTTTAACTAGTAATGGCGCACCACACCCACGATGCGCCATTACTAACTTTGACCAAAAATTCCACCGAATGCACCCCCTCCCCCCGTGGACCGCCTTTTCAGTTTCAAAAAATAATTAAAAGAAAATGATGGAAATTTCAAAAAATAAAAGAAAATAAGTTTCCCATGTGATATGTTGTCTACTTGTTGGGAAAATTTACAAATATGAATTTCAACTTTATTTGCAAAATCTCTCTGGAATTTGTAAAATGGGCATAACTTTTGCATACGAACTCAGATTAAAAAGTTTTTTATATGAAAAATCATCTACTCGAAAAGTTACATCCAAATTCAATAGGGGGAACCTAACAGAACAAAAGATACGGGGCTTTCAAGATCTAGAGGCAAAAAAATGAACAAAATTGCAAACTTAGTAGTGGCGCACCATTTGCTAGGTGCGCCAGTAGTAACAGAAAAAAATTAGTTTCATTTTTTTTTGGAAAAAATGTTCAAAATATGATACATAATATGAATGGAAGTTTGAAATATTTTTTCAAAATTTCAGCACACTCATGAACATGAACAAAGTCCTAGATATCAACAAGGTTTAATTGGATTGATATGCTAGATATATCAACAAGTGCCTGTTAAGTGAGCTGCTGCTGGGGTTGGATAGAACTTTGAAGTTAAGCGTGCTTGGGCTGGAGTAGTGTGAGGATGGGTGACCTTTTGGGACGTTTTACCATGGAGTGCGATTTGACTTCAGATTAAGCATATTGACCCGAGATTAAGCCATAGTGACTCGAGATTAAGGAAAAAACGAAAAAAAATGAAATTTTTTTGAAATAAATTTGTTAGTAATGGTGCACTTCTATGTGGTGTGCCATTACTAAGTCAGATAGTAATGGTGCACCTCTAGGCATAGTAATGGCGCGATGCGCCATTACTAAAAATTACTAGTGGCGTGATGATAGTGGCGCACCTATAGTGCGCCATTAATGGCCAAAACAGGTGCGCCACTAATTAGCCTTTTCCTAGTAGTGATATTTCCCTCAGTGATGAGACCAAGATTATTGAACCAGTAGGAGAACCTCCTAACACCACATAAACCACACCTGCACACAAATAACAAATACTCGCAACCCGATGTGTAAAAGGGGTTGGCAATCCCTTCCCGGTACAACGCCTCAAGTAGGCAATATAACATGAGATAATTGTGGTAGATAGGATAAATTGATCGCGAAATAAATAAATTGCAGCAAGGTATTTTTGTATTTTTGGTTTAATAGATTTGAAAATAAAAGCAAAGGAAAATAGACCTCAAAGGCAAATGTGATGAAAATAGACCCGGGGGTCGCAGGATTCACTAGTGGCTTCTCTCGGGAAAATAGCAAACGGTGGGAAAACAATTATTGTCGGGCAATTGATAGAACTTCAAATAATCATGACAATATCCATGCAATGATCATTATGTAGGAAACACGTCCAAGATTAGTAGACCAACTCCTGCCTACATCTACTACTATTACTCCACACATCGACCGCTATCTAGCATGCATCTAGTGTATTAAGTTCATGGAAAACGGAGTAATGCAATAAGAACGATGACATGATGTAGACAAGATCTATTTATGTAGAAATAGACCATATCTTGTTATCCTTAATAGCAATGATACATACACGTCGTTTACTCTTCTGTCACTGGGATCAAGCACCGTAAGATCAAACTCATCACAAAGCACCTCTTCCCATTGCAAGATAAATAGATCAAGTTGGCCAATCAAAACCTAAATATCGGAGAAGAAATTCGAGGATATAATCAATCATGCATATAAGAGAGCAAAGAAGAATCAAATAACTTTCAGGGATAAAAACATAGATCTGATCATAAACTCAAAGTTCATCGGATCCCAACAAACACACCACAAAAAGAGTTACATCATATGTATCTCCAAGACACCATTGTATTGATAATCAAGAGAGAGAGAGAGAGAGAGAGAGAGGAAGCCATCTAGCTACTAACTATGGACCCATAGGTCTACAAAGAACTACTCATGCATCATCAGAGAGGCACCAATGGACATGATGAGCCCCACCGAGATGGTGTCTACATTGGATCTGGTGTTTCTGGCACTTCCGGTGGCTGGAATTGATTTTCGTCGACTCCCGTAGGGTTTCTGGAATACTGGGGGTATCTATAGAGCAAAGAGGCGGTGCGGGAGGCCAATGAGGAGGGCACAACCCACAAGGGCGCGCCTAGGCCCCCAGGCGTGCCATGGTGGGTTGTGCTCCCCTTGAAGGTCCCCTCAGGTGCATTCCTGGCCCACTGGATACTCAAGCATACCAACAGGTAGCCATGTATTTCAAAATATCAACACTCAAGAAAGTTATCTCTAGCCCATTATGCTCAATCATTGATCCACTCATGAAACACACTCGAATATTAGGTACACACAATGCTCAAATATGATCATAGTACCCCTTAGTTGGTGATTTATAAGAGAAGATGGAGACTCGAATTAAAAATAAAAATTTCATAAAGTAAAAGAAGGGCCCTTTGCAGAGGGAAGTAGGGATTTGCAGTGGTGCCAGAGCTCAAAGCGAACATTGAGATATAAAAACATTTTGGGATGCATACTTTTCCCAACAACAAAAATGACTTAGAGCTCCCAACACTTTCCATGCTAGATACATCATAGGCAGTTTCCAAACATAAAATAAAGTTTATTCCTTTTTCCACCATTACGTTCACTTTCCATGGCTAACCGTATCCACGGGTACCCTCCATACCAACACTTTCCAAGGAATTTATTATTTGACAACATAGAATAAATTCATATTTCATTTCGGGACTGGGCATCCCTAATACCTTGGTCGTACTCTCCTGCAATTACAAGTGAATAAACACTCATCATGAGAATAACACATCTAGCGTGGAAATATTGGCCACCCCTCACCGCCGCGCGAGCGGTAAGAGCACACAAAAGAGAAATTAATTTTGAGATGGCACATGCAAATTTGCTTAGAACGGCACGAAAATACCGCATATAGGTAGATATAGTCGACTCATATGGCAAAACTGGTTTAAAGGGTTTTGGATGCACAAGTAGTGATCATACTTAGTGCCAAATGAAGGCTAGCAAAAAGATTGAGAAGCGACCAACCAAAAAGCAAAAAATCTCGTATCCAAGCATTAAGCATAAGTAACACCGAATAATGCACCACAAGTAGGATATAAATTTCATTGCATAACTATTGACTTTCGTGCTTGCATAGGGAATCACAAACCTTAACATCAATATTCTTAGTAAAGCATAATTACTCATCAACATGACTCACATATCATATCGTCATGTCTCAAAACCATTACTAAGAATCAAATTTATTTTGTCTAATGATCTTCATGAATGTTTTTATTATATCCTCCTTGGATATCTATCACTTTGTCACTATTTTCACATGTTGCTTTTGATAAGCTCAAACAATTTTAAGTGAACAAATTAGCATAATATTTCTTTCTCTCAAAATAATCTAAGTGAAGCAAGAGAGAATTTCTTCAAAAAAATTAGTAACTCCCAAATAAATCTAAGTGAAGCATGAGAGCATTTCTTCAACAATAACAAAACACACCATGCTAAAAAAGATATAAGTGAACCACTAGAGAAATTCCTAGGCACTAAAAATTTAAGTGAAGCATAGAAGCAAGCAGAGCATAATTTTTGGCTCTCTCAAAAAGGTGTGTACAACAAGGATTCAAAACTTAAAACACAAAGCAAAACAAGCAAAGACTTATATCATACAAGATGCTCCAAGAAAAACTCATAATATGTGATGAATAAAAATATAGTTCCAAGTAAAATACCGATGGTTGTTAGAAGAAAGAGGGGATGCCACTCATGGGCATCCCCAAGCTTAGTTGCTTGTTTCTTCTTCAATATTATCTTGGGATGCCTCTGGCATCCCCAAGCTTATCCTTTTGTTAATCCTTATTCCTTCATCCATCGTAAGATCACCCCAAAATTGAAAAGTTCAATCACATAAAACTCAACAAAACCTTCGTGACATCCGTTAGTATAAGAAAGCAAACCACTACTATAAGTACTGTTGAAAACCCATTCATATTTTAGTTTTGCATTATTATATCTACTGTATTCCAAGTTTTCTATGGCAAAAACTCATCGAAGAAATCCATAGAATAATCAAAACAAACACACAACATAAAGAAAACATAATCTGTCAAAAACAGAATAGTCTGTAGCAATCTAACTACTTCGAATACTTATGTAGCTCAAACAATTCTGAAAAATTAGGAAGACATGCAAAATTTGTTTATTAATCTTCTGCAAAAAGAATCTAATGAATAGAACTCGTCTGACAAAAATAAAAAATAATTTCTTCAGCGCAAAAGTTTCTGTTCGTCAGCAAGATCAAATCAACTCTCACCCAAATCACCCAAAGGCCTTGCTGGGCACAAACACTAATTTAAACCACAGAAATACATCTAATCAGAGGCATATTTGGGTATTTTATTGAAAGCAGCAAGAAAACTAAAAAGCAAAAATATACAAGTTGGTTTGCCTCCCCACGAGCGCTATCATTTTACGCCCCTAGCTAGGAATAATGCGTAGGATCTAAGTTTTGTCATCTTTGGTGCTAGATCCGTAAGATGCCATCATGATTGATTTATATGGTGGCCGAATTCTTGTTCTAGGGAAGTGTTCCATACCCTTCCTTAGTGGAAATTGAAATTTAGTATTGCCTTCTTTCATATCAATCACGACACCAATAGTACGTATATCGGTTTACCAAGAATAATTGGACAAGACGGATTGCAATCAATATCAAGAACAATAAAATATATGGGCACATAATTCCTTTTTTAAAGAATAGGAACATCATTAATTCTTTCCATAAGCTTTTAAATAGTACAATACACCAAGTGCAAATTTAAAGAGCATTCTTCAATATCGGTAAGACCAAGCACATCACATAAAGACTTCGGAATTGTAGAAACACTAGCACCCAAGTCACATAAAGAAAAACACTCATAATTTTAAATCTTGACTTTGATGGTAGGTTCCCATTCATCATGTAATTTTCTAGGAATTGAAACTTTTAATTCCAACTTTTCTTCAAAAGCTTTCATCATAGCATCAACAATATGTTCAGTAAAAGCTTTATTTTGTTCGTAAGCATGGGGTGAATTTATCATGGATTGCAACAAAGAAATACAATAAACCAAAGAGCAACTGTCATAATTAATGTCTTCGTAATCCAAAATAGTGGGAACATCACTAGATAAAGTCTTGACCTCTTCAAACCCACTTCCATCAATTTTATCAACAAGATTTTCACCCTCCAAATCATAGGGACGCCTTCTAGCTAAAGTTGAATCTTCTCCAGTCCCTTTTTCATCAACCTTAATTTAATTAAACAAAGAACCAATAGAAAAAACACCAATAATTTTAAGATCTTTATCACTTTTATGGAAGTAATCACTAGAAAACGGTTTTTCTAAAAATTCTCTTTTAGCTCTAAGCATAGCGATTCTTTTCTTACTTTCATCCATAGAAACATAAAGAGATTTAATCCATTCTTCAACTTTAGGCACAAAAAATTTCATATTGAGAGTTTCTACATCATGAGAAATTCTATCAATGCTTCTAGACAAATCATCAATCTTATTCAACTTTTCTTCTTTCGAAGCATTGAAAACTTTTTGAGTATTGATAAATTCTTTAATATTATTCTCAAGATCAGAGGTGTTTCTGTTATTATTAGAAGAGGGATTAACATAGGAATTACCATAATTATTAGAGGAATTACTAGGAAAAGGTCTAGGATTAAAATTACCTCTATAAGCATTGTTATTGAAATTATTTCGTGAGACAAAATTCACATCTATGGCATCACTATTTTGCTCAATCAAAATAGAAAAAGGCACATCATTAAAATCAATAGGAGCACTTTTATTAGCAACCAACTTTACAAGAGCATCAACTTTTTCACTCAAAGAATTTATTTCTTCTATCGAATTAACCTTTTTACTAGTAGGAGCCCTTTTAGTATGCCATTGTGAGTAATTGGCCATAATATTATCTAGAAATTTAGTAGATTCACCCAAAGTAATTTCCATAAAAGTAACCCCCATGGCGAAATCCAAAAGACTACGAGAAACCAAATTCGAGCCCGCATACAAAATTTGTATGATCATCCAAAGATTCAACCCATGAGTTGGGCAATTCCGGATCCTCAATTTCATCCTTTCCCAAGATTGTGCAACATGCTCCTGGTCAAGTTGCTTGAAATTCATGATCTAGGTTCTAAGGGAAATAATTTTTGTGGGTGGAAAATACTTAGTAATAAAAGCATCCTTACACTTGTTTCAAGAATCGATACTATTGCGAGGCAAAGAAGAAAACCAAATTTTTGCACGATTTCGCAAAGAAACAGAAATAATTTCAACTTCACAACATCATTGTCCACATCTTTTTTCTTTTGCATATCGCATAATTCCACCAATGTGTTAAGATGGGACGCGACATCCTCTTAGGAGTACCGGCAAATTGATCTTTCATATCAAGATTCAGCAAAGGAGTATTAATATCACAAGACTCCGCACTAGTGTCGGGAGGAGCAATCGGAGTGCTAATAAAATCATTGTTGTTGGTATTTGAGAAATCACAAAACTTGGTGTTCCCTTGAGTCATGATGACTTCACAACAATATTGCACTCAAAAACAGATCTAACAAGAAAACGGCAAATGAAAAAGAGGGCGAATAAAACGACAAATTTTTGTGAAGTGGGGGAGAGGAAAATGAGAGGCAAATGGAAAATAATGTAAATTGCAAGGAGATGAGATTTTTGATTGGGAACCTGGTTGATGTTCAAGATCCTCCCAGGTAACGGCACCAGAAATTCCTTTTTATGTTTGCGAAACTACGTCGGTATTTCCCCAATGATGAAGGGATGATGCAGTATAGCAACGGTAGGTATTTCCCTCGGTGATGAGACCAAGGTTATTAAACCAGTAGGAGAACCTCCTAACACCATGTAAACAACACCTGCAGACAAATAACAAATACTCGCAACCTAACGTGTAAAAGGGGTTGTCAATCCCTTTTGGGTACGGCGCCTCAAGTAGGCAAGATCGTGTGAGATAACTATGGTAGATAGAATAACTAGATCGTGGAATAAATAAATTACAGCAAGGTATTTTTGTATTTTTGGTTTAATAGATCTGAAAATAAAAGCACAGGAAAATAGACCGCAAAGGCAAATATGATGAAAAGAGACACGGGGCCCGTAGGTTTCACTAGTGGCTTGTCTCGAGAAAAATAGCAAATAGTGGGAAAACAATTACTATTGGGCAATTGATAGAACTTCAAATAATCATGACGATATCTAGGCAATGATCATTATATAGGCATCACGCCCATGATTAGTAGGCCATCTCCTGCCTGCGTCTACTACTGTTGCTCCACCCGTCGACTGCTATCCAGCATGCATCTAGTGTATTAATTTATGGAAAATGGAGTAATGCAATAAGAATGATGACATGATGTAGACCAGATCTATTTATGTGGAAATAGACCCCATCTTGTTATCCTTAATAGCAACGATACATACGTGCCATTTCCCCTTCTGTCAATGGGATCACACACCGTAAGATCGAACCCATCACAAAGCGCCTCTTCCCGTTGCAAGATAAATAGATCAAGATAGCCAAACAAAACCCAAATATTGGAGAAGAAATACGAGGCTATAATCAATCATGTATATAAGAGATCAAAGAAGACTCAAATAACTTTCATGGATAAAAACATAGATCTGATCGTAATCTCAAAGTTCATCAGATCCCAACAAACACACCGCAAAAAGACTTATATCATATGGACCTCCAAGAGACCATTGTATTGATAATCAAGAGAGAGAGAGGAAGCCATCTAGCTACTAACTATGGACCCGTATGTATACAAAGAACTACTCACGCGTCATTGGAGAGGCGCCAATGGATATGATGAACCCCTCCGAGATGGTGTCTAGATTGGATCTGGTGTTTCTAGAACTTGCGACGGCTGGAATTGATTTTGGTCGACTCCCCTAGGGTTTCTAGAATATTGGGGTATTTATAGAGCAAAGAGGCGCTGTGGGAGGCCAACGAAGAGGGCACAACCCACTGCAGCACGCTTGGGCCCCCAGACGCGCCCTGGTGGGTTGTGCTCCCCTCAAAGCTCCCCTCAGGTGTGTTCCTGGATCACTGGATGTCTTCTAGTCCAAAAAATCCACAAAAAGTTTTGCTGCGTTTGGACTCCATTTGGTATTTATTTCTTGCGATGTAAAAAACATGTAGAAATCAACAACTGGCACTGGGCACTATGTCAATAGGTTAGTACCAAAAAATGTTATAATATGACTATAAAATGATTGTAAAACATCCAAGAATGATATGTTGCAGACGTATCATGTATGGCGGGGGCAACGCCAGCCTGAATTTCATGGGCCACTGCACTTGTTGCAGATCGGAGGTGAAAGGTAGGCAATCTATGGCGCTACCGTACGCCTGGGCGGCAATGACTATAGGGCCATGCCCACTATGGGGGCCGCGAGGCAAGGGCGAAGCATGGTCGGAGGAGGAGCAGATTTCGACAAGCCCTTACTTGGCGCGCCAAATGTCGAATTCAGGGCTCTACGGACCCAAGAAGGTTCAAACTCTGGGTCGTGTGCGAAGATCTCAACTGCTCAAGCTTAGTGCATGTCGCCCCACAGCCTAGCCTAGCCAGATTCGCGTGAGCAAGGATGAAGACGAACACGCCAGTTTACCCAGGTTCGGGCCACCTTGTGGTGTAGAACACTACTCCTACTTTGTGATGGACTGGCCTCACGAGGGACTGAGAATGAACTAGTACAGTGGACGGTCCTCTCCCCAAAACATAGGAGGGAAGGGATCCCACAATGGCCAATTTGAAATGTGATAAGTTGTACATCTAATCCCGACGAAGGGTGGTCTTCGCCTATAAAGCTTCTAGCCGTGACCCAATAGTGGGCTCGGTGATGACCTCCGTCTTGCTGAGCCAGTGATCTAGGTCTTGTAGCACTAAAATGGTAACCTTTGGGAGAATCTTCGGGAACCCACGCCTGTCCTTGCCTCCTTAGCACCAAAGAGGAAACTGCCTCCTCTTCGCCCGTTGGCACCCGCCTGGTCTTGGTCGTCATGGTTCACGTCACCTCTGCCTCATGAGGTACGGTACTTGCATTGAAATCTCCATTCCACGGGAGGCCGCTCCCTTGGGAGGTCTTTGTGTCGTCCTCCTCGTGAGGGTCTTGTCTTGGTGGTCTTGGAGATGGGCCATACCAGACCGTCGAGGGTGCCATGTCATGGGCCTTAGGTAGGCAAATCTGGGTACCCTGGTTCCCATGACGCCGACAACTACATCCAATGGTTCAGCGATAGTGGCAATGTTAATGTAACACGTATTGTTCATGTGCATTTTAGTATCGCCACATATGTTGATTATGTTGATTGTGATGGGATACCCATGCAAGCATGTTCCTTATTACTTGGTAGACCATGGCAATTTGATAACAATTCTGTACACCATGGTAGAAACAATTAGTATACTCTTGTTCACAAGGATGAACATATTACTTTGCTTCCTATGTCTCCTAATTCCATTTTGATAGATGATACTCATAGAGCTAGTAAAGAAAAACAGGAGCAAGATAAGAGTGATAATAAAATTGTGACAAAAGAATTTGAGCAAAAAATGAAGCATAATAATAAACCATCTAGTATTGCTTCTGCAATTAAATTGAAAAGTGGATGTTTACTTGCCATAAAATCTGATATTGATGATCTAGATTTCAAAAATCTGTTTGATATGCTTTTGTGAGCAAAGAGGCATTATTTTCATTTGGGGACGTGCGTCCCTCTTTGCCTCCTGTTGTCACTAATATTTTGCTGGAGTTTTCTCACGTTTTCCACAACACGTGCCACTGGGATTACCACCTATTCGAGGAACTCAGCATCAAATAGACTTAATTCCCGGTGCTTTGCTCCCAAACCGTGCACCATACTGATGAGGACATGGCTACCATAGATACACTCACAACGCCTGCTACTGTACCGATTGGAACAATTACTAGAGCTCATGCATGGAAGATAAATGATCATGTACTTCTGTTTCTTGGTAATGTTTCTAATGTTCAGGAGAATATGACGATGCCTAACATAGATACATTTGTGTTGCTTACAATTGAAGGGCTTAGCATGGACACGAAGGATAAACAATGGAGCATGATCAGGCATGGAGATGAAGGCGTGTGCAAAGAGGACAAGACAATGGAAATTTCTGCACTTTGAAGCCACCATGACGTCATCAGGAAGATGGATGAAATATATAAGATGGCCTTTCATAAATTTTGCCCATATCTTATTATTGGTGCTGCACTGCCTTATTTTTGGGCCAGGTCCATGTATTTCTGAAATACACTTAATAGGTAGTATTTAGAGTCCGTATTAATAGGGAATATCACTTAGGCTAGAATTTAATCCCACCTTGCGAAGGGTGGACGAAATTCCCTTCTGTCTCTCTATAAATACACCCCTTAAGGTGCCGTTTAGACTTGGCATTTGTTTAGTTAAAAGTTAGCCATTGCATCTTTGTGTACTTCACTTGTGTCCAACGATCAGACCAAGTCCACTTTCGAATCCCCACTTTTATCAATACTCCATATATAATCGCAATATTCAGATTGCATTATCATATTCCTGTATGTTCTTTGATTGCATGAAGTAATTAACCTTCATGGTCTGGCTAATCGTGCTTCTGGCATCGTCAATAACCTCAGGAGATTGGTTTAGTGTTTTCTAAGGCACAACCTTGTTGCATGTTCATAGTAGAATCATCAAAGTCGACTCCACCAAATCGATAGTTATGATCTCATCAAAAAATCGGGCCCCTCACCCCTATCAAGTTGTATCAGTTTTGAGGTTGCTCGGTGAGAATTTCTAGTTATTCATAGATTAGATTTAGTTTCTTACCTATTGTCCAACAAAAAGACATAAAATAGTTAGATTTGTTCATCATTTATCCAAGCCAATCTGAGCCTTTGCAATTTTCTTTTCATTGCTTGCATAGTTGAATTATCTGTTGCATCATCCTGTCGAGTTGCTGGTCTTAGTGTCTAGCTCATTTAGTGTTTTGAGTTCTATTCACATTAATCACGCTGCCACTGCATCGTTATCCCTTCCGCTGTCCACCACCCCATCCATCAATTTCCACCATGTTCTACCCACCATTCATTGTCATAATCATAGTTGAGGTCGTTCACATCTTCGCTTGATCCAATCTGCATCTTATCTAGTTTGTTTTGGAAAGAGGGAGAGTGAAAAAAGAGAAAAAAAGAGAGAGAAAACAAGAGAGAGAAAAAGGAGAGAAAATGTTAAACAATTTCAGAGAAAAAAGAGAGAAAGAAAAGGGAAAAAAGAGAAGAAGAAAAAAACAAAATTTGGATCTATCTGGACTCAATCTTGTAGCTGAATTCAGATTGGAATCTATTTTGTGCACTGTTTAATAAAATAGGCATATCTTCCTCATACGACGTCCATTTTGGCTTCATTGGTACTCAATTTAAAGCTAGTGAGGAGCCATGTCTGAATAGTTCCAGAAGCTTGTTCATTATTTGACACCTCAAAATTGGCTTCTAAATAGGTCTTTTTGCCCTCTGAAGTTCGCAAACACAACTTCTTCCAGTTTTTCAGGCCGGTTAATTTTTCTACTCCTCATATCAGCTCTGAATTGAGTGATTCTTTTTGTGTTTGAAAGGTTGAGTCAGTGCCATTCTTGAGAAAAATTATCATAAAATTTGTCGGTGTAGAAAAGTAGGGGCTCTCCTTTGTACCCCTTTACTTGTGCACGGGCAGTCAGAACCGCTCCCACGGCCACACTTAGCTGGGCGGAGGAGGGAAGCCAAAGCCACAAGACAATGAAGCAAAGCCAAGACCAGAAACACAAGAAGCAGAGAGGGCGAGGTAGGCTACCCCGGTAGGACCCATGCCGGGGCAGCCTCTTGCTGGGGCAACTTGTCCAACGCCAGTAGAGCGCGCCACCCTTGAGCCCAAGGGTTCCAATGCCATCAAACACATTGGAACCAAGGCTTAGGAGGCACCTCCAGGGTGGCGTGCAGATCTTTGTGAAGATTATGAACACACAAGATCATGTGAGGACCAGAAGACGACGATCCTCAGCAAGATCCTTGCCAAGAAAATCCACGAGACCTCCGGCGAGATCCTTGCCGGGGACGACCGCGATGCCACGGCAAGACCCTTGCCGGGGCCCTGGCAAGACCCTTGCTGAGGACATCAGCGGGGCCGTGCGCCAGGCCCGCAACTGCAAAGACTCCACTGCCGCTCTCCATGTAGGTGCCACCCCATCCAGCAAGGTGAGCACCTGCGTGGCGACGTGCGGCCTCCAGACCAACTCAGCAAGCACCTGCGTGGTGGCATGCAGATCTTCGTGAAGACCCTGCCACCGTACTAGCTCAGCAGCCTGCTAGCCTACATGGTGTTGTGCTCCACGCTGGCCTGGACGCGTGTCGAAGCAAGGTGAAGCGGCGACAGCAAGAAGGGCACGTCGGCAGCGCATTAAATGCGTTTGTCCGACGCTACCAGAGGATAGACTCAGCCACCGTATGCACTTTCCACCTCCTGTGTGCCACTGTGGCATCCCCTTTTCATATGAAAGGAGGCCTGAGGCATACTGGAGAGGGATTCAGATTTTTGGACTACACACGCACCGTAGTTAGTTCAAAACATAAGAACATTCAAATATACACCAAAGCAGGACTAGGGTATTACGCGATCCTCGCGGCCCAAACGTAAAGGATCCTAGTGCTAGCTCCTAGACCCGCTCTTTCCACAACCTCGCGCCCGCCGACCGTAGTAGGAATTCTAGTGAACCCATAGGTGTCGTTCCCACAGACATCTTTGGCGTGCCAGGTAGGGGGCGCAAATGTGAAAATCCGGTCTAGCAGCTAGTCTAGCAGTTCTTCGTCGCCATGGCTCCCAAGAGGAAGGCGATGATAGCGATCGGTTCATATGGAGCCGAACTGCCCGTGCTAGTGCGGGAAAGTAGCGGGGCGGTCGTGGACAGAACCCGGGGCGCGACCCGCGAACACCCACATCGCTTTGGGGCCAAATCCAAAGACGGAGCTGGGACCCCCGCAGGCAGCACGGGGCCCTCCAAGGGCATTGCCGTGCCACCTACCAGCGGCGCGGCGACCTGCAAGACACCTACACCTGCGCCCACGACGTGCTATTCCCAAGTTGTGCACGATGAGCAGCATCACCACGCTGGTGACCCCGGATGCCGCCGTGGGAAGAGTCCTGCGCATCTTTCGCAGGACGAAGGAGGCCAGAAAGCACGCCGAGGTGCTGGCGAAAATGGCGGACAGCTGCAGGGCCATGATAGAGCTCCTTCTAACGTGGTTAGAAGTCGGAGCGCGTCATGGTCCGAGCGGCTTTCGCCGCCGCCCACGCCAGTGGAAGCATTGGTGCGCGCGCAACTGCTCCTCGACTTTCCTCCTACTGCGGAGAAGCTCGATGAGTGGTGAGCCACCGTTCGGAGCCTCGTCTGTATTGCCAACAAAGATGAGCTGCGACAAGTAGGGCCCGTAGGCTGACGCTCCGCCGAACCACTGCATGCCAATGGTGGAAGGGCCAGAGGTGACACATCCATGGTGCACTCCCCTCCCCCACTCCAGTTACCGCGGGTGTCGATCCGTCGTGATGATGCTTGTGATAACATTTCCATAGCATCGTCCGATCCACGGACCCACCACGATCAGCACCAAGTTCTTCGGGAGCGAGCCCTTGAAGACGCTCGAACAACCATTGAACACCGGCGTGATGCACGCCCCCAGTCAGATAGGCGGGCAGGGCCAACTATGGACCACCCGGCACTGGGAGGCTATAGTGGCCTACCCTATGAGGTGGGTTGCCCAGCCTTTACCTGTGAGCTGTGGTAGTTCCAGTGGCCCTCCCACCGCACATTCAAGCCCGATGTTGGCAAGAAGTACAACGGCAAGACTCACCTGTCAGATTTCCTCAGCATCTACACCATCGCGGTGCAAGCTGCTGGAGCCCGTGATGACAAGGTGCTGGCCCATTACTTCCTGTTGGCACTTAAGCCCAATGTCATGTCATGCTTGATGCACTTGCCGACGGATTCCATTTCTTCTTGAACGGATCTGTGCCATGAGTTTGTTGTCGCCTTGACTGGAGGCCATCAAGCTCATGACCAGGCAAGCGATATGCATATCATCCCCCAAAAGGAAGGAGAAAACCTGTGCAAGTACATATAGAGGTTCAATCGGGTGTAGTACAACATCCAAGACGTTCACCCCGCCGCCGTGATCAGCGCATTCCATCAGAATGTGCGCAACCGCAAGATGCATGAAGAGCTGGTGATGAACAAGGTCAAAGATGTGGCCGATCTTTATTTTCTGGCCGATAGGTGCGCTCGAGCTGAAGAAGGGATGCCGGTGACACCATAGACAATGACACCGCGCTGCCAAGAAGGCTAAGGCAAGCGACCCCGGGAAGGAAGTTGCCAGGTGTGCCGCTTGCCGAGCCTTGGCGGCTGCCGACAAGCCAGGAAGCTCGGACAAGTAGTATTGCAAGATCCACCAGACCAAGGGTCACGACCTCCAGAACTGCCGACAAGTTGAGCTGCTTGTTGAGAAGTAAAAAGCTGAGTATGAAAGGCGGGACAAGGAGAAAGGCCAGGACGGTGTCGAAGGATCCGACAAGAAGCGTGGCGGCCAAGGAGGCCTGTCAGGACCCCGACTCGATGTCACATCGATCTAGCTGGTAACACCTCATATCACTTTGCGGCCTCACGCACGGTATCCCCACGGGTGTCGTCTTACCTTTTTCCCGGGACCGTTTGCGCCTTTTGGCTCACGTATATGATAGTGTCGCTAGCATCCATATGATAAAGAGCCCGGGCTGACATGACTAGTCGTAAACCCAAAGTGGCACAGACTTACAGGGACAGGCATCCATGACCCAGCTTCGAACGTGTCGGTCATCAGCAAGTGGGTCCGGGCTGTAGCACTGGGCTAGCAGGACTCCGGTAAACCGGGCTGTAGCGGGCTAGCAGGACTCCGGTACTCAAAGCGTGACATTTCCCCGAAGGGACAGACACAGGAACGAAGAAGGACACATGCCGGCCAGCCTAAGTGTTCCAGAGCAGTAGCAAGCTACCATGGCTCAGCGGTAACACTAGGAGACATTTCCCGGTAAGAGAGGCTACTAAAGATAAACAACTAGATAGTCAGATCCCACACATACCAAGCATTTCAATCATACACACAATATGCTCGATATGTGCAAATACAACGAAGCATCACAACATGACTCTACGACACAAGTACTTTATTTAAGGCTCAGTGAGCCATACATAACATACACACAAAGGTACGGGTCTCACGACCCAACATACAAGTCATACAATCATACAAGCCAACAACGGAAGTAACTTGTCTGAGTACAGACAACTAGTAAAATAAAAGAGGCTTGGAAAGCCTGGCTATACTATGTGGTCCTTCACAAGCTCAGGGTCACCACCTGGGTCTTTAGCCTACTCGTTGATGTCAACGTCTACATAGAACCCATCAGAAGGGGTTGCAGCGTCTTCTGTAAAAATGTAAATTATAGCAACATGAGTACAAAGGTACTCAGCAAGACTTACATCAGATCCTACATACATGCATAGTATCAAGAAGGGTTGGTGGAGTTATTGCAGCAAGCCAGCTTTGACTCTTGGCTAGACTATCCTACGATACTCCATCTTGAAATAGTTTTGCGCACACGAGTCCACTATTCACCACTTCAATACACTACCGAGGATCCACCTCCATCTTCCTACGGAAGAGCCATCCTCGGCACTCACACTTATCTTGAGGCTTTTATCAGTTTCCATTTACTTGTCTATGAACTGTATAGGCAACCAAGTAGTCCTTTACCGCGGACGCGGCTATTCGAATAGATCATGTTAACCCTGCAGGGAGTACTTCTTCATACACGCTCTCACCACTTATCGTCGTTTACACGACATGTACTCGGCAACCTTCAAGCGGAAGCCCAACGTGGGTGTCGGCCACGACCTACCTAATCACCTAAGCCTCCAGTCCAGGTTTATCGCCTATTCAGGTTCCATCCGCAGGGAGTCCGGCCGAGGTTTCCCATACGGCCCCGAACGATGTGAACAGGGTTCCCGAGATACCTAATGGGTATTCGGTACACCGTGCCACGTACCTACCGCATCACAGCCCACCCCTACGGTCAGCGCTGTCCACGGCCTCCAGTAGGCTACAAACACCAGAAACTACTTGCAACTCCTGGACGGAGAACTAGGGTGAATAAGAAGTCGAGAGGGTCCATTGGTTTCGGGCCCAATGCATGGTAGTAGCTGAATCTTAAATCACACATACAGATCTCAGTGCTTAAGGTCGGCTTCAATGAAACAACCCACCATGTACTCCTACATGGCCTCTCATCGATCCCTTTACCAAATCATGTTCACCACACCACTCTCATTACCTGATATAATCATTTCACTCTAGCCCATCACCCAGATGAACCAGACTGACACGACTCTAAGCATAGCAGGCATAGCAAGGTAGGAACAACACATACATAGGGCTCAATCAACTCCTACACATGCTAGTGGGTTTCATCTAGTTACTGTGGCAATGACAGGTCATGCAGAGGAAATGGGTTCAACTACCGTAGCACACAGCAGTTTGAATCGCGTTGTCTTAATGCAGTAAAAGAGAGCAGGAGCGAGAACATGGGATTGTATCGATATGATCAAATGGTTGGTTGCTTGCCTGATGGTTCGTTGCACGGATACGGTTCTTCGTTAGGGTAGTCACGGTACTCCTCGGGGACAGATCCTGTCGCAAAGGATAACGATACACAGGCATCACCAAACAATGTGCAACAATATGATGCATGCATGAAACATGGCAATATGAGTGTGTTGGGCTAATGCAACTAAAGCGAGAAGTGTTTGAGCAAATTTGAATCAAAGATTCAAATTCCAAATTCAAATATGGCCTTTTAAAGTGCCTTTTCTTGTTCTGTTTAAAACATCAATTTAACTTGTTTGATCATGCATGACAATAGTACAGATGGATAGATTGGATTTTTCTGATCATTTTTCATATATAATTTGTCCAATTTGGAGTTACAGAATAAAAGTTATGAATTTTTGAAGTTTAATTAATATTCTGGAATTTCCTGATTTAATTTAAATCCAGAAATATCATTTACTGCGTCAGCCTGACGTCACAGTGACATCAGCAGGTCAACAGGGCTGGCTCGGGTCAAACCTGACGTGTGGGGTCCACACGTCAGTGACACAGGGGCTAATCCCGTGTTGACCCGGGCTGGTTAGCTTTGACTAAGCCCTGGGGCCCACTTGTCAGCGTCAGTAGGTGGTGGGTTAGTGGCTAATTAACTAGGCCACGTCAGCTCGCCGGAGTTCTGGCCGGCGGCGACCAACAGTGCGGCGGCGATAGTGGTTTTGGTCGTTTCGGCCACCAAATGAACCACGGAGGCCACCGGAGTGAAGCTGAGGACGACCCGCGGCTCTTGGCGGAGTCCGTTGGGGTCGGGGTGGCCGGAGTCGACGGCGGCGAGCTCGGTTGCGGCCGCCGGGGTTCGGTCGTGCACGAGAACAGTGTTGCAGGGCGTTAGGGGGGGTGTTGGAGCGTGCTACGTGCTCCTAGTGAGATGTGGAGCACGATGGTGAGCTCGGTTGGGCGCTACGGTGACCGTGGCCACGACGGCGACATCGCCGGCGGCGTGAAGCTTTCGGCCGCGGTGGGGCTAGGGCCTAGGGGTCGGGAGAGAGCAGGGAAGAAGGGGGAAACGGTGGCGTAGCTCACCGCGGTTGCAGTGGGCGTCGAAACGGGCTCGGGGACGCGCTGGAGACGGCGAATTCGTCGGCGACGGTGATCGGAGCCCGAAGAGGGGAACGGCGACGTATCGGCGATGCAGGGCTTCCGGGGACTCGTGGAGCGGTGGGGAGGAAGAGGGAGTCGAGGCGGAGCTCCTGAGCTAATCGGGGGAGCGAGGGGTGGTCGGAGGCAGTGGCTAAGGCGAACGGCGGCGACGGTGAACTTCGGCCGTGAGAGAGAGAGAGCGAGGGAGAGCCGGGGGAGAGTGAGAGAGTGTCGGCGAGGTCGGGGCGACGACCAGAAGACGATCCACGCGGCGCAACGGCGACCAGGGCGATGCAGAGAGGCTGGGTGGTGCGTGGCGAGCTCGGGCGCGCCATGCTCACCTCCCTGCCTGCTCTGGCGAGGGGAAGCAGCTGGCTGGCACGGGCCAGCACAGTGCTGGGCCGGCTGGGCTGGGCCGCACAGGTAAGTCTTCCCCTTTCTTTATTTTCTGTTTTCTGTTTTTATTTAATATATCTGCAACTTTGTTGAATTAAATAAAATACCTAGGCAACTCCAAAAATCACCAAACTACTCCTGGTCCATAGTTGGATTATTTCCAACATGAAACATTTTAGTTTGGAGATATTTGAGCATTTAAATATTTTATATTATTTTAAATGCCCAAATTCAAATATCTATGATTTAATTCAAAAACCTTAGGATGGCCTAGGAAAATGTGCACCACTTTTGGCAGAGGTTCTGAACCAAGACAAAAATGATGGGCATTTTAGAAGGGCATTTCAGGTTCATTGAAAAATTATTTTAGTAACCCTAGTTGGTTTCAGAGGGGACTGGGGGTTCTGTCATCCCCATTTCAAGTTTCTGATGAAAGAGTAAACATGATGCAACACTCTAATGCATGACTAGCTAGGGTGTGACAACTCACCCCCACTCAAAAGAATCTCGTCCCGAGATTTGGGTTCCTCCGAGAAGAAGGCGGGGTATTCAAGTCGAAGACGATCCTCCCTTTCCCAAGTTGCCTCATCTTCAGAATGGTGCGACCATTGAACCTTGAGAAACTTGATATTATGACGTCGGGTGGTACGCTCGGCTTGATCGAGGATACGAATGGGGTACTCCCGATATGTAAGATTATCTTGGAGATCAAGCGTTTCGTGGTCCACTTCACGGATAGGATCCGAGAAGCAACGCCTGAGTTGAGAAACGTGGAAGACATCGTGAACTCTGGAGAGGTGCGGAGGTAGTTCCAATTGGTAGGCAACTTCTCCTCGTTTGGCAAGAATGCGAAAAGGTCCAATGTAACGAGGAGCCAATTTGCCTTTGATACCGAAACGATGGGTTCCCTTCAGAGGGGTGACCCGAAGGTAAGCCTTCTCGTCAACCTCGAAAGTCATAGCCTTATGTTTTCGGTCATATTGACTCTTTTGACGAGATTGGGCTGTTTTCAACTTCTCACGAACGATACGAACTTGTTCTTCTGCTTCCTGAATCATATCCGGGCCAAAGAATTGTCTTTCCCCGGTTTCTGACCAGTTAAGGGGTGTTCGACATCGTCGTCCATAGAGAACTTCAAAAGGGGCTTTACCCAAGCTAGATTGATAGCTGTTGTTGTAAGCGAATTCGGCAAATGGAAGGCACTTCTCCCAGTCCATTCCGAAAGAGATAACGAAGGCTCGAAGCATGTCTTCTAGAATTTGGTTGATGCGTTCCACTTGACCACTTGACTGAGGGTGGAAAGCGGTGCTAAAGGAGAGACGAGTTCCCATAGCATTTTGGAAACTTTCCCAAAATCGAGAGGTGAAAAGACTTCCTCGATCCGAATTGATTTCCAAAGGAACACCATGGAGGGACACTATTCGGGAGATGTATAAGTCTGCCAGTTGGCTAGCGGTTATACTCTCACGAACAGGTAAGAAATGAGCTACTTTGGAAAGACGATCTTCCACGACGAAAATAGCATTATTCCCTCTTTTGGTTCTGGGAAAACCGGTAATGAAATCCATACCAATTTTATCCCATTTCCATTCAGGAATAGCTAAGGGTTGAAGGGTGCCAGCAGGCCGTTGATTCTCTGCTTTTACACGACGGCAGACGTCGCAATTGGCAATATACTGAGCAATTTCTCTCTTCATCCTAGTCCACCAGAACCTCTGGCGTAGGTCCTGATACATCTTAGTACTACCGGGATGAATGGTGAGAGGAGATTCATGAGCTTCCTTAAGGATCAATCGCCTCAGGTTGCGCACCTTGGGAACCACTAGTCGATCCCCGAAGTATACGACTCCTTGATCATTAACGGAGAAACAATTCGCAATTCCTTTCTGAATGTTTCTCTTGATGCGGGAGATTCCCGGATCTACCTTCTGTGCTTTGATAATTTGATCCGTAAGGGTAGGTTTTGCCACCAAGGTGGAGAGAAAACCTTGAGGTACAATGTGAAGGTTAAGCTTCCGAAATTCCTCATGGAGAAGCGGTTGACTTTGTTGTAACATCAGGTTGTTACAATAAGATTTACGACTTAGCGCATCAGCCATGACGTTGGCTTTCCCTGGGGTGTAGGTTATTCCTAAGTCGAAGTCTGTGATCAATTCAACCCAACGTCTTTGCCTGAGATTCAGATCCGGTTGGGTGAAGATGTACTTCAGACTTTGGTGATCAGTAAATATTTCGCAACGATTACCGAGAAGGTAATGTCGCCAGGTCTTAAGTGCATAGACTACGGCTGCAAGTTCTAAATCATGAGTAGGATAATTCTCCTCATGTGGGTGCAATTGCCGTGAAGCGTAAGCAATTACGTGTCGATCTTGCATAAGAATGCAACCTAGTCCTTGTCGCGAGGCGTCGCAGTAGATAACAAAGTCCTTGGAGAAGTCTGGCGGTACTAGCACGGGAGCAGAGGTCAGGCGTCTTTTCAGTTCCTGAAAGCTGTGCTCACATTGTGGAGTCCATTCGAACTTCTTATCTTTCTTGAGGAGTTCGGTTAGAGGTTTAGCAACTTTGGAGAAGTTCTCGACAAAGCGACGGCAATAGCTCGCTAAGCCTAGAAAACTCCGAACTTGCTTGACCGATTCGGGTGGAGTCCAATCAAGGACGGCTTGAACTGGCTCAGGGTTAACCGCAATACCTTTACCAGATATTACATGACCCAGATAGGTCACTTCTGATAACCAGAATTCACATTTTAGAGAATTTGGCATAAAGGCGATGCTCTCGAAGTTTCTTCAACACTAGCCTTAGATGTTCGGCATGTTCTTCCTCGTTCTTGGAGTAGATGGGTATATCATCGAGATAAACTACGACGAATTTATCCAAATACTCCATGAAGATTGAGTTCATTAACCGAGAAAAAGTGGCTGGAGCGTTGGTTAAACCGAAGGACATGACGGTGTACTCGTATTGGCCATAACGAGTAACAAAGGCCGTTTTAGGAATGTCCCCGTTTCTGATTTTGATTTGATGGTAGCCTAACCTCAAATCCATCTTGGAGAAGACTGAGGATCCAACGAGCTGATCATACAGATCGTTGATCCTGGGAAGCGGGTATTTGTTCTTGATTGTGACCAAATTGACAGGTCGGTAATCTACAACCATCCGGTCCGTACCATCTTTCTTCTTGACGAATAGGACGGGGCAAGCCCACGGAGATGAGCTAGGGCGGACGAAACCCTTTTTCAAGGATTCATCGAGTTGTTTCTTAAGCTCGGCTAGTTCTAGAGGTGCCATTTTGTAAGGTCTTCTAGCAATCGGAACGGTTCCGGGGATGAGGTCTATTACGAACTCAACATCCCTGTCAGGTGGAACACCTGGCAATTCCTCTGGAAAGACATCCGGAAAGTCACGGACTACCGGAACGTCCTCAAGGTCTGGCAAAGGGCTGGCGTTAAGAGAATATAATTGTCGCTTGGCTATTCGAGTCAAAACATTGACTATCTTCCCCGAAGGATGGGTGAGTTGAACGGTCCTAGAGAAGCAATCAATTTTGGCTTGATGAGCTGACATCCAGTCCATACCCAAAATGATATTAATATCTGAAGATTTAAGGGCTATCAAAGATGCGAGGAAAACAAGTCTATCGACTTGGATTTCATTTCCATGGCTTACTCTAGAAGTTTGCCATTTGGATCCCGGAGTTTGAATTACCATGGAGGATGGCAAGTCACAGAATGCAACGTTATGCAAACGAGCATAATTTTCAGATATAAAAGAATGAGAGGCTCCTGTATCGAAAAGAACAGATGCCGGGTGGCAATTAACAAGAAGCGTACCGAGAACGACGTTGGAATCTTCTTGAGCTTCTTCGGCAGAGATACAATTGACCTGGCCACGTGAAGCGGTGACCGGTTTAGCGTGGAATACTTTCCCTGTCGGCTTGCCACGGCCAACAGCTTTAGCAGATTGATTGGGGTTGGTCTGGGGGCACTCCCGCATATAGTGACCAGATTCCCCACACTTGAAACAAGTCACGGAACTGGTACGTGGAGGAGCATTATTGGTTGGACCCCCATAGGGCTTGGCTGGAGCAGACTGTTGAGCGGGGCGAGGCGCCTGGAAAGATGGCCTCGGTGTGAACCTGGGTGGCAGGGCGGTGTTGGGTACCCACACGCGGCGCTTCTGAGGACCAGCACCGGATGAGGAACCCGTGTCACGTCCATGCTTGCGTGTTGCGTCATAGTCAGTCTGACCAGTTTCAGCACTGATGGCTTTGTTGACAAGTTTCGGAAAAGATGTGCACTCATGCAGACGGAGGTCGCGACGAAGCTCAGGACTAAGGCCCTTACGGAACCTTGCTTGCTTCTTGGCGTCAGTAGACACTTCCTCAGTTGCATATCGGGCGAGCTTACCAAACTCCCTGCTATAGGCATCCACAGAAAGTCGGCCTTGGGTGAAATTGCAAAATTCTTCACGCTTACGGTCTATGAGACCCTCCGGAATATGATGTTCACGGAAAGCCTCGCTGAATTCAGCCCAAGTTGTGACATGGCCCGCTGGGCGCATAGCTCCATAATTCTCCCACCATAGACTGGCGGGGCCTTCAAGATGATATGCAGCAAAGGTGACCTTGTCAGCCTCCGCTACCAGCGCGGAACGCAGTTTGTGAGAGATACTGCGAAGCCAGTCATCAGCGTCGAGAGGTTCGACGGAGTGGTGGAACGTGGGTGGATGCAATTTGATAAAATCACTGAGTGACACCACGTTAGCCCTCTGATGGTGTGCTGTGTTCTGTTCAATACGCTCCAACAAACGGTTTGTCTCCCGCTTGTTTCTCTCAGCTTCCATCATAACCTCGGCTAGTGAAGGAGGTTGAGGCAGATGTTCATTTCTGGCTTCACTGCCTTCGGCCTGCTCTTGGGAAGCAGGGTTAGCGCGCGTGTTGACCATCCTAGGTAAACAAGACAATGATTTAGTCAGAATGATAAAATTCCGACATAGGATACGTAATGTAAGGAATAATTCGGAATGCAAGATGATCATCCGTATGACATGGTAGATACAGAAACTGCTTCTTTATTCCATCGTCATACACACCATACAGGTTTAGTACAAGACCAAGCAAAGTACTAATACGGTGAAAAGAGGATTACATCTCATCGGAGGCATCCCAAGCTCCTATACATTATTTTTCTACATCTCCGGAAAGAGTACAAACTAGGTCATATCCCACGAGACACGCAGGACAATAGACGACACAGCTAGTGCGAACTAGTGATACTACTACTAACTCAGACCGATCCGTAGTAGTCCTCGTAGAAGTCACCTCCATAGCCTGGAAGCTCAACATGTTCATCTGGAAACAGACGATCTCGCGGAGCTTGTGGACCATAGGGGCTAGGATGAGGCCTTGGACCAACAAACGGTGGCCTACGGGGACCGCGAGGTGGGGTGATGCCTCCTACATCACGCCAAACCATCACGTCTGGCAGAGCAGATCTCACTGGATAGAGATCGCGCATATCTGAAAATCCAGCTTGCACCGCCGGTGCGAACCGAGTCAAAGTGGCCCAGTGGTCGGCACGGGTATTGAAGAGCTCTAACCTTAAGGCCCGATTTTCACGGTCCTTATCCTCGAGCATCTCAGCAGTGGTGCGAGTCCGTGAATCCTCCTGAGTGGAGTCAGCATAGATAGCCTGGAGATACCCTTGTGCTCCCGGAAGTGATCCTGGCATATACCGGAAATCAGAGTCCCGAAATAGACCAGATCTGACTCGCATAATGGTCATCATAGAGTAGGCGGCATCCTGCACAGCCATCTCGATAGTAACCCCGAGTCCATAGGAGTAGTGAAGAGGCTCAGTGGATCCAGGATAAGATGGAAATATCCTGACAGTGCAGAGATACTGGCTTTGATTAAAGTCTCGGAATTGCTCTTCGACCGTGTACTCAGGATACCAGCGGTATCCAGCCTCAGCCATTACCCTGACCAACTTAGCAGTATGGCCGGGTACATCTAGGCATCGAGTTAGGCGAACCACTTGATTGAGGTCGCGAGTGGCCATCTGAAAGCATAATCATAATGCAAAGGCATTAGAATTTCTAGCAAAATTTCGGCAGCATAACAGCTGTAAATGCTCAAAAAGGATATTGAGACATTTGACAAAGGATTTCGTACATACTCAACATCATCATATCAAGTTCTGGAACCATTCCAACAACATAATGTTGTAGTAGAACTGAACTAGGCTGGTAACCATCAAACTTATAAGGTACTACTGATTAGTAACTCGTGATCCTGATAGAGAGAACAGATCCTAATTCCTTAACCCCCGGTGGAAGAATGGACTGACTCAGATCAGAAAGTCATAAGGTATAAGGAGTAAAAAGAGCCTTACGTTCCAACCCACAAACAATTCCCCTACATATAACTAAAGAATTTCTAGACTCAACATCGACCAGTTTGGCTTGGAGAACCTACAGGCAGTCCGGCTCTGATGCCAACGCTGTCAGGACCCCGACTCGATGTCACATCGATCTAGCTGGTAACACCTCATATCACTTTGCGGCCTCACGCACGGTATCCCCACGGGTGTCGTCTTACCTTTTTCCCGGGACCGTTTGCTCCTTTTGGCTCAGGTATATGATAGTGTCGCTAGCATCCATATGATAAAGAGCCCGGGCTGACATGACTAGTCGTAAACCCAAAGTGGCACAGACTTACAGGGACAGGCATCCATGACCCAGCTTCGAACGTGTCGGTCATCAGCAAGTGGGTCCGGGCTGTAGCACTGGGCTAGCAGGACTCCGGTAAACCGGGCTGTAGCGGGCTAGCAGGACTCCGGTACTCAAAGCGTGACATTTCCCCGAAGGGACAGACACAGGAACGAAGAAGGACACATGCCGGCCAGCCTAAGTGTTCCAGAGCAGTAGCAAGCTACCATGGCTCAGCGGTAACACTAGGAGACATTTCCCGGTAAGAGAGGCTACTAAAGATAAACAACTAGATAGTCAGATCCCACACATACCAAGCATTTCAATCATACACACAATATGCTCGATATGTGCAAATACAACGAAGCATCACAACATGACTCTACGACACAAGTACTTTATTTAAGGCTCAGTGAGCCATACATAACATACACACAAAGGTACAGGTCTCACGACCCAACATACAAGTCATACAATCATACAAGCCAACAGCGGAAGTAACTTGTCTGAGTACAGACAACTAGTAAAATAAAAGAGGCTTGGAAAGCCTGGCTATACTATGTGGTCCTTCACAAGCTCAGGGTCACCACCTGGGTCTTTAGCCTACTCGTTGATGTCAACGTCTACATAGAACCCATCAGAAGGGGTTGCAGCGTCTTCTGTAAAAATGTAGATTATAGCAACATGAGTACAAAGGTACTCAGCAAGACTTACATCAGATCCTACATACATGCATAGTATCAAGAAGGGTTGGTGGAGTTATTGCAGCAAGCCAGCTTTGACTCTTGGCTAGACTATCCTACGATACTCCATCTTGAAATAGTTTTGCGCACACGAGTCCACTATTCACCACTTCAATACACTACCGAGGATCCACCTCCGTCTTCCTACGGAAGAGCCATCCTCGGCACTCACACTTATCTTGAGGCTTTTATCAGTTTCCATTTACTTGTCTATGAACTGTATAGGCAACCAAGTAGTCCTTTACCGCGGACGCGGCTATTCGAATAGATCATGTTAACCCTGCAGGGAGTACTTCTTCATACACGCTCTCACCACTTATCGTCGTTTACACGACATGTACTCGGCAACCTTCAAGCGGAAGCCCAACGTGGGTGTCGGCCACGACCTACCTAATCACCTAAGCCTCCAGTCCAGGTTTATCGCCTATTCAGGTTCCATCCGCAGGGAGTCCGGCCGAGGTTTCCCATACGGCCCCGAACGATGTGAACAGGGTTCCCGAGATACCTAACGGGTATTCGGTAGACCGTGCCACGTACCTACCGCATCACAGCCCACCCCTACGGTCAGCGCTGTCCACGGCCTCCAGTAGGCTACAAACACCAGAAACTACTTGCAACTCCTGGACGGAGAACTAGGGTGAATAAGAAGTCGAGAGGGTCCATTGGTTTCGGGCCCAATGCATGGTAGTAGCTGAATCTTAAATCACACATACAGATCTCAGTGCTTAAGGTCGGCTTCAATGAAACAACCCACCATGTACTCCTACATGGCCTCTCATCGATACCTTTACCAAATCGTGTTCACCACACCACTCTCATTACCTGACATAATCATTTCACTCTAGCCCATCACCCAGATGAACCAGACCTGACACGACTCTAAGCATAGCAGGCATAGCAAGGTAGGAACAACACATACATAGGGCTCAATCAACTCCTACACATGCTAGTGGGTTTCATCTAGTTACTGTGGCAATGACAGGTCATGCAGAGGAAATGGGTTCAACTACCGTAGCACACAGCAGTTTGAATCACGTTGTCTTAATGCAGTAAAAGAGAGCAGGAGCGAGAACATGGGATTGTATCGATATGATCAAATGGTTGGTTGCTTGCCTGATGGTTCGTTGCACGGATACGGTTCTTCGTTAGGGTAGTCACGGTACTCCTCGGGGACAGATCCTGTCGCAAAGGATAACGATACACAGGCATCACCAAACAATGTGCAACAATATGATGCATGCATGAAACATGGCAATATGAGTGTGTTGGGCTAATGCAACTAAAGCCAGAAGTGTTTGAGCAAATTTGAATCAAAGATTCAAATTCCAAATTCAAATATGGCCTTTTAAAGTGCCTTTTCTTGTTCTGTTTAAAACATCAATTTAACTTGTTTGATCATGCATGAAAATAGTACAGATGGATAGATTGGATTTTTCTGATCATTTTTCATATATAATTTGTCCAATTTAGAGTTACAGAATAAAAGTTATGAATTTTTGAAGTTTAATTAATATTCTGGAATTTCCTGATTTAATTTAAATCCAGAAATATCATTTACTGCATCAGCCTGACGTCACAGTGACATCAGCAGGTCAACAGGGCTGGCTCGGGTCAAACCTGACGTGTGGGGTCCACACGTCAGTGACACAGGGGCTAATCCCGTGTTGACCCGGGCTGGTTAGCTTTGACTAAGCCCTGGGGCCCACTTGTCAGCGTCAGTAGGTGGTGGGTTAGTGGCTAATTAACTAGGCCACGTCAGCTCGCCGGAGTTCTGGCCGGCGGCGACCAACAGTGCGGCGGCGATAGTGGTTTTGGTCGTTTCGGCCACCAAATGAACCGCGGAGGCCACCGGAGTGAAGCTGAGGACGACCCGCGGCTCTTGGCGGAGTCCGTTGGGGTCGGGGTGGCCGGAGTCGACGGCGGCGAGCTCGGTTGCGGCCGCCGGGGTTCGGTCGTGCACGGGAACGGTGTTGCAGGGCGTTAGGGGGGGTGTTGGAGCGTGCTACGTGCTCCTAGTGAGATGTGGAGCACGATGGTGAGCTCGGTTGGGCGCTACGGCGACCGTGGCCACGACGGCGACATCGCCGGCGGCGTGAAGCTTTCGGCCGCGGTGGGGCTAGGGCCTAGGGGTCGGGAGAGAGCAGGGAAGAAGGGGGAAACGGTGGCGTAGCTCACCGCGGTTGCAGTGGGCGTCGAAACGGGCTCGGGGACGCGCTGGAGACGGCGAATTCGTCGGCGACGGTGATCGGAGCCCGAAGAGGGGAACGGCGACGTGGCGGCGATGCAGGGCTTCCGGGGACTCGTGGAGCGGTGGGGAGGAAGAGGGAGTCGAGGCGGAGCTCCTGAGCTAATCGGGGGAGCGAGGGGTGGTCGGAGGCAGTGGCTAAGGCGAACGGCGGCGACGGTGAACTTCGGCCGTGAGAGAGAGAGAGCGAGGGAGAGCCGGGGGAGAGTGAGAGAGTGTCGGCGAGGTCGGGGCGACGACCAGAAGACGATCCACGCGGCGCAACGGCGACCAGGGCGATGCAGAGAGGCTGGGTGGTGCGTGGCGAGCTCGGGCGCGCCATGCTCACCTCCCTGCCTGCTCTGGCGAGGGGAAGCAGCTGGCTAGCACGGGCCAGCATAGTGCTGGGCCGGCTGGGCTGGGCCGCACAGGTAAGTCTTCCCCTTTCTTTATTTTCTGTTTTCTGTTTTTATTTAATATATCTGCAACTTTGTTGAATTAAATAAAATACCTAGGCAACTCCAAAAATTACCAAACTACTCCTGGTCCATAGTTGGATTATTTCCAACATGAAACATTTTAGTTTGGAGATATTTGAGCATTTAAATATTTTATATTATTTTAAATGCCCAAATTAAAATATCTATGATTTAATTCAAAAACCTTAGGATGGCCTAGGAAAATGTGCACCACTTTTGGCAGAGGTTCTGAACCAAGACAAAAATGATGGGCATTTTAGAAGGGCATTTCAGGTTCATTGAAAAATTATTTTAGTAACCCTAGTTGGTTTCAGAGGGGACTGGGGGTTCTGTCATCCCCATTTCAAGTTTCTGATGAAAGAGTAAACATGATGCAACACTCTAATGCATGACTAGCTAGGGTGTGACAAGGCCGCCGCGGCATGGATAACCAGCAAGAGAGGCCCGCCCGGGGCCGTTACAAGAAGCAGCAAGACGATGATCATGATGAGGACGACGAGTCCGGCGACCACGAGTTTCAGAAAGCTACGGAGACCATGTTCGTCGATGGTGGCGCCTCGCTGCACACCTTCCACCGTCAGCTCAAGCAGTGGGAGCGTGAGATCACAGCGGGGGAGCCATCATTGGATGCACGGAAGCCACTGAAGTGGTCCAGCACGCCTATCATCTTTGACACCGATGACCACCCTGATCGCACGACTGCGGTCGGGTGTTTGCCGTTGTTGGTTTCACCAACGATACGCAACCTCAAGGTGACAAAGATGCTGGTTGACAGCGGGGCTAGTCTGAACTTGATCTCGATTGTTGTGATCAAAAGGCTGCAGATTCCTGATGGAGACCTCGAAGAGACGGGCACGTTTCAAGGGGTCAGCCGGGGAAGGAGTCAGGCAAAGGGTAAGGTCATGCTGCCGGTGACGTCTTGAGGCGAGTTGAACTACAAGATGGAGAGGATTGTCTTTTATGTAGCCGAGATCCCCTTGCCTTACAACGGGATTCTCGGCTGCCCGGCACTAGCCAAGTTCATGGCGACATCACACTACGCCTACAACACGCTGGAGATGCGTGGGCCAATTACCATCATCACCGTCCCCTCCGATAAGAAGGATGCGCTGATGTGCGCTAATTAACTCTATTGGGAATCATTTGCAGCAACTGCCGCCAAGGCACTTGCTCCTGCCGTTCAAGCCCCGGGAGGGAAGAAGACCGGTGAGACCTCTCGCACCCACTCCAGCAAGCGCACCTCTTCGGAGTGTTGTGCTCCCGTCGAGGACATGCCAGAGAGCTCCACTGGCAAGAGCAAGAAATCCAGAGCTGCACCACTAGAGACCACGAAGGTGTCCATCAAGGAGAATGGCACGGGAGGAGCTTTCACCATAACCTCCACCCTCAATAGGAAATAGGAAGGTGAGCTCGTCACTTTCCTGCAGGTGAATGTCGATGTGTTTGCATGGCAAGCATCCAACATCCCCGATGTTCCCAGGGAGGTGATTGAGCACCATCTTGCTGTCTGTCCTCATGCGCGGCCCGTCAAGCAGAAGGTCAGGAAGCAAGCTTTGGAAAGGCAGGAGTTCATAACAGAAGAGATCAGGAAGCTAGAAGCGGCAGGCTTGGTGAGAGGAGTACTCCATCCGACGTGGTTAGCCAATCCGGTGGTGGTGCGCAAGGCAAATGGGAAGTGGAGGCTGTGTATTGATTACACAGATATCAATAAGGCCTGTCCAAAAGACCCTTTCTCATTGCCGCGCATTGACCTGATTGTTGACTCCACAGCCGGGTGTGAGCTGTTATCATTCCTCGACGCCTACTCAGGATACCATCAGATTTTCATGACGAGAGAAGACAAAGAGAAGACAACATTCATCACCCAATGTGGTACCTATTGCTTTTTACGGATGCCTTTCGGGTTGAAGAGTGCTGGCTCGACGTTTGCAAGAGCAGTCGCAATTGGTTTTGATCCCAAGCTACACAGAAATATGGAAGCTTATATAGATGACATAGTGGTCAAAACCAAGGACAAGACAACACTAGTGCAAGATTTGGAAGAGACATTTGCAAATTTCTCGGCGTTCCGTCCGGCAAACTTCTCGGGTTCTTTCTGTCACAATGTGGGATCGAGGCAAATCCATAGAAGATTAATGTCGTTGAGAATATCGAGGCACCTAGGTGGATCAAGGATGTGCGTCGGCTCACTGCCTGCGTTGCCGCCATTAGCAGATTCATCTCCAAGTCTGCTGAGCATGCCCTCCCCTTTTTCAAGATCTTGAAAAAGGCGGGCCCAATGGAATGGACCCCAGAGGCCGAAGCAGTGCTGCAGAATTTGAAGAAATACCTCTCCTCCATGCCGATACGGGTTGCCCCTAAACCACAAGAGCCGCTGCTGCTGTATCTAGCGGCAACGAATCAAGTGGTCAGTGCCACGCTAGTGGCGCAGAGGTAGGTTGGCGAGGAGGCAGTGGCAATGGCAGGAGTGGTGGACGGAGAGCCAGAGCTCCCCCCGGCAGGGCCTGGTCCCGGAAAGGCGAGGCCCCCAGCAGGGTCTGACGCCGACGGGACAGGGCATGTGCAACCAAGTGAAGTGCTGCAGAAGAACAAGATGATGCAGCACCCGGTTTACTTTGTCAGGTCCCTCTTGCAGGGGGCTAGGTCGAGGTACTCCGGTGTGCAGAAACTGCTCTTCGGCCTTCTTATGGACTCAAGGAAGCTGTGTCATTACTTCCAAGCGCACGAGATCACTGTCGTCACCCGCCTCCCGTTGCAACGGATACTGCATAACCCGGACGCAACCGGGAGGATTGTGGAATGGGCCTTGGAGCTGTCGAGCTTTGGTTTGAAGTTTGAAAGCACTTCGACGATCCAGAGCAGAGTCTTGGCAGAGTTCATTGCGGAGTGGACCTCGACGCCCGACGAAGAGATCCAGGAGACCACTCTTCCCGGCAAGGAAACAAGTCCCAACTGGATTATGTACTTTGACAGGGCTTTCTCGCTGCAAGGCGCCGGTGCTGGTGTGCTGCTCATCGCACCCACTGGAGAGCACCTCAAGTATGTAATCCAGATGCACTTCCCCAGGGAGATGTTGACGAACAACACTTCTGAATACGAGGGACTACTTGTTGGTCCTAGGACCGCTGCATACCTCGGGGTTAAGAAGCTCATTGTCCGGGGTGATTCACAACTTGTTGTCAGACAAATCAACAAAGATTTCCAAAGCCCATTGATGGAGGCCTACGTGGATGAGGTGAAGAAGCTGGAGGAGCATTTTGATGGTATACAAAGCAGATCATGTTCCCCAAGTCGATAACGACATCACCGACTACCTGTCGAAGCATGCTGCCCTCAAATTACCAGTGGAACCAGGTACTTTTGTGCTTCGTTTAACTCAACCATCCGCTGAACCATCGACAGAGCAGAACAAGCGGAGGAAATCAGGCCCTAGCAAGTACTTTTCCACCGAGCTCCCAGGAGCCGTTGGCGGAGATGCTGCCATGGACACTGAGGCTGCCATGGGGCAACTGACTCCGACAGGGCGTCAAGCCCTGGCCATCGAGACGGCCGCTCCCACGGCAGAGGAAACGCCTTTATTCCTTGCCGGCGAGCCCAGGCTCCAGCATGGGCACAACATACATTCCGATTCCTCCAAATAGTGTGAAACTGAGGAGCAGGAAGAAGCGGAGAAGGTAGCCCGTCGGTCTTCCATGTATAGAAAAGGACCAAACAGTGTGAAATTGAAGTGCATTCCCGGGAGGAAGGACTGGAGCTGTTGGCAGAGATACATGGAGGCATTTGTGGCTCCCACATAGGGCCCTTGCCGGCAAGGCTTTCCGGAAGGTTTCTTCTGGCCCACTGTCCTCCGGGATGCAACATCACTAGTAACCACGTGTGAAGCATGTCAGTTCCATTCAAAGAAGCTTCATCAGCCAGCTCAAGCCCTTCAAACAATTCCTCTCTCCTAGCCATTCTCGATCTGGGGGCTCAACATACTGGGCCTTTCCCCTGCGCCATCGGGGGCTTTGAGTACTTGTACGTTGTAATCGACAAGTTCACAAAGTGGCCGGAGGTGGAAGCAGTGAGGAAGGTAACATCGAACTCAGCCATCAAATTCTTCAAGGGGCTGGTCTGCCATTTTGGTGTGCCAAAAAGAGTCATCACCGGCAACGGCACGTAGTTCACAAGCTGCACCTTCAAGTAATACATCGAGGACCTCGGCGGCAAGGTCTTTTTCGCTTCCGTCGCACACCCGTGGAGCAACGTCCAGGCGGAGAGGGCAAATGCTGAACTGCTACAAGGCCTAAGGACAAGGACTTTTGACATGCTGCGCAAAAGCGGAAGGCGCTGGATTGATGAGTTGCCGGCAGTTCTTTGGTCGTTCAGAACAACGCCAAATCGAGCCACTGCCCAGACACCCTTTGCCCTGGTATACGGGGCAGAGGTATTTCTCCCCACAGAACTCATGTACGGATCACCTCGGGCGCTCGCTTATGCCAAGCTTGAGCAAGTGAGATTGCGGCAAGATGACGCAACGCTGCTCAAGGAAGATCGTCTTCGGGTGGTTGTGAGAGCAGCGCGCTACCAGCAAGCCTTGCGCCGCTACCATAGCTGCAAGGTTCATGACCGAAGCTTTGAGGAAGGCGGCCTTGTTCTTTGGCGCATTCAATCGGCCAAGAATTCCAAAAAGTTGACGCTGAAGTGGGAAGGCCCTTATCGGGTAATACGAGTCACCAGGCCCGGCGCAGTCCGCGTGGAGACCAAAGATGCCATTCCAGTGATCAATTCATGGAACATCGAGCATCTTCGCAAGTTTTACCGATAAAGCGCGGTTGCTGGTCCCCCGACAGACCACCTTTTGTTCAAGCCTTGCTGGCAAGGCATGTAACCCTTTGTACAAAGCCAGGCGCAAACCCTGAGCATAAATAAATGAAGCGCTGGTGCCCTAAGTTATAGCATGCATGCTAGGTCAAGTCTCCCCCTCGGTTAGGGTTGATAGTGCTTAGTGGCGGCTAACCCCTAGCATAGAGGTCGAGCGTGCGTCTCTCTGTTCCTTTCTGTCCAATTTGGTTCGTAGGGTACACGGACATTTTCTACTGAGCTAATGGAAGAAAGAGAACGAGCCAGCGCTCCGGTCCCGGCAAGCCAAGGTTGCCGGGTGCTGAAGACACAAGGATCCAACCCCGGCAAGCCAAGGTTGCCGGGGGGGGGGGGGGCGCTGCAGATTTAGATAAGTCCTTTATCCCCTGTTTTGCATCTCCGTAAGGAATTGGGACGTATGAAACCTCATTTTATCCCTAGGCTACCGTACTCCCCTTTTCCTATACCCAAGAGCTATTTCTTGGTTCGGAATTTGGTTGTAGCCCCGGTGATAAGGAAGCAAGCGTAGGGCCTAACCCGACTTTGGCCCTGCCTCCGCCAAGAGCGTGAGTACGGTCGAATGGAGTGAGGGGACGGCAAGGCCTGTTGCCGGGCGACAATGTTTATCTTAAAAATAACAAGGATTTGCTCCTTGGTAGGAGCTTCACTCACGCAGAAAGAACCCGACAATCACCCTTATTTCATTAATACGTCCCGTACAAGGTATAGTTCATACGGAATGTAAACATGAGCAAGGGGATTACAAGTTTTAAATTTAACCAAGGCCCGTGGGTTTACAAACTAAAAAGAGATAAGATGCCCGCAATCCATTTCTTGTCCCTCTCCTCAGGAAATGGAACAATAATGCAGGAGGGTAAACGGAGCGCCTAGGCGAGGTACGAGCAGCAGAAGTGTCGGTGTACAAAAGTAGGGGCTCTCCTTTTGACCCCTTTACTTGTACACGGGCAGTAAGAGCTGCACGCCACGACCGCAAATAGCAGGGCAAAGAGGGGAGCCGGAGAGAAGCCGAAGGCACACGACAATCAGTGCAATGCGAGACACCAAGACCACAGAGAGCAGATGGACGAAGCAGGTTTCGCCGGCAAGACCCTTGCCGGGGCAGCCTCAGCAGCCCTGGCAAGGCCCTTGCCGGTGCGGCTCGCCTACACCAGCGGAGTGAGCCAACCTCGAACCCACGGTCTCCAACACCATCAACTACATTGGGCCAGGGCTCGGGAGGCACCTCCATGGTGGCATGCAGATCTTTGTGAAGACAAAGGATATTCAAGATCAGATAAGGATTGGAAGGCAATGATCCTCGACAAGATCCTTGCTGAGGAAACCCACAAGACCCCCGACAAGATCCTTGCCGGAGATGACAACGCGCCACGGCAAGACCCTTGCCGGGCCACCCGGCAAGTCCCTTGCCAAGGGCGTCAGCGGGGCCACTGCTAGGCCCGCACCAACCAAGTCTCCACCGCCGATCACATGCAGCGACGTCTCCAGGACAACTCCGCACATGCCTGCGTGGCGGCATGTAGATCTTCGTGGAGGCTCCACCACCGCGCCACCTCAGCTGCTTGCCCGCCTACATGGCGCCACATGCATCGCTGGCCAGGGCGCGTGTCAAAACGAGGAGGAGGGGCGACGGACGGGACGGGCCTTGCTCCCGTCCCCGATAAAGCGAGAGGACACCTAAGCTACACATTAAATGCGTCTTGTCCTGTCATACGAGCGATAAGCTCATAGCACTGTAGGCCTTTCCACCTCCTGTGTGCCACTGTGGCAGCCCCTTTCGACTATAAAAGGAGGCCCATGGCATACTGGAGAGGGATTCGACTCTTTTGAATCATGCAACCACCGCAGCTAGTTCAGGAGCTCAAGAACACTCAATACATCCACCAAAGCAGGACTAGGGTTTTACGCATCCTTGCGGCCCGAACCAGGGTAAATGATCCTTGTGTTGGTTACTAATCCTGCTCTTCTCACAATCCCGCACCCCGCAACCGTAGAAGGGGTCCTCGTGATCCCATAGGTGTCGTTTCCCACCGACATCTTTGGCGCGCCAGGTAGGGGGTGCAATTGTGAGAATCTGGTCTAGTAGTTGGCCTAGCAATTCTTCATCGCCACGGCTCCCGTGGAGAAGGCGGCCAAGAGAGTGGCGCTGCCTGCGAGCGCGAAGGATGCTAGGGCGGTGACGAGAATTCTAAGTCGTGCCAAACTTTAAACTTTTCTCCTTAATATAAGGTTATCGTCCTCGGAGATTCTGTCTATGTATGGAAAACCTTTACACAAAGGGGCCCTCCCACAATTGGCAACGCCCTTGTTTTGTTTCGAGTCCGCTCAACAGCTCAAGTGGCCGTGTCGAGAGCGGCAGGGTAGCCTTCCGTGATTAGCAACGCTCTCGACTCTGACTCGAGTCAAGCTCGAAAGTTCGAGCGGCCGCGTCGAAGGCGGTAAGGTGGTTCGCCCGGCAGCCAGCACACCCGGCAGGCCAATGGGGATCCGTCCTCAAGACGCGCCCTGGGTTTACGCACCGGCAAGCCTACCTAGTTAGCGAAGGGTGGACATACAAAGGAAAATCAAAGACGAAAATAACATGCATAATGTTAGAAGTACTGCAGAGTTATATTACAGAAACTGCCGCTGCGGTTCTAACTAAAGATAGCAACTGTCTTGGTCATGAACTTGCAGCGGCGATAAGAAACGGGGTGCCTAGTCCCGGCGCTGGCCCTCCAACCTCTTGATTCCGTCGATGCGGCTGATGATGGGCTTGATAGGCTCCTTGAGCGCCACGACGTCTCCATCCTCCGGCAAGCTCTTCAGCGCAGCTTCGAAGTCGAGGTCAGGATGCCAGTGTGCTATCTTGGCAAGCACCTTGGTCATGGCGCCCCGGCAGAGCATCCGGGACTCCTCGGCCAGGGAGGCTGCCCAGTTGGAGTGAAGCCGCTCCAGGGTGCCGACAACCCTATCAAAGAACAGGGTCAGGTTGTCATTGGGGCTCAGGCTCGTCTCTGGGGCGTACCTCACGTCCGACATCCCCATGGTGGCCATCTGCGTGGCGGCCGAGTTTGCAACGACGGCGAGGCGTCCGAACCAACGCTTCTTGCCCTCCACGTGGTCGTTAAGGTTGGCGGCCTCGTTCCTCCGCATCTGCTTCTCGGTCTTCAAGTCCTTGGTCAGGGTCCCCTCTCGGGCCTTGGCCTTCGACAGCATCTTCTCGAGATCCTCCAGCTCAGCCTGAGGTCTCTGATGGAGTTGTTGGCCTCGGAGAGCTCTCCATCCCTACTGATGGCCGCGCCATGCGCCTCTGCCAGGGGCTGTTGAGCGTGTCCTTCTCCTTGAACAGCTTCAGGGTTTGCTCCTTCGGCTCATCCCGCTCCACCTCCAGCTCCTTCACCTTGCCGGCGTGAACCAGAGCCTGGGCATCGAGTGCCTCCCTGTGCCTCTTCTCCAGCTCTTGGGTCCTCTGTACGATGAGCTTGTCCACCTATTCATCCTTGCCGTGGAGCGTGGCAACGAGCTTCTCCTCGTGCGCGGCAAGGCCCTCCTCCTGGGAGTTTAGTGCGGCTTCGTGCTTGGTCCGGGCGGCTTCGGCGACGGTGACCAAGTTCTTCATCGACTCTTAGGCCTTCTCGACGTCGGCCAACTTCATGGTGAGCTCCACGTCATGCTTGGCCAGCTCGCCCTGGGCGGCCTTCAGCTCGTCTTGAGCCTGGCGGAACCAGTCCTGCACCTCGGCGACGCGCCCCTAGAGCTCCGCCTCCGCCTTCTCTACCACCACCGTCCTGGACTTGGCCTTGTCCAAACGAGCGCGGTGGAGCGCCTGGAGTTTTCGGAAGCTGGCGCCCATGGCCTAGAGCAGCCGCTCCTCCTGGGAGCCGTCGCCACCAACGCTCGGCTCGTCGACGACCTTGAGCCCGGCGGCGGCAAGCAGTTCATCATCAAACACCTCCCCCTCGATGGGAGCCCTGATGCTCGACGCACCTGGGAGGTAGACGAACAAGTCATCACCCACCCTCAGATACCTGCCGGAGCCGGAGGCAGCGGAGGAGGAGGGCTGGTCATCAACCACCTCCTCCTCGGCAGCGGCCTTGCCGGCCTCCCCGGCAGGTCCCTTGCCGGGCTCCCCGGCGGGCCCCTTGGCGACGTCCTCAGCAGCGCCCTTGGCGCTCTCCTCGGCGGCGATCTTCTCGGCCTGCGCCGTGGCGTCCTTGGCGACATCCTCGATGACAGTATCAACGTCTTCTGGGTCCGTCGAGGGTAAGTCTGGGTGCCAAGAAGGGGATAGGGTGGTGCCAAGATCAAAAGCCAGTAAAGAAGAAAGAACACAAGCAGAAACGGAAAGCGAATGGCTTGCCTGCGCCAAGCTGAGAAGCAGAAGTCCTCTCTCCGCCAAGGTCCAGTGCCGAGGTGAAGCCACCGGCACCCGTGTTCTCCTCCTCCTCCTTCGTGTGCATTGGCTCGGTGCTTGGTGCCCTTGCCGGGGACACCCCTCGGGGCGGCGTGGTCGATGGGGGCGTTGCATTGGGAGAAGCCCTCTATGGCTCCGCTTGCCGCTGCTCCCCTCCTACATCCACAACATGGTCAGTACCAAAGTATCGTACCCCTAGCACACGTCAACGAAGGACGGGTGATGGACTCACGCTAGGGGCTGGGCCGGGGGCTGCTGTCCGGGCTGCTCAACACCACCAGTGGCGTGCCGGAGGTGCCTGCCGGGGGCTGGCCGCTCATCGAAAGCCTGGACCTCTTCGCCCTTTGGGCCAACGTCTCCACGTCCCTGTGGGATGAAGATGATTCAGAATAGGCGACACCAGTTTAGGAAATGGAGAAAACAAAAAAGAAAAGAAGGGGGGAAAGCAGAGCTTACTCTTCCTGCTCCTCCTCCTCCTCTCCTGCCTTCCTCTTCCTCTCCGGGCTGAGGGGCCCAAAGTCAAAAGCGATCCCCGCGCCAACGTCTGCCGGCGAGGGGGGAGGCGGTGGCATCTAGGCATGCTTGGACAATGAAGAAGCGGATGCCTTCTTCTTCGCCGCCACGGCCTTCACCGCCTTCTTCGTTACCGCAGCCCTCGTCTGGCGCACAGACGTCTCCTGGGCCTGTCGCAGCTGCACGGCCCAGCCGGGACGGACCGGCTTGACGGAGGTTGCCCGTCGCAGGACTCACCCTCTTCCAGTGACTGGAGGGTCGACAGTCGCGGTACCCTCCCCCTCGTCCTCCTCATCCAACGAGTCGTCGACCATGTCCTCGACGAGGGGAACCCCGGTGCCGGCGCCGCTGGCCTCCCCAGCGGCCGCCGCACACTAAGCAAGCTCTTCTTCCTCCGCTTCCGCTGTGGCCTTGTCCTCCACGCCGCCGGTGCTCCTGGCCTCCTCGGCGAGCTTCTCCTCCGCCACCTTGGCGGTGATGTAGTCCTGCTCCGCCTGGGAGGTGTCCTGGATGAGCCGCGGCTCGGCGGTGATGTACCCCTTGTGCAAGGTGTCAAAGAATTCCTGCACTTGGAGCACATCCGGCTCGACCTAGCTCGGGTTAAGGCCGTGCACATTGAAGTACGGCATCATGGCGATGATGTCGGACCGGCGAGAATTGTTGCACAGAGGGACCACTCCCACCGGCAACTTGAAAACAGGCTCTTTGGCAACCTTGCCGGCCTTCGCGGCAGCCCTCGCCGCCTTGCCGGACTGCTCAACCTTGTCGTCGTCATTTACCTCAAGCTGGAAGATCCGTTGGCAGAGATGGGCGTGCCTCAGCACCGTGAGGTTGTGGTCGAGGCTGGGGCCGAGCCTCATGATGTCAGCAGCATGCGTGAAAAGCCAGGCCGGCCTCCCCTTGTTGTGCAGAGGAGCGATTCGGTGGCAGATGAAGTCCTCCCTGATCATTTCGAGGGTGAGCCAGGCCTCGATGAGCCGGAGGATCCTAGTTGTGGCAATTGTGAGCTTCTCGTCATCGACGTCAACGTCACCGGGGTCTCTTCCACGGACCGGTGGCTCCCGGCGGACCTCGTAGAATGCTGGCCGGTCCTCCTCCTCAATCCAGCACCACCGACCCCGCCACTCTTCCCACCTCTCCTTCGTGGCGCCCTCCTGGTACGTCCCCTTGGCCCTCGGAATCCAGGCGACGCAACTGGAGATGGCGCCCCCCTTTTGGATCCGAGGGGAGAAGTAATGGTGGAAGAGCGTCGTGTTGGGGTGCACCCCGGCGAAGCCTTCACAGAGGTGCGCGAACAGAGCCATGCGCGCCACGGCTTTCGGAGTGAAATCCAGAAGGCGGAAGCCGTAGGTGTGCATAACGTCCTCGAAGAAATCAGAGAAGGGGGGGACAGAGCCCGCAGGAGAAGTAGTCGACAAAGAAGGGGTACCGATTTGGGGCGACAAAGTAGGTGTGCATATCATTGGCGGGGATGATGCACGTGGCTGGATGCCCTGTCGTTTCTCCCCCCGTCTTCACCCCCCACAGAGCTTTGAAGGACTCCCGAAGCTCGAACACGTCGACCGTCAAGGGGAAGTAGGCGAACTGCGCTGGACGCGCCACCAGCTCGCTCTCCGGCTGCTCCGTCGCCCTGACATCTTTGGCCACTCCCTTGCCTTTGGTGGATTTGGGCGCCATGGCGGCTGTGAGAACCAAGAGGGCAGAGGATGAAGGAAGCGCGGCGACGGTGGTTGAAGACTGGGGGCTCGAGAAAGAAAGGGGGCGGCGGTTCCAAGATTGGAGAAGACGCAGGGAAGGGGTAAAGTGAGCAGCGCGCCTACGGTTATTCACTTTTACAGGGAAGGTGCAGGTCGCCTCCTTTCCCATTAACTGCGATACGATGCATGGATGCGGGAACCACCCCACGCATGCCCCCCACATCACGCACGCTCCTCCATGACACGTGTTCAACGAGGGTCGTGGGGAAGCGCAGCAGACGAAAAGTTACCGCAGTAATATCTGCCCCGCCTACCCGTGCACCATTTTGGGCTTGGCCCAACAACATGTCGCGCTTATGTGTGGCCCAGGCCCGGGGGCTCCTGTCGGTGTACAAAAGTAGGGGCTCTCCTATTGACCCCATTACTTGTGCATGGGCAGTCAGAGCCACGCACCACGGCCGCACATAGCAGGGCAAAGGAGGGGAGCCGGAGAGAAGCCGAAGGCACAAGACAATCAGTGCAACGCCAGAGACCGAGACCACAGAGAGAAGATGGACGAAGCAGGTTTCCCCGGCAAGACCCTTGCCAAGGCAGCCTCAGTAGCCCCGACAAGGCCCTTGGCAGGGCGGCTCGCCAACACCAGTGGAGTGAACCACCCTCGAACCCACGGACTCCAACACCATCAACTACATTGGGCCAGGGCTCGTGAGGCACCTCCATGGTGGCATGCAGATCTTTGTGAAGACAAAGGATATTCAATATCAGATGAGGATTGGAAGGCAACGATCCTCGACAAGATCCTTGCCGAGGAAACCCACAAGACCCCCGGCAAGATCCTTGCTGGGGACGACAGTGTGCCACAGCAAGACCCTTGCCGGGCAACCCAGCAAGACCCTTGTCGGGCCACCTGGCAAGACCCTTGCCAAGGGCATCAGCGGGGCCACTGCTAGGCCCGCACCAACCAAGTCTCCACCGCCGATCACATGCAGCTGCTAGCCCAACCAGCTAGGTAGGCACCTGCGTGGCAACATGCAGCTTCCAGGCCAACTCAGCACACTCTTGCGTGGCGGCATGCAGATCTTCGTGGAGGCTCCACCACCGCGCCACCTCAGCTGCTTGCCTGCCTACATGGTGCCGCATGCATCGCTGGCCTGGGCGCGTGTCAAAGCAAGGAGGAGGGGCGACGGACGGGCCGGGCCAGGCCTCGCTCCCATCCCCAATAAAGCGAGAGGACACCTAAGCTACACATTAAATGCATCTTGTCCTGTAATACGAGCAGTAAGGTCATAGCACTGTAGGCCTTTCCACCTCCTGTGTGCCACTGTGGCAGCCCCTTTCAACTATAAAAGGAGGCCCATGGCATACTGGAGAGGGATTCGACTCTTTTGAACCACGCAGCCACCGCAACTAGTGTAGGAGCTCAAGAACACTCAATACATCCAATAAAGGAGGACTAGGGTTTTACGCATCCTCGCGACCCAAACCTGGATAAACGATCCTTGTTCTGGTTACTAATCCTGCTTTTCTCACAATCCCGTGCCCCGCAACCGCAGAAGGGGTCCTCATGATCCCATAGGTGTCGTTTACCACCGACAAGAAGGCGTCAAGAGAACATATCGGCGGCCGCCCAGGAGAAGGCTGGTGATGATGGTGCCGGGAGAAGAGCTGGAAGATGAGGCAGCGGGCCGCCAATACGCTATGAAGGCATCGGTGCCATCGTACTCCAACTTGACGGCCCGCCACCCGCCTTCCTCGTCTCCTCCGGCCTTCCCACATTAGCCGCCTAAGGAGGCGACCACGAGAAGTTCATGCAGCTGGCGATGCAGATGATGGTGCTGCTGATGTCACCCAGGGACGGTGTGCCCAATGCCTAGTCAGACCCGTCATCCTCCCGCCTGCTACCCTCGTTGTCGTTGTCGCTATCCTGGTCGTCACTCTCGCCTGACGAAGAGCTTTCGCCATCAGTCGAGCTCTCCGCACAGCACCCTAGCCTGTGTCCCGAGTGCCCGAAAACCTTGACGGAGAGCAAATCACTCTCCGCTAGCTTGAAGTACAGGACATGCCCCTCCATCAAGCAATGGGCGCGTGCAAAGGTTTTCCAGCCCCGACGAAGGAGCATCACTTGAGGGGCGGGGAACCTTGTGTTCACCCACATGTCGCCATGGCAACAGCCCTTCATGTGAAGCCTCAGCTGCGGTGGCTGGTCGACCTCCAGCACGCTCGCAAATGCCCGGGGAAGACGAAGGCTGCAGCGCGGCGGCCCGCGCAACTGCAAGATGAACTCGAGCGCCGAGTCCCCGACATGACCACTCGGCTGGGGGAGATGGTGACAGAGATGGGGATGGCGCATGCATTCTCCTTTCGCGCCCACCTCTGCCTCGACCGCATCACCGACCATGGCCCCGTCCAGCGGCCCCACCTCGAGCGTGGCCTTCGCCCTGGGCATCAAGCTCTTCCTTGACCGCCGCAGCTCTCTGGCGGGAGGAGGACCTGGTCGCCTCCACAGAAGAACGGCCTCGGCCACGCCCCCTCGCCATGACCATGGGTGAGGATGGAGACAAGAGGGAGACGCATGGAGATGCTTTTCCTCCTGCCCCGAGTCCCTTTTTTATAGTTGGGAAAGGGAGGCCGAAGGACTGGCTCTACGCCCCCAAAGAGCCCGCTCCAATCTGGCTCATTAAAATGGCAACAGGCGAGGCCATCGACCGCCCTCCTCGCCCAATTGATGGTGTGTGGGTATCGGCCTGCGCACGCCTTCCCATATTCCATGCGTCTGTCACCTACCCCACGTCGTGCATGCGGTGTATGTAGTGCAAGGGGCAGGCATAGTGGGAAACATGGAATGATGGTTCCAAGGCAGGGAAAGTAAATGAGCAGCGGCCCTGCAGTCTTAAAGGGACATTCAAGCCGCCCCTTTACTATGCACCGCAGGATGACGCAAGCATGCTTCGGTCACCCAATGCACGATCCCCACGTCACTCTATTAATGCAGGTTGTGGGGAGGCGTAGCGGGCAAAGGAGTTATTGCGGTAAGGCTCCGCCCCGCCTGCCCGCGCACCGTTTTGGGCCTAGCCCAACAAGGCGTCGCGTTTATGTGTGGCCCATGCCCGGGAGCTCCTATCGGTGTACAAAAGTAGGGGCTCTCCTTTGTACCCCTTTACTTGTACACGGGCACTCAGAGCCGCGCCCACGGCCACACTTAGTAGGGAAGAGGAGGGATGCCAAAGCCACAAGACAATGAAGCAACACCAAGACCAGAAACACAAGAAGCAGAGAGGGCGAGGTAGGCTCCCCCGGCAAGACCCTTGCCGAGGCAGCCTCCATAGCCCCGGCAAGAGCCTTGTCGGGGCAACTTGCCCAATGCCAGTAGAGCGCGCCACCCTTGAGCCCAGCAGTTCCAATGCCACCAACCACATTGGAACCTAGGCTCGGGAGGCATCTCCATGGTGGCATGCAGATCTTTGTGAAGACTATGAACACACAAGATGAGGTGAGGACCAGAAGACGACGATCCTAGGCAAGATCCTTGCAAAGGAAATCCACGAGACATCCGGCGAGATCCTTGCCAGGGACGACCGCGATGCCATGGCAAGACCCTTGCCGGGGCCCCAGCAAGACCCTTGTCGAGGACATCAGTGGGGCCATGGCCAGGCCCGCAACTGCCAAGACTACACAACCGCTCCCCATGCAGCTGCCAGTCCAGCCAGCCAGGCGAGCACTTGCGCGACGCGTGTGGAAGCGAGGCGAAGCGGCGACAGCAATAAGGGCACATCGACAGCGCATTAAATGCGTCTGTCCGATGCTGCCAGAGGATAGAGTCAGCCACCGTATGCACTTTCCACCTCCTGTGTGCCACTGTGGCATCCCCTTTTCCTATAAAAGGAGGCCTGAGGAATACTAGAGAGGGATTCGGCTTTTTGGACTACACACACACCGTAGCTAGTTCAAGTACACAAGAACATTCAGATATACACCAAAGTAGGACTAGGGTATTACGCGATCCTCGTGGCCCGAACCTGGGTAAACGATCCTTGTGCTGGCTCCTAGACCCGCTCTTTCCACAACCTTGCGCCCAATGACCATAGTAGGGATTCCAGTGATCCCATAGGTATCATTCCCACTGACAAAATTGGTACAAAAAATTTCAGAGGAAAGTTGGAGAGAGAGTTGTTGGTATATCCTACTTGGCAGTTGTTTCTCATCATTAACTTTCTCCATTGTGATCTTCACTTATACCTTGCTGTCCAGAGATACTTCATATCCATTGTTGCTGCTAGATGTGCTACGACATGACCCTATTTGTTTTCTAGGCTTGCATCTCTAGCCTGGTCTACCCTAGGACTAGCGTAGTACTGTTATTCAGCGCTTATTCAACATTGCATCTCTGAATTGATTATTGCTAAAAAAAATCTACCACATATTTAAGCCTTCCAAGCTCCACATATTTATACACTGTGTATAAGTGTGTTCCCCTGGCAATCGCTTTACTCAATCTTCAGAGTAATTTGACACCATTGGTTGCCTCTCACCACCTGTTGCCTGATAAGAACTTGTAAGATATTTATATTTGCTTTACTGTGAGTGCTTTACCACCACATCCTAGTAGTTCATAGGAACATTATTCTCAAATTTTGTTTCTTGTTTATACTAATCATGACAGGTTCCAGAGATAGATGTTCTTGTTCGATGGATGCATCTTCACCATCACGAGAGGTGGGACAACAAACAGTAGCACATGGTCAGGTAATCTCTTTGCCGTCATTTGATGGTAGATGTAATCCTGCTATTTAATTAGCTTGGGAGGTTGAAGTAGAATAAGTTTTTAGTCACCATGATTTTCCTGAACTTGAGAGAGTACGAAGTGCCACTGGAGCATTTACTGGTTTTGCTTCTATTTGGTGGAGTGTGCATTGTAAGAAAAACATTGATAATGAGCCCACAACTTGGAAAGATTTGAAAGTTGTAATGAGGCAACAATATTTTCGTCCTTACTATCGTCGTGAATTGCTTCGCAAATTGGAAAAATTAAAACAAGGTAGTAATATTGTCCATGATAACTACCAAGAGTTCAAATCTTATATGCATCATTCTGATATGGAAGAATCTGAGAATGATACAATGAATAGATTTTTTGGTGGTATGAACCATGATATTCGTGCAAGATTTCAGTATATTCCTTGTTGCATTACTGGTTTGTATGTTCGTGCTTCTACCTTTGAGAGACATATACATCAGGATGCATTGGGTGACTACAACAAGTACTATTCAATTTCATGTTCACCACCACTGGTTGGTTCCTCCACCATTGCCCCTACTAGAGCAGGCGCACCTCAGATTGTGAGCGTGACATTGTCTGAAGTGTATGGTACATTGTCATTGCCCGTACCTACATCAGCTACGTCTTTGTGACAAGGTAATAGTAAAGGTATTGATGATGTAACTTCACCGAAGAATGGTGCATGCCTAGTTAACTTGAATACATCATGTGTTGAGTTACCTGTTGATTTAAGCACACCACCTATTTTATAGAATCGTGTCACTATCATGAATGCGTCATGTGATCAAAGGAATGGAATAACAACAATTTTGGGTGCACCCATTGAATTAACTATTGATTAGAAAGAACAATGTGAATCAGAGAATAACTTTGATGTGGATCAAATATGTTTGAAAATAATTGTGCCAATGTTGAATCATTTTGATATGACCTACAGTCTTGGTGATGATTCCATGTCGAAGAACTTGTTGCATGTTTGCTTATTTAAGCATGTTGCAGCATGTAATTTTGAAACAATTAAAGTTTATTCCCTAATGTTGGGATGGCTTGCTGATAAGCATTTTCAATCTTGTGATATGAATAAGAGCTTCACTTATATGTTCAAACTGATTTGCAATATTTTCATGCCTTTAACTTCTTGTGATAATATAGTGGCTTCATATTTCAAAACTTTTCAAGGGTGCTCTTGTATAACTGTGTCACATGTGCCACAACAATGATCAGTAAAAATGGATGACATATACATATACAACATGTACACCTTGTCTCTTTTGTTAGCCACATTTTAGATTAAGCAACGTTGAGGACGGCTTTGTTTTCAAGAAGGGGGGACGATGACAACATGGCTACCATAGTTACACTCACAACCCCTGCTAATATACATATCGGACCAATTACTAGAGCTCATGCACACCAGTTAAATTATTAGGTACTTACGTTTTGTGTCCAACGACCAGACCAAGACCGCTTTCGGATCCCCACTTTTATCAATACTCCATTATATTCGCAATATTCAGATTGCATTATCATATTGTTGCTTGTTCGATTGCATGCAAGAATAGACCTTCGTGGTCAGGATGATCATGCTTCCAGCATCGTCAGTAACCCCAGGATATTGGTTTAGCTATTTCTAAGGCGCAACGTTGTTGTACGTTCGTAGTCAGGTCGTCAAAGTCGTCTCCACCAAATCGATAGTTACCATATCATTGAAATATCGGGCCCCTTGCCTCTAACACATACCTTAGGATTCCATAGAAGATGAAGGAGATTATGCGTCAAGTACAGGAGCTTCTCGACAAAGGTTATATACGCGAATCTCTTAGTCCTTGTGATGTTCCTATTATACTAGTGCAAAAAAGGATGGTATATCGTGTATGTGTGTTGATTGTAGAGGCATTAGTAATATTACTATTCGTTATCATCATCCTATTCCTAGGCTATATGATATGCTTGATGAATTGAGTGGCTCTACAATATTCTCCAAAGTTGATCTGCATAGTGGATACCATCAAATTTGTATGAAATTGGGAGATGAATGGAAAACATCATTTAAAACTAAGTTTCGATTATATGAGTAGTTAGTCTATTTTGATGATATACGTATTTATAGCAGATCTTTGGAAGAACATTTGGAACATTTACATGCTATTTTTTATTGCTCTACGTCATGCATGTTTGTTTGGTAATCTTGGGATGTGCACCTTTTGCACTAACCGAGTATCTATTCTTGGCTATGTTGTTACTCCGCAGGGAATGGAAGTTGATAAAGTCAAGATTCAAGCTATTGAGAGTTCGCCACAGCCCAAAACGGTCACACAAGTCAGGAGTTTGCTTGGACTCGCTGGTTTCTTAGGCGTTTTGTCTGAGATTTGATCATCATTGCTGAACATCTCAATGAGCTTACAAAGAGGGAGGTGACTTTTGTTTGGGATACCGCAAAAGAAGAAGCCTTCACGATATTCAAAGATAAGTTGATACATGCTCCATTGGTCCAGCTTCCTAATTTTAATATGACTTTTAAGCTTGAATGTGATGCTAGTAGAATTGGATTAGGAGGTGTGTTATTACAAGATGGTAAACCTGTTGCTTACATTTCTGAAAAGTTGAGTGGGCCTAGACTGAATTATTCTACTTATGATTTCTTGATCCTATCTTACAAGTTATACGCTCCTATTATGTGTTATGATCCGCATAGCCCAAGGTGACAATAATTGGGATTCTTTCCGGTGATTACCGTAGTTTGAGGAGTTCATGTATTCACTATGTGTTAATGCTTTGTTATAGTTCTCTATTAAAAGAATGCCTTAGTATCCCTTAGTTTCCTTATGGACCCCGCTGCCATGGGAGGGCAGGACAAAAGATGTCATGTAAGTTCTAATCCTAAGCATGTATGACTATCTACGGAATACATGCCTACATTACATTGATGAATTGGAGCTAGTTCTGTGTCACTCCAGGTTGTGAATGTTAGATGGTGAATGTCATCCAACATAATTATACATTACTAATCCAATGCCTACGCTTTTCACATATTGATCTTTGCGAAGTTACTATTGTTGCTACTATTGTTACAATCACTACAAAACTGCTATAGTTACTATTAACATTACTATTGCTATTGTTTCCACTACTATCAAACTATCATATTACTCTTCTACCTATTACTCTGCTGCTGATTTTAGTTCTCCAGGTGTTGTTGAATTGACAACTAAACTATTAATACTTGCAAATATTCTTTGGCTCCCCTTGTGTCGAATCAATAATTTTGGGTATAATAATCTATCCTCGAAAACTATTGTGATCCCCTATACTTGTGGGTTATAAAGGCCGAGCTAGGAACGAGGCATAGTAGGTGACAATCTGGTGTGCCGCGGCGTCGCATGCGGAGGCGAGTCCGTAACATCCATGACCCCACTATCTATCTTAGGGGTGTTTTGGGTGGTGGTGCGGTTGTTCAACGGGGGAAACAAAATAACCACAGTATGTTTGTCAACCAAGCACAATGCCGCGTTAGAGCGAAGCCGAGCGGGGAACAAACCATAGCAGGCGATGATGTGGCATGCTACGGTGTCGCATGTGGAGGCGAGTTTGTACCATCTATGACCCCACTATCTAGCTTAGGGGTGTTGTGGGTGGTGGTGCGGAGGTTAGTTAGCACGACGCCAAGCAAGGGGTGGGGGACGGGGGTCCAGAGGGGGGAAGGGGGGTCACTGCGGTGTGCGGATGTGAGTCTGTGACATGACTGGCTCCTTGTATATGTTTTGTATTGTATCCCATTTCATTTCTGTGCAGTTTTGTACAAATCACTATGCTCTTTGTTTATTATCATTCTGGTCTAAATGTGCCTTCTTTGTGGGCTTCATATGTGGTATTATTTTGGTGCACTCCAAGTATTTCTTCTAGGTCACTGAATATGTCCACAATGTGAACTGCTTGTACTTTGCTTGTGTACGCACGAACCTTAGTTCTGTGCTGACTTCCCAATGTTGTTTCAACATAGGTGTTTAATCTTTTGTGGAATGATATTTTTGTATCTGTTGGGATGTATGTAGTATGTTTGTGAGTCGCACATCATTTTTTGCAAATGTGTTTTTAAGCGCCGTGAATTGAGCATACTTGTTTAAATACAAACTCCTTAACTAGTGTTGTAATTCAGCGACATTGTTATGTTCGCAAACTAGCAAGATTTTTGGAGCTGACATAAGCAAAACCTAGCAACATGAAACAAAATACAAGACAATTTAAGCAAAGTGAAACTAAAAATAGCTTTAGCCGCAGAGATGTGGTAGACAAGGCATTCATGTTCTATGCATAGCTGGATGATGGTTACCTTCTGTGGCTCCTCGTAGTGCATGTAATCGACATCAACACCGACTATTTTGATGAGCATGTCGCCGAGCTTATACCTGTGCGAGGACAACATCTTATCCACGTCGTGACCCATGCTTGTGCAGATGTCGTGGAGCTTGTACTTGTCGTGGAGTTCGACGTTGATGAGCTCTCTAGTATACCTACGGTGATGCTTGTACATAGGTGCATCGACAATGGCACTCCTGTGCTCTCTCGCGTTGGTTTTGGATAGAGAGGTTGATGAAAGAGAGTGGGAGAATAAGCGTCCATGGGGATATTGGGGACGATTGAAGCACTTCTGAATGGGGTTTTCTTTGGCAGTTTGCTACAGGATGTGGCAGTGGGGGGAGTGTGGTGAGGTGGTGGTGTCAAATATTTCATGGCAACTAGAGAGAGGCTCTGCATTGTGGAGACTTTGTTAGTGGCCTTGAAATCTGAAATGGCCTCGCCTATTTTTTGCACGCAACCGACAGAATTGACATGTTTGTGCTTGGTGTTTTTTCACAAAAAGTGCACCACTTGGACAAAATAAAAGGACTGCCGGTGTTGAGAATCTTTACTACATGTAACTGATTTTTTTCTGAGTACACTTCATTAGATCAGGTACCAAATTTCATACAAATGTAAGTGCACTACTTTTTTTCATGGATTGAATTTTATTTTTATAAAGAATAGTGATATAAATTTGTGGGGCTGCATTCTTGTACATACCCGCACTACAATTTAGTTGAAAACGGACTGTAATGTGGAACTGACAGCACTTCTTGCTTCAACAAATTGTTCTGCATTGGTGGATGACGCGGACTGCATCCCTGTTGTGACTTTGCAGCTTCCTGCATTTTTTATGTGAGCGACCTGCAGTTGCTCGCTGGGTGGGAGGGGGTTGGGGGACCCCCCCCCCCCACACACACACATTTTTTTGTGGTTATTCATTTAAATAAATCTTTTTTTATTTCATAGTTGGTGATAAACACATTGTAATGCCTCTCTTTTTCATTCTTCGTGTGTTTGTTTTCTTTAGTGGCCCGTGGAGTGTGATAATGTGTTGGGTTGTTGGGTGGTAAGTAATATCCAGCCCAAGTAGGCCTGCCGGCATGCCTGATTCAATGTGTGATGTGGGTATGCACTAAAGTTTAGTCCCACCTTGCCTGCCGAGAGCGCACAGGACCGGTTTATAAGCCCTGGTGAGCCAGTGGTATCGAACTACTCTTGAGACATATTCGGCGCTTACATATGGCGCTCGCTACCACATCCCTTTGACCTATGGGCCCTTTTGTCTTCCTAGCCCCATGCATCGTGGCTCGGAACGGACTCCCCTATGGATATCTCTGGGTGCATTCTTAGTACGAGACTGGCAGGGGCCAGGTGGTGCAACTGGGCGATCACTTTTTTTATTTCGTATGCAACTAATTTTCCATTTTCTTTGTACCTTTTTAATCGTCTCGGATGTATTTTGTTAATTCTTTTACTAACGTTGTGCACTACACATACCCATCTTGTGCACTCCGTTAGTTACTCTTGTGAACTGCATGCACCTTCCCGCAGACATGTTTAATCATTTGTTCAATTATCTTTTAAATATACTAGCACATATGCCCGTGCGTTGCAACGGGAAAGACAATTGGATGTTACCAAAAAGCTCATCAATGTGACACTAATAAAACATCCAAACGGTGCAATCTGGCAGCAACGGGGAGGCGCATGCTGAGGTCTAGTAGAAATGCACATTAGTCTGGCGTTGAAAACCATGGTAGACATGCAATATTTTTGGTATGATTTTTGTACGACAATCTATTGAGAAGATCCATGAATAAATCAAAGTTGAACAAAACCATTAGATTGAAATCTACTTCATCCATCCCTTTTAGTTTCTTAGGGCTATCTCAAGAATTTGAACCAGCCTACTGTCCAATTAACACACTTGCTTTTTCTCTTAAAAATAGTTTAGTTGTGTTAAAAAAATGGATGAACTCACTTGCAATAACAACGAACCAGCCCACTGTCCAATTAACACACTTTCTTTTTCTCTTAAAAATATTTTAGTTGTGTTAAAAAACTGGATGAACTCGCTTGCAGCAATGACCCGAACGCATGCACCTGCGCCCCTCGCTGAAGCTTCTTGGAGATTCAAACATATCACCCACAAATCCGTCTAGGGTTCATTCACGTAAAATTTAGAAAATCCATTGGGGATTTTAGAAGAAAAAAATCTCAAGGGAACAACATAATTTAATGGGCGGAATTGACCTCTCACTGGAGCTCGCATGGATGCACGGTCGGGGTTCCATTTGTCCTTCCTTCCGGCTGATCCTGCATGCAATGCTGACTTAATTCCCTAAGATACCATTTACAATAATTAGCCAGCCAATCAGCAGTCGTGCATTGACCACTCTATTTCTGGAGTTGATTTATTTGATCCCTTATTTCTTGCTTCTCGATGCTTGTTGATAGGCAACTTGTGAAGGTATATAAATTAGTAGAATTTGGTAAAAATAATTTAAGTGGGACTATTGGAAAGCAAACCATGTTATGAACCAAAAGTGTGTGCTTTCCCAGCTAGTTGCGCCCTTATATTTGAAGTGGGATGGTCCAGCGTTTGAATCCCACACGAGCTCTATTAACATTTTGTTGATTGTTGCCTTTCACTGAAAAAAGGATGTGTAGTTGGCCCAGCTCGGCCCAGGAAACCGCGGTGGCCCAGGCCAGACCGCGTAGGAAGATGCCGACGGTTCAGCAAGGGTTGGGCTGGGACTGCTGGTTCTATCTTTCCCTAATAATACCACCTCATTTATATTACAATTTTGTCAAAACAAATCGTAAAAGCGTACTATGACATGAGAAGAAAGCGTATTGTGACGGTGAACCCACGGAGTCAATCCGTGTTTTATTATTAGGGAAAGATATATATAAAATGATGTGTGTTTGCGGTGTGTGGGATACAGAAGTCCAACGAACAGTCAAAGTACATCATTTTTTCGTCATCCTTTTTTCTTGGTAACGAAAGTTGTATTGATTGTCCACATTTTTTGGGAATGAAAGTTGTACATTGTCCCCGTAACTTTCATTTTTTTGGTGTGCCAAGAACTATTGCATTCGACTTCTATATATTTAACGCTCCTTAGCACTTGATATCCCTCGTAGCAACATCTACTCTCCTTTTCAAGGCGCCCTTTCTTACTTTCCAGTTTCTAGTGTTTTTTGCCATGGCGCCAGGCCTCTTTGTGACACTCTCCTACTGCGGTCAGGGTTGTGGTGTCCCGACGCACTGCGACCACTCGTCTTGCTATGAGGCCCGGCGTGCTCGCCAGAGGGTCAAGGTCTTGTGCCAATCTGGGCAAGCGCAGCTACTTGCATATGGCATGATTTTCACCAGCGAATTGGATCTGGATGAGATCAATTTCGTTGAGCCCCATTCTGCTCTTCTTTTTTCTATTTAAGTGTATTGCACAATGTTCTTGTACCTTGGTTTTAGTTTTTGCTAGCGTTGATAGAGCTCGTTTTTTTCTATGTACTACATAGTTACAAGATATTCACTTCATAGATATATCATGTGCACTACTGGTTTGCACCATTTTTTTATATATATGAGATATGCACTACATGCATCTTTTGTTGAACTACATGTAAGTGAGACTTGTACTGCATATTAGCATGTTCCGCACTGCATGTGCCTCCTTTTGTGCACTTCGTATATGAGGGTCATGCACTGCATGTATGTTTTCTCTGTACTTCTTATGGCTCCATTGTGCACTTCATGTAGCTCGCGTCAGCACTACATACTCGTTCGTTCTGTTGTGTGCACAATATGAGAAGTGTACTCCTATTATTCTCCTCTAATAGTTTTATTATTATTTATGTATAAAATCCCCCATTGAGCTATTAGGTATCTCTGTCTTAAGAAGGCGGGCCACCGGCCACTGTATCCCACCATTCGCACCACCTAGCACTTAGATTATAAATAGATGAGCCCCTCCTCTTGTTCGGGTTAGCAATGTGATAGCTCATTTGAGATAGAGATTTGCTCATCCATGCATCCCCTACTCCTTTAGAGACCTAGGCCTCCTCACGGAGAAGATCCCCCAAGTGGATTCAAGACCACCTCACGAAGAAGATCCCCCAAATGGATTCAAAACCACCTCATGGAGAAGATCTCCCTAGTGGATGCAAGACCTTTTCCCTCCACTTTTACTGAATTTCCATCCATGAAATTCCATGAATTTTGTCCCCGAAATTTTCTTTTTCCACGTAGTTCATCGAGTTCATCCACGGACTTGGCGCCACAAGACATTCGGCCCGTGGCCCCCGGACATCCGGCCCGACGCCTGGACATCCGGTGCCTGGCAGCAGCAAACGTCACCTCCACCACCATTTTCCCCCGATTTCGCTATTTCTTTTATCGAAATACCACCATTACTTCCACATACAACCATCGCTTATCTGCTACCGCCTCTGACAATTTTGACACATTTTGTTTTGATAATTTGAGTTGCGGTTTTTGTTTCCTAACGTGTTTCGGCTACTTAGGACGGTTCAACACCGACATCGCCGCCGCTCATCTTTGCCACTAATACGTCTCCAATGTATATATAATGTTTTCTTGTTCCATGTTGTTATAGTATCATTCTTGGATGTTCTACAATCATTTTATAGCAACGTTATATCATTTTTTGGGACTAACCTATTGACATAGTGCTTAGTGCCAGTTGCTACTTTTTGCTTTTTTTACATCCCAGAAAATCCATACCAAGCGGAGTCCAAACACAGTAAAACTTCTGAGAGAATTTTTATGGGCCATAAGAAACAACATGGGCCAAAGAAGTACCAGAGGGATGCCTAGAGCTCTTCAGACAATCCCTTTGTCATGGCCATTTTCGATATGGGGCTCGACATCTTGGGCCCTTTCCCCCGTGCTGTCGAGGGCTTCGAATTCTTGCTCGTAGCAATCGACAAGTTTACAAAGTGGATAGAATTAGAGCCCGTGAGAAAGGTGACTGCTCAGTCAGCTATCAAGTTCTTGAAAGGATTGGTGTGCCTCTTTGCAGTCCCTGCTCGGATCATCACCGACAATGACACCCAATTCATGAGCCATGCCTTCGTGCAATACGTTCATGCCCTCGGAAGCAAGATCTCATTCGCCTCTGTTGCTCACCCAAAGAGCAACGGGCAAGCTGAGAGGGCGAACACTGAAATGTTGCAAGGACTCAAGACGAGAACATTTGATAAGCTGTAGAAGTGTGGCAGATGGTGGATTAACGAGCTTCCAGTGGTTCTTTGGTCCCTCATAACGACACCAAATCGAGCTACCCTGCAGACTCCCTTCTCCCTGGTCTATGGGGCAGAAGCAGTTATCCCCATGAAACTCATTTACGGGTCACATCGAGTGCATTCCTATGATAAGTAGCGCAGTAACAACACCAACGTGACGATGCTGTGTTACTCGAGGAGAACCATCTCCGGGCTGCTACGCGTGTTGCATGCTACCGCCAAGCCATGCATCGCTATCACAGCCATAGGGTTCATGACCAGTGTTTTGAGGAAGGCGACCTCGTCCTTAGGCGCGTTTAGTCCGCCAAGGTTACAAACAAGTTAACACCAAAGTGGGAAGGCCCTTACCAGGTAGTACGAGTAACTAGACCTGCCGCAGTCTGTTTGGGGACCGGAGATGGCATTAAATTGCAAACCTAATGGAACATTGAGCATGTCCGCAAGTTCTACCTGTAAGGCTCGGCTGTCGGGCCTTGCCCGGTAGCCACCCTTTTGTACAGGCCTTGCTTACTTGCATGTAACCCCTCATACAAAGCCATGCGCAGACCCTGAGCAACATAGAAATAAATGAAGCGCCGGGGGCACCAACAAATTGCAAGCATGCATAAGCATATCATGCGCATTGCATGTTCATGTAGATAAGATCGAGGCATCATTATCATCCGCATCAAACTGCAAGCTCCTACCGCGGACTTGGTCACAAAGAGGAGAAGAGAAGACGAGCCTATGTTGCGATACCCGGCAAGCCAAAATAGATAAGTTCTTTCTCTTATCCGTACGTGTTCTGTAAGTAGGTACTTATGCATAAGAAAGCCTCACCGCCTTTGAGACTTAGGTGCTCCCATCCTTCGACTCGAACATTGCTTCGGTTAAGATGGTCATAGTGGCCTCTGGAGAAAGCATTGGCTGGGGCCAGGTCCCTCTCTATGTTTTGTGCGTGGCATGCCTAGCCCCGCGGTAACAAACTGAGGCTACCGGCAGGATAGCTTGCCATGGAAACTTGTTTACTCGAATCTATAGAGGCATTTCACCTCTGAATGGACATATTACATGCACAAGTACCCATCAAGGTTTATCTTTTTCATTAATATGCTGACCAGCAAGTACAAAATCTCACAAAGGACAAACATGGATAATAGAGATTACATAATTTGAACTAAAGTTTGCCAAGTGCCTACAAGTTTTTAGATTGAAAAAAGTAAGTGCCTTGTGGTGACCTTTCTTGTCCCTCTCCTCCCAGGCACTATTGCAGGAAATGAAGAGGGCAAAAGGGGTCACTAGGCAGAAGCATTGCTTGACCCTATTGGGCTCCAGGAGTGGTAGCCCAGCAGAAGCGGGAGAGCGCGGACGAAGGTGATGGTGAAGAGATCGGTGGAGACGACCCGTCAACCGCCACCACCAGGGCCAGCAGGATGTGGCAGGGTGAACGAAGCTGCAACCCGCGAGGAAGCCTGCCGGGGTCTAGCTGGAGGGCTGCTGAAGGAGCCAAGAGGGGCACCACACCCACCCTTGCATCCAACTCCCCAGCAAATCGCCTTGCCGGGAAAGGGGTGCAGGTCCAGATGATGGTGCCGCCGCCTGACGATGACGGTGCGGCTGGTGTTTAGCCGGATTCGGAGTCATCGTCCTCCCAATCAACATTGTCATCATCACAGTCACTGTCCTCCTTGTCACTATCGCTCAAGGAGGAGCTTTCATTGTTGGTCAAGCTTTCCGGGCAGCACCCTAAGCGAGCACCCGAGCTCCCAAAAACCTTGACGAGAAGGAAATCGGCCTCCATTAACTTAAAATGGAGGGCGTGCCATTCCGACAAGGTGTGGGCATGGGCAAAGTTCTTCCAGCCATGACGGAAGTACATTACGTGAGGGGCGGGGAAATCCACATCCAGTCGTATGTTGCCATTCCTGCAGCCCCTCATGTGCAATTTCAATGCAAGCGGTTGTTCGAGCTCCATCTCCCTTGTGAATGGTGTGGGGAGACGGAGGCGGCCGCGCGGAGGCTTGTACAGCCTAATGACGAACGCTGGAGGCTGGTCTCCAATGTGGCCTTCAATTGGGGGATTAGTGGCTGATGGGAGCACGATCAAAGCGCCGCCCCGTCCTCCTCGACACCATGCGCCACGACGACCACGACCTGCCCCCCCCCCCCTGCCTTCCCTCATAGTGGGTGCTGCTCTCGCATCTTCAGAGGGAGGAGGATGACGCTGTCGAGTAGAAGTTCTTATCGCCACTAGGGGAGGACCAGAACCTCGACCTCTCACCATGATAAACGTGGACTACTTTAGGAATGGAGAGGGAGGGAGGTGTGGAGGCACGTCTCACACCGCGCCCCGTTTTTATAGGCAGGCATGGCAGGGGGCTGGATTTTTCTCATGGAGGTGGTTGCCCTTCTCGGCCAGTCCGTCTCTCCCCTTGCCATTAACTGCTCGAAGAATCAAGGGCGACCCTCTACACCAATCCCCAACGCCTTGCTTTCTGCCATAGCGCATATCCCCCCAGCATCCGCCACCAACCTTGCGTGATGCATGCGATACATGTGACAGAGGCGGTTGGAGCGGGAAGGATAGTGGGTTGGCAGTTACCACCCTATGAACGTGGGACATGGGTACTCCGCAGATCATGGCCCATTATCTCCATCATTGCAATTGGTGTTACACAATGCACGGAAGAGCCAAAAACTGACTAGGGCTCTGGTTAATGACGAAGCAAAGAAGATCTCAAAAGACAAGCAGTTACTCCCATCTCGCCTGTGCATTGGTTAGGGCCTTCCACGATGATGCACAACAGCACATTCGGGCCAGGCCCGGGGGCTCCGGTAGGTGCAACAAACCCTGGGTCTATTGCCCAGACAGTGCACAGGCCTAAAAGAGCAAAGTTGCAAAGACCACGACAAGGTAGAGCACAAGAGATCAGCTCTTTGAGAAATCCGAGTGCAGATCAAGAGGACCAAGTCAAGCCAAAGGACGCAAGATACCATTCAGGGAAAACCTCCTCTGCAGGGCAGGCGAACCTGGCGAGGTCGAGGTGGCCCCAAGAGTAAGCATCAAGACCGTCCTAGCCGGCCTGCCGGGCACAACAAAGGCAAACCACCCTGCCAAGGCTCCACCACTCCACCTCATAGTGAAGCAAGTCATCGATCGGTGCGGTCTCAAGCCCCCAAGTGACTAAGTGGCTGTTGCTTGCCACATGGCAGCCATTTCCTATGGAAAATACCTCTAAATGACACCCGTCCAGCAATGTGTCAAGCAGACATGCAAGAAGGTGGCAGAACAACCCGACAAGGCTTGCCAGGCATTCCATGATGTGACACTAATCGGCGCATTTAATGCATTCTACCCTTTCTGTAGGGTTCGATATGATAGCTCTTTTCTCTATCTAGTCGGTGCATAATGACTAATTTTCCATTGTGGTGACCCCTTGATCTATAAAAGGAGGCCCATGGCAACCATAGAAAGTATTTGGACCCCTGCCCACTTGTACCCGCGCAGCTGCTCTCTCCCCGAGGCAACCCTACCGGGCAAGAGTATTGTCCTTGCCACCACAATCCACCAAAGCAAGAGTAGGTTTTACGCCTCGCGGCGGCTCGAAGTTAGGTAAAATTGCCCGTGTGATCTCTGCCACGCCGCGCGACGTTCTCTGCTCTTCGTGCAATGTGCTCATTCCTCCTGCCGAACCACAAGGGGCTCATGGCCCCATAGGTGGTCGTTGTTCCCCATGACATCTTTGGCGCACCGGGTAGGAGGAAGCGCTTACGCCAACCCAAGAAGCGTATGTAGCGCATCATCTTCATCGTCATTTTCTTCATCGACAGCTCCATCGACCATGGTGCCCAAGAAGAAGCCCGGTGCCGCAACTCCACCATCCACCTCGAAGGCCCCGTCACATGCAGCCGCTAACGCCGCGGGGGCTACGGGGATGCACGGGGGTGCGGACATGGTCGGCGCAGGCGGCGTCGTCACCACCTTTGCGGCGAAAGCAGGAGCAGGAGGCACCAGGGAAGGACAGCGTTAGCAGCAGCCCAGCGGTGACACTCTATGATGTATGGGTGCAAAGATTATTCTGTCTACACCCCTCCACCCAGCCGAAGGACACAGCTGCAGCGGTGGCACTTGTTCTGGGGCGAATTGCAACTCTCTGGCCGCTCCCGCCGCGGCGTGACCGCATGGCATGCACCACCCCCAGAGCGAGCTGACCCAGCCTGTGTGCCCAACGGAGCCGCTGGTCCTCAAGTGCTTCCACCTCGCCACCATGCCATCCAAGTGGCTGGCTCGCAATGACGAGTGCATTGCACGGTCCCTATCGACACCATCACGAGTTGGGCAAGGTTGCAATCTACATCATCATCACCCATGCCAAGCACCGCCTTGGAGGCTATGGCACGGGCCCAACTGTGTTGAGATTTCCGCCCGCAACCGATCAGATGGATGAGTGGCGAGCCACCATGCAAAGCATAATTGGTTTCGCCGAGGCGGGAGGATCATAGGGAGCTGGCCCACCACGGCCTCCCTAGGCGGCGAAAATGGCCCGCGCTGCTGGCCGTACCGAAGGGGCCACCCCCACAGTGCAGTCCCCTCCACGGCAGCCAGCGCGGGAGCCACGCAACCAAGAAACCGACGACGTCTCGATTGCCTCGTGTGACCCTCGAGCGCGTTAAGGACAACGGCGGGCCTCAGAGGACAGGTAGAGGGAAGGCACATGCATCACCATCGAGCAACGTCATGACATCCTCCGCCAGTCCAATTGGTGCGATGGCTGTCAGTGTCAAAACTGGCAGATCTTGGGTAGGGGGGCCCAAGCTGTGCATCTAAGAATCAATGGTAATAGGAGACTAGGGGACACGGTGTTTACGCAGATTCGGGCCCTCTTTAGGGAGGGAAAACCCTACTCTTGCTTGATTATATTCGACGAGTATGAAGATTACAAGAGTTGATCTACCTCGAGATCGTAATGGCTAAACCCTAGATGTCTAGCCTATGAGTATCCCAATGACGGTGTGTATATAAATTAGAGGGGTTAATCCATATTCGCAGTGGGCAGCACCAAAGCATGGCACATAGCCGGATCCGGATACCCAGTCAGGACTCAGAAGAGGGTGTCCGATGAATGGTCTTCGGAATGGTTCTATATTGAGGATGTTCCTCTTCCGGACCCTGTTCGGTGCGGGCTTCCCGAATTCTCCAGTGATCATTCAAAGAAGCTATTCAGCTGGCGCCCCAAGTCCCCAAGATAAGAGGATAGTGCGGAAGTGATGAGATTGGTCAGCAAGGTCAGATTGTTGACCCATTCTGGACTCTCCGTCATTGAAGTCATGGCTATTGTGATAGAGCGATGTATCCAGCCTCTTCAGTCCAGAGTGGGTCCTTTATAGAACTACAATAGGGAGGACGACGCGTCTCACTATACGTGAAAGGGTCTGGATAACCAAGCCGCATTGGCTGCCATCACTACTGCAGGATGCTGCTAACGCGACACTACGATCAGAGACCCTTCGAGAAACTGTGTGTGATGCAATAATCACACACGATGGTGTAAGAGAACTGTCTAAAATGTGCAAAACATTTGTGATGACGGATGCATCAAAAAAGGTTCAGATTTTAGTTGCGTGTGCGATGAAGGGCATACAGTTGATCCAGCAGAATTATTTGCGATGAGGAAGAACAACAAAAATGGGCAGTCATATCAATGTGTGTGCGATATACAGCATACAGTTCCCTCTGATGAACTATGTGCTATTAGAGAATGCAACAGAAACGGTCAGCCAGATCAAGGTGTGTGTGATATACGGCATATGGTTAACTCGGACAAACTGTTTTTGAATAGGGAAGAAAACAGAAATGGTTCATCTTAACAAGATGTGTGTGATATGCGGCATCAGCCAAAAGAACACAAACGATTCGTGTAAACCAAATGCGTGTGATACACAGCAAATAGCCCACTCAGATGAACTTTTTGCGATGAGAAATTATAACACAGATGGTTACTATAGTAAGTTCGTTTGCGATTCTGTTCATACAAAAAACTTTGAAAAATGCAAACTAGTTGCTTGCGTATAAAAAATTATCAAAAAGTAATGAGATAGACCTTCTTCAAGCTAATCAACATGTGTTCAAAAAACAACAAATGTCAAAAATTACAAAACAAAGACCTCGATAGACCTTGCTGCTGTAGATCCCTCTTTGAGCCTTTATTGCGCAACACAATGGAGACAGTTCAACTGAACAATATGTGTGCGATACGCGGCAAACTGGTCCGTGATCATAAATGTGTGTGAAGACCAATAATAACACAGACGATTGCTGCTAATAAGCTGTGTGATTTGCTCTGTCTATAGAAGAATAACATGTGTGTGTGTGTGTGTCTATATATATATATATATGTGTGTGTGTGTGTGTGTGTGTGTGTGTGTGTGTGTGTGTGCATGAACACTATTCTGATCACAACCTGAACTTCCCGAGTAACACGCCTGAACTTCCCTGTGTACGAACCCGAACTACTGACTATGTTCGCAACCGTGGCTTTCGCCACGAATTATTCCGGTCGGTAGTGTTGTATGGGATGTGAATGTAATCCAGATACCCATACCTGCATCTAAATGCTCGTTTTGATTCGTAATTTTGCATTTTGGCGGATTCACTCTCGGGGCGGATGAACTTGTGTTCGTTTACAAGTTTAATGATTTCACTGGATGTTCTAGAACCTCTCACATGATGGGAATTTGGTGTAGGTACGACTTTTGTGGACAATTTGTCATTAATTTCAATGGATTTGATTTCGGGTTCTGTGTTCTTCGTCCGCGAGAGTGGTTTCCGCGACTTTTGTGTATTTGTTGTTTTTCTATGAATATAGAGGGCAGATTTGATTGCATTAGTGAGATTGGATGGTTCATACGTTGTTAATTTGATCGGGCAGGCGAATATACCCCTGAAATCGGGCGATTGGATCTCGTGTCTGCCCGTTTTGGTTTTGGTTCTTCGATGACACAGCTTGGTGGCTTTATCGTTTTGATGTTAGGGTGTAGTAGGATATCGTTTTAGGTCACAGACTGAGAAGGTGTAGTCACCCAAGTGATTAAATCTAAAAATCAAATTCGATAGTGTGTATTTATCTAGTGATTCTATTGTCTGTGTTACAGAGTTGGACTTCTGCACCTTTTGTGCTTGAACTTCCCTCATTTTAATGCATTTTATTAAGGTGATGCTGCAATATGATCTGTTCGGTTGGTGTTGTTATAAAAAAATTGTGTACTTTTGTTTTGTTTTTCAGATTACTGATATGTGTAAATGTGGAGCTGGTCCGTACACAGAAAGATCCTCTTTTTTACATTTATTCTATCCTTGGGATTAGTTTTTTGGTTCATCCACATTCTATGGTAGTAGTTGGACTACCATGGTACCAGTGATTGAACTTCCTGCTTTGAACATTGCAAGGCGGTGCAGCGTTGCGCTATGTTTTACTTTTTTTTGAATTTTCAACTTTCGAATTTGGATTTGAGTTTGTTCCGTGGGCAACTATGGGATTATTCCACAATATGCATACATACCTTTTTATTTATTTGTAATATATTTGTGTACATAGAATAGTGGTAGAACTTTAGTATGTGTATAACCTGAACTTACAAGATTTTTGCTTCTATTAATTTTTTTACATGTTCATTTGATGTTTTTTCAAATGCCCGAACTTCTGTGTTTTTACAGTTTTAACTCATCAATAATTGTTGATATTTTTTATGGATTTTTTAAACATTGATAACCGCATTGCGTCCTGTCAAAACCTAGAGTGAGGCCGAGCAGGGGGAAGGGGGTCGGGACCTCCCCCTCCCTTCCCCCTGCGAGGCCGAGACATGAACGAGCCGAAGCAGGCGACAACGCGGTGTGCTGCGTCATCGCATGCGGAGGCGAGTCCGTCACATCTGTGACCCCACTATCTATCTTAGGGGTGTGGCTTTGGGTGCATGCGGTGGGGTGGAAACAGAATAAGTGCATTGCATAATGTCAAAACCTAGCATGAAGCAATGCGGTAGCGTGAGGCCGAGCAGGGGAAGAGGGGGTCGGGACCCCCCTCCCCTCCCCCTGCGAGGCCGAGACAGGAATGAGCCAGAGCAGGCGACGACGCAGCATGCCACGTTGTCGCATGCGGAGGCGAGTCCGTCACATCCGTGACCCCACTATCTATCTTTGGGGTGTGGCTCTGGGTTGCGTGCAGTTGGGTGGAAATAGAATAACCGCGTTGTGTCCTATCAAAACCTAGCGCGCAGCAATGCGGTGGCACGAGGCCGAGCAGCAGGGAGAAGGGTCGGGACCCCCTCCCCTCCCCCTGCGGGGCCGAGATAGGAATGAGCCGGAGCAGGTGATGACGCGGCATGCCGCGTCGTCGCATGCATAGGCGAGTCTGTCACATCCGTGACCCCACTATCTATCTTAAGGCTTTAGGGTTTAGTTCCTATGTTTTGTATTTTACTTTGTTATATGGACTTCATATGTTTCTGTATTTGAAATTCTTGTGTTTGTTTATTAGTGATTATTTATTCATTTGTCTTACTTCACTTGATAGTGTACTGGAACTTCTGTTATTTATTTTGAATTTTGAACTTCTATATTTTTCTATGTTGTGTATTTTAGTTATATATATGGACTTCATTTATTTTTTCCCATCCTTTTAAATCTGTAGGACAAGCTACTTCATGTTTACAATCCCTGGGAATGTGATTGACCTCACAGGACGTGTCCTTTATACTCTTTTCGGTGAAGGGCAGTAGATGGAAGGAGATGTAATGGATTATCTCATACACTTGTGGAAGGATAAGCGAGAGACCTCTAATATCTTCTGTTCTACTGACAGGGTTGTACTTAATCCCTACGTCATACAGGTTGTAGTTCTTTGCACCCCTATCTCCCTTTTCTTCTCTAGTTTTGGTGTAGTGGCATTTGGGAGGTTATTTTAATTATGTTTTTGTGAATGCACAGTACTGCCTAGAATATGGTTTCTTCGCTGCAGCAGTTCCAAAGTTTGATGCAAAAAAATCAGCAAAACTCCTCCTAGTGTTTGTTCACAAGGAAGAAGACCTTGTTAATGAAAAGTTGGTTAGGTTTTCATAACTCTTTGCTTTCTTTAATTTTATGTACATCGTTTTGCTGAGTTTTGTCAAGAAGTTTGTGTTCATCCAGGTTGTTCAATACCTATGCTATATAGTTTGTGTTCACCATTTCTATCATTCTTGGCAGGTTTTTTCGATACTATTCAAGCCAATTAACACAGTAGCACACTACAGTGTGTATGTGCTGAATACATATCGTTGGAGCATTGACATCCTTGATTCACTTCCTAACAGTAATAAGGGAATGTCATGAACATCTTTCCATGGAGACTGCCAAAATATCGTGAGTGTTTCTTAGCCTGAACCTCCTTTCAGATTTTCTTGTTGGACACGAAGTTTATTATGCCTTCTGTTAACAAAATATCTTTCTGCCTCTACTCAGGTAATACAGCTTGAAGTGACTATCATTTGACGGTTGACCTTCTGGTATTTGTTTAGCTGGATCTTATGCAAGTGCCGCTTTTATGTACCTGAACTTAACTATTTTTGGTTAACATTTTTTTGATTTCATCTTATTTGTCATTTCTGGCAGATCAAGAGATTTGTTGGATTGCTCGAGGAGGTGTATGGTAAGGCTGCGTACAAAGTGAGCAAGTAGCCTAACTGGGTGAATATTGCAAAGAGGCCGACCTTTATCGATGTTCCAAAGAAAGTGGATAATGATTATGGTTTCTTTGCCATGAAGTTCTGCTCTACATTTGATGGCGATGAGGTTGTTGCTGATTTTGGTGATGTGAAGGTATCTTTTGTCTCATCAGCCTTTCATTTTTGTTGTGTGTTTTTGCTGAGATGCTCCTGCTATGATTTTATTTATCCTTTACTAAACCATCATTTCAAATTTCTTGTTTGCACGCTGCTGCAGATGACTAGAAGGCCAAGTTCATGCACACTCTAATCTTTAATGACAAGAATGAAGTCTTGCGTACAGAGCTTCCTAAAGAGATCCAGTCCTTGTGCCCGTGAATTCAAAGCATTAGTTTCAGTGTATATTTGATTTCGTAAAGATTTAGGTTTGATAATGATTGGAACGATTTGTAAAGATTTGATTGTAAGAATGGTGTAGTAATTTGTGTATCTATAGCTGCAACACTATTATTTATGATATTGAGGACAAATGTATCTGGTGTGAAGAATGATTTGGCTTTGTGAATTTCAATGTAGTGCATCATTTTTAGTATCCATATGTTGTATGTTTTTCCCCTACATATGTACTTGAACTTCTCTCTGGGCTATGGTTGAACTGCTGGTTTTGTTGTGTAGTTTAATTTTGGGTCCGAACATATGATCTTTGACTTGAACTGATGCTTGAGATCTCATTGGGCTGGTGGTTTCAGATGGGAGAGGATTTTCTGTGTTGTGTAATGTATTGTTATTTTCCAATTCAGCCAATATGTAGCCTTTTGCAGAGAATCTATATGTGCTTTTTTGTGATTTTTCAACTATAAATGGTTTTCAACTATAACTTCGTGCAAAAATATTGTCATACACTCCTTTACGTTTCTTTATCTTTTTGTCGGCATTCAACATGAACTTCTACATGTATCCAAACAGAAACTTCACATCTGAACATGTTGTCTTAGGCTTGCTAACCTTAGTTCATACGGCAATAATTTTTTTAAGCATATTTTTTCCAACATCAATTTATATACCAGAACTTCTTCTGTAAGCTGACCTGAACTTCGGACTGTATAATTATTCCTGCTTGCTTGAACTTCTTATGGATTACAACACTAGCACATCATGTCATAATATACCAGAACTTCCACTGTAAGCTTACTTGAACTTCATAATGTATATTTTTTCATTTGTATTCTTGCTAGCACATTTATTGAATACATCACCAGCACAACACTTCCTCTCATAATATACCAGGACTTCTGTAGAAATATTACTTGAACTTTACAATGTATTTTTTTCATTTTATTACTGCTTGCTCTTTCATGCAATACATCACTAGCACCTCGTGTCATACTATACTAGGACTTCTGCCGTAAGCTTACTTGAACTTCTAATGTATAATTTCTTTGAAATTTCAACAATAGAAGTTCAAGTAAGCTTCTTCTCCTAAAATACTGTTTCAAAAGTGGAATAACATTCTACACATTGACATGACATAAGTTTGCTTTGTATAATTGGCCTAGTCTAACTGTTCATCAGCCTTGCACTCCTCCTAGGCTTTGGTTGTAGTGGTTTTTGCTTGGCATGTAACTCTTCCTTTTCCTCTTCATCATCCTCTTCCTGTTCATCATCCTTTTCCTCTTCCTCCTCACAATCCATTTCATCTTCCTCTTCGTCTTCCTCTTCTTCCATGGTGTCTTCATCTTTGTCTTCCTCTTCATCTTCCACAACTTTCTTGTTGCTGGCTCTAGATTTTGCTTTCTGTTTCTTCTCTGGCTTTTTGCTTGTCTTTTCAGCATCAGCACACTTCGGGCATTTTCTTGCATTATGTGGTTCATACTCCTTGCATATGCTACAAAGTCTGCTGCTTGCTTTCTGTGGGTGTGGTCCCTTGTTTTGTTCTATAACTTTGGGCTACTGTTTTTGAACTTTGGGTTGCTTGACCTCCTCTGCATCATTTGTTTCAAAGAGTGTTGGATAGGTGAGCTTGTTGTGTCCTGCAACCTTTTTGCACACACTACATTGCCTGTGTCCAAGTGGCACTCCGTTCCTATCGAGCACGACGACTCTTCCTGCAGGCGGTGCCTTTATTTGAGCTCTCTTGTCACTTTTATTTGTTGCAAGATTTTTGTCCTAACCTTTGTTTCAGAGTACAGCGGCAGTTTCGTCGTCTCTTTCTACCACTGCTGCATTAATTGGTCAACACCCTGCTTGGATTGGTTGGTTTGAGCAGCGGCATGGAGCATTTCAGCTGCATAATAATGAAGGTCATCTTCAAGTTCAGCATCATCTTCATCCATCATTTGGTCAGCATCCGCTCGATTTGCTGAATTATTGCATCAAGCTCTTCCACTAGCTGCTTGAGAACATAGAAGGCTCTGTCATATTGCTGGTCAGATCTCATGGCTTTCTTGTTAACTATCAAATTTAGTTGCAGCAAGATGTCTTGCTTTGGTAGTCTTGAGCTGCCATCCGATGCAGTCGTGTTGTAGTCCCTTGTATCAAATGTTGGTTGTGATTTTGCAGTCTTTGTGTACCGTTTGAGGATATACTTGTTTGGAAATTTGTCAGGCTTCGGGTAGTCCAGTATGTTCATGATGTGAAGGTAGAAGAGGCCTGCATTTTTGTGATGAATGCAACATACATAGTTTGTGAGCCAGCAGTGAGTTTCATATATTTGATATGATACTACTAGTTTAGGTATTTAATGAGTTTCTTTTTCCGCTCACCTATGCGTGTCCATAGCTGCATTCGCACTCGTATATTTCATTATCTGGGTCAGCTACAACCTGGAATTCATGCTTTGACCAGGCAAATCTTTCTTCATCATCATGCCAGCCTTGTTGTGGTAGTACACAAGGTACTTAGTGGGCTCTGCTGTAGGCTTTGCGCAAAATAGCATCACTTTTCTCATCCTAGTCCTCATCTCGGTGTACACGGCTCTCGTGTACTTGATAGCCATGTCTTCCTCATAGCCGTAAGTTGTTTTTTTCATAGGATTGGTCTGCACACATGTCAAGAAATAAGATATTTGTCCAAGCAGAGTCATGGGTTTCATTTTTAAAAATACAGTGTGCACGTGTTGAAGGAAGTCACAATATGATGGGGGTGTTTCTTGTCTTAATACCATGCTGGACATTGTTTCCTCGTTCTCCTTCTGCATCCGAGTTTGTATGCAGACATTTACCCGCCTAGAAAAGTTGTGTAGGTTATGGGTCCCCTTGACAAACCCTCTCTTGAGCACGTGATTCATGCTCTCGCTTCGTTGTGTGGAAGTCATTCTAGCACAGAAAATTTCTTGTAATATGCTGAAATCCACATCTTCCTATCATTCCAGAGCTTCATCATCATTTGGTCGTTCTGCAGGTTGAACTTCTGCTCGAGTGTAGCCCAGGCAGTTTCAAACTCTGTAGGCATTAGCGGCTAGTTTAAGATCGCTGTGAACTCCTCTTTGAATGTTTTATACTTTTTTTACAGCAACGCGAGGTATTCGTTAAACTTCTTCAGGATGTGCCATCGGCATAGCTTGTGGACGGTGTTGGGAATAATTGTGGTTTAGCTTTTGCCATCGACGGGCACTGGTCGGCATGAATTAAAAAAATGAAACTTGCTTCTTTTTACTGATGGTGAACTTATGTTGTACGAGTACTTGAATTTCACAGGTAGCAGTAGGACTAACTAATAATGTGACATATATTTTTTCTTATAGTAGTGGTGTTGAACTTCTGTGGTACCAGTGCTTGAACTTCACATGCATAACTATATTTTTCCTGAACATGTTTCATATGTTTTTTCTTACAACAGTGTCCTTGAACTTCTATGGTTCCTCTATTTGAACTTCACATCCAGAACTATATTTTTTTCTAAACATGTGACATATAATTTTGCTTCTTAAACTGTTTTATTGGAATTATGTGCTAACAGTGGTTGAACTGCTTGCTTTACATTATTTTCAGAAAATACCAGTGTACCCAGATACAAACCCATAGATTGAAAAATTGATGAAACTTGTAGAGGTTTTTTTGAACTGACCTGTTAGAATGCAAGTTGGGTGTTTGTTTTTCATGCACCGTACAAAAGTATCAAACAGCCACTTGAATGACTTTGCATCTTCGTCTCAAATCAGGGCAACAACAAATATCGTTGACTGCAATTGATGGTTTGTTCCAACAAACACTCCCAGAGGCATATAAAATCTATTGGTCTTGTAAGTTATGTCGAATGTGACGCAATCGCCAAAGTCTTGATATGCTCCTCGACAGCTTGCATTCAACCAGAAAATGTTTTTAACTGTTTTGTCGCTGTCTACTTGTATGTCATAGAAAAACTCATCATTGATTGCCTTCATGTCTTTAAGGAAAGATACACATTTCAACACATCATCCAAATCATCTTTCCTTGCATTCATTGCTTTCCAGCAAATTATATGCAAACATGCATTTGTTATCTTTGCTAGCAAAGGGTTATGATTAAGGATGCTATGTACATTGCACTATGTGCATTTTCGAATACTTACTAGTTTAGTAGGTTTCAATCCCTCCCGTCTTCCCGATTCCAAAACCTGCGTGTCTAGCGTCTCTGTTATAAAATTCCCTTGCTTTCACTACATTGTGGAATAGCATCTTTAGTCTAGGTATTAGATAATCTGGGAGTTTCGGCATCTGCAGAAAAATAAAAAAATAATCCAAACGGCCCATTAAAATGCAGTTTATGAACTTCTTATCCTGGAGGCAGTAGAAAATTTGCAGATAATACACGATGCATATAAATACCTAAATTTTTGTTTCACTTATGTGCATGTATGATCGCAACTCCACTGGAGTCTGCTGCTGGCCCTATGGGATGGGGCACGGCGGAGTTATCATAGAAGGATGTAGGAGTGGATCACGAGGAGGAAGGAGGGCTGAAGATGGCCTCTCTCTTGTTTGTGTCCTTTTTTCTTGAGGTGGTTGTGGAGGCATTGCGATCTTGGTTTTTGTTTGTTCTCTTGTTTTGTGAAGCAATCCATCTACCTTATGTACCATACAATTCCGAGTTGTAGCAGCAGCAGCATCCGACGGTGGTAGTGTGCAGAGCACTCTACTCCGTGTGTGTGTTCCTGTTGGATTTGTCCTAGGATCCGGTTTAGTTGCTTCCCTTTGGCATTGACGAGGCACACCAGGATAACCTCCAGAGTTACACGGAGGACCTGAGCTACCCCCCTCCCCCATTGGGGTGCTTGGGAGTCTGCTAGTGGATAGAAAGAATCTGCATGGGATTTCCAACGTCACCCAATTAGATGGAGGCGCAAAGTTCTCTCCATGCGTTTCGAGTGTCAACCAATTTTGGTGTGGAGCAGGTTGGTAATGTTGTTGGTGCGTTTGAGGTGTGACCCATTGAGGGGGTGGTGCAATGTGTATAGGCTTAGGATTGTGTACTTGCTGCTGGGAACTTCTATGCTTCTTCATGCGTCTTTCGTCTTACTGACATAAAAGAAAAAATGTTTATTAGCACACAAGTTACATCTGCCTATCACTTTGTAACTGAACTGAGCATTATTCACAGCCTGAACTTCACACTCTGTACATATTTTTTCCCTAGTACAGGCATCACACTCTGTACTGAGCTGAGCATCTGCCAATGCTTTTGTACCTGAACTGAGCACACTTCACAGAATGAAACTCACATTCTGTTAATTCTACACTATTTGATTACTTATGTATACCTGAACTGAGCACTATCGACACCGTGAACTTCTTGTTTGCAAAGGGGAAATACTGTCTACAATTAAAAAAAGACTGAACCTTCATGAGTTTAAATGGTTGAACCAGTAGTGCATACCGACTTGACCTTCATGTGATCACATGTATGTTTTTTTTCCTTTTAATTTTTGCACACAACCAGTTGCATACCGACCTGAACTCTAGCACACTTACTAGTTGAACTTCACATGGATTTTCACATGTGAATGCAGGCAAATTTCCTACTATTTTGTAGCCAAGACTAAGGCTCACACACTACCAGAACTTCACAAGGCTTTTCACACTACCAGAAATTCACATGGCTATAAGAAAATAACAAACAGAAGGAAGTTCTACAATACCCTGGCTAGAAGTTCGACCAACCTTTTTCTAGCAATAGATAGGCCACCTTGAGAGCAATTCGTCGGGGAGCTGGGAGAGCAATTGCATGGCAATCCTTGTCTTGAAGAGGGTGCGAAGTTCATCTGCACGAAGAAAGATGGTCAGGCAAGGCAAGATTGACGCCGAAGGCAAGCAGAGTGAGGAAGTTCATCTACCTTTGGTAGATTTGAAAGCGCCGCCGATGCGGCCTCCGCCGCCGAGATGCTTCCTTGGTCGTGTCGTTCGCCATAGCTTGCATCGGGGCCATCATCTGATCTTCTAATCCGTTGGGCAGTCAGGATGGATTGAGGAGGAGGCTTTCGGAAGTCCATGGTGGCCGTTCGTCGCAGAAATCCGACGTCTTCGCCGGCTCCATGTGACACGGGCTGCCTCGTGCCAGCGTCTGCCGTCGCTCGCTCGCCCGCGCCGGCTGTTGGAGAGGAGGTGGCGACGGAGGGGTGGCGCCGGATACGGTTGGCGAGGAGCTGGAGAGGGAGGGGAGGCGCCGGATCCGGTCGGCGAGGAGCTGGAGACGGTGGCAAACCACAATGGGAGGATGGGGATCGAGAGTAGGAGCCGTGAGGAGGGGGCTGTGGCAGCTCGGATCGAGATCGGGGCACGATCAGGTGGACCCTCTCGGGGCGGCCTCGGTATCTCGTGGGTCGGGGTCGGTGTCAAAACCGGCGGATCTCGGGTAGGGGGTCCCAAACTGTGCGTCTAAGGCTAATGGTAACAGGAGGCAGGGGACACGATGTTTAACCCAGGTTCGGGCCCTCTCGATGGAGGTAATACCCTACTTCCTGCTTGATTGATCTTGATGATATGAGTATTACAAGAGTTGATCTACCATGAGATCGTAGAGGCTAAACCCTAGAAGCTAGCCTATGATTATGATTGTTGTTGTCCTATGGACTAAACCCTCCGATTTATATAGACAACGGAGGGGGCTAGGGTTACACAGAGTAGGTTACAGAGAACGAGATCTGCATATCCAACTCGCCAAGCTTGCCTTCCACGCAAAGGAGAGTCCCATCCGGACATGGGACGAAGTCTTCAATCTTGTATCTTCATAGTCCAACAGTCCGGCCAAAGCATATAGTCCGGCTGTCCTAGGACCCCTTAATCTAGGACTCCCTAAGTAGCCCCTGAACCAGGCTTCAATGACGATGAGTCTGGCATGCAGATTGTCTTCGGCATTGCAAGGTGGGTTCCTTCTCTGAATACTCCACAGAAGATTTCGAACACAAGAATAGTGTCCGGCTCTGCAAAAAAAATTCCACATACCACCGTAGAGAGCACAATATTCCGCAAATCTAATTTGCTGCCAACTTTTTACAGTATGATATCACGCCATGGCCTGGCCTATTCGAACCGTTTTTTCACAACCTGCCACCGCACAAATGGCGAGGCGGTTTTATTGACACATCTTGTCGAAGCAGAGATCATGTCCCCTCATCACGGGATTCTCATCAATACAGGTGTGGGCAACCCAACCGTGCCATCAATCGTGGCGCTTGGGGAATAAGCAATTTTAACGGGCAAGTGGGGAGGCGCGGGATCTGCGCTTTCTTTATAAGGGGATAAGAACTCCCTCTTTCACCCACACCTTCTTCCTCTACACATCCGTCCCTTCTTTCTCAAGCCCTAGCACCCAAGCGTCCGCCTTTTCCATCAAAAAGGTTTCCCAAAAATGTCCGGATCTAGAGCAGGAGGCAAGTGGATGGCCGCTACCGTCTGGGAGAAGGATATCAAAAAGCTTCGCGGGGTAGGGTATTTGGCCAAGAGAATCAGCCACCGTCTTCCGACGGCAGGACAAATCGTCCCCACCCCAGAACCCCACGAGAGGGTGGTATTTCTCCCTCATTTTGTCCATGGGCTAGGGTTTCCCCTCCACCCATTTGTTCGCGGCAACATGTGCTATTATGGGATTGATTTTCATGATCTATCCCCTAATTCTTTCCTCAATATCTCGACATCCATCGTCGTGTGCGAGGCCTTTCTCCACGTCCCGCCGCACTTCGGCATATGGCTGGAGGTTTTTAATGTGAAGCCCAAGGTAGTGAGCGGCAAGCATGCCAAATGCGGAGGTGCCATGGTGAGCAAGATGCCCAACATTACATGGCCAACAGGTGCTTTCAATGATTCCGTCAAGGAGTGGCAGCAGCAGTGGTTCTACATCACCGAGCCGCGTGGCAAGGAATGGGCCACCGCCCCAGAGTTCAGATCGGGCGCCCCCCTGCGACTTACGTCCTGGCCCAAGAAGGGTCTGAACTGGGCTTCATCTGACGAGCTATCAGAGATCCAGACATGCGTCCAAGACATGGAAGAAAAGAGCATCAAGCTCATCAATGTAGTCCAGGTGATGTTAGTTCGCCGGATTCAACCTTGTCAACACCGGGCTTGCAATCTATGGGAGTTCGACCCGGCTAAGCACCAGACCTTGTCAGAGCTCTTTGGCTCCTTGCATAAGGACATCTGGAAGGTGCTTTTCAAGTCCGACAAATCATGGCCGGACTCCGCCGAGGACCGCGGGTACCAACTGTCCCGCCCAGCAAGTTCGGTAAGTGATTGTTCGTTGACAATTCATACGTTTCATTTGCATATCCTTTAAGAAAATGCCTGAAGTGTTTTCCCCAAATTTCTTAGGGTTGGGCGAAGAAGGCGGGGCGGATCTACTGTCCGGCCAACCTGCTAGAAGAATCGGCCGGCCCACTTCTGACGAAGATGCTGCTCCCGGCGCCTTACAAGGCACCAAAGAAGAAGGCCGAAAGGGAGGCCAAGAAGACCAGGGGAGGCCTCCATCATCGTGGCGCTTCAGAAACAAGATCCGAAGATTCCAATGCCCGTTCTTCCTCCGAAGAGGATGACAAGGAGGAAGGAGATGAATCCCCCATGGGGGGAAGAAAGAGAAGGATGGCCTCCACATCCTTGGAGCCCGAGTCACCTAAGAGGGGAAAAACTCCTCTTCAAGAGGTGTCCACCAGCGCCACCGATAGCAGCCTAGAGTGGGATCCCAGGGCCGAGACCCTGGTGAACTCGTGAGTATAAAATTCGAACACACTCATGCGTCCAGACTCGTCATGGCATGACATTCTAATCTGATTCGTGCTTTTTTCAGTCCGGCGAAGCCCCGCGCTGAACAATCCTCATCAGAGGATCTTCTGGGTTCGGATGCGATGGAGAGCGGAACACCCCCGATGGCCTTCTCCTCCAAACATATGAATGAAACCGAGGTTTCGTCCCAGAAGGACCCAGGCCACGGAGGAGGGGAAAGGTCGCAAAGGCGGTGCGACCAGGCCATACTTTAGAGGTCGGACACACGGGAGAGAAAGCTCCCATGGGCGTCGACGGTGGGGGTCATCTTGAATCCGGCCCCCAGCCGGACATGATTCTAGAGAACCATAAGGTCCCAGAGTCAGACACATGACCTCCGTCAGCTGGAGGAGGTATGCTTGCTCCACCGGCCACCTCTGTCCAACCAGAGGTGCCGGATACTTTATTGGCGGTGCTGAAGGGTGCCTCCATCGTTGATGAACACCGTGCCCTTATGGGTGCGGTGATTGAGAAGATTCAGTCTGCTGAGAGTGGACTGAATGAATCCTGTATCATCCTCATAAGAGGCTTTGAGGTATGTTTTATTAGGTTTGGGAGAGTGTCATGGTATAGATAGCAGCCCCTGATACACTCTTCGGTGCAAGAAAGAACCGAACAGAGGATCAAATTCATGCTCGTAGGAGACTCACTTGATGACATCTATCACTCTTTTTAATCAACAGGCATCTGTAGAGACTGCCGCCTCTCATGCGGCGGAAGTATCCGGACTGAGGCATAGTTTGGAACGGGCCGAAGGAGAACTTGGCCAAGTGAAGAGATAGCTGGAGGATAATCAAGGTATGCAGAAACCTTGTTTATGTAGCACAAATGAATAAGTGTGCATGATGGAAATATTTTTGTAATGTGCTCTAGGAGCGACGGCCAAAATTGAGGCTCTCAGGAAGGCTGTGGTCGAAGCTGAGAAGAAGGCAGCCGCAGAGCAGGCTCTTCATGAGAAACATGAGGCCAGAGTTATTAAGGTTGAGCAGGAGCTTCAAGGGGCCGTTCAAAAATGCGAGACCTTGGAGCAGAGTTTAGCAGGGAAAGAATCCTAACTCTCCCAGGCTCGCCAAGCCGCAAGTGATGCCCGGGGGGAGGCCCAAGGTGCCCTGAAGGAAAGCCAGGAGGCGAGGAAGATTGCGGCTGGTAAGGCTTTTTCTGTACAAAGTGAGTATGTGAAAGGAGAAAATCAAGTTGAGAGTTTAAATTCTGATTTCTCTAGGGGTATTTGCGGAGCTGCCACGCAGCATATCTGACGTCGCCCAATTCTACTGAGCCGAAGAGAGGAATACTGTAGATAAACACTTCTGGATGCAGTATTTGGCAACGAATTATCCGGTGCCGTTTTCTGATCAGCTGAAGCAGTTGGTCGAACTACATAAGGCGGCTGAGCTAGCCATGAAGGATTTGATTATCTGGCTGTGGCCTGCCGAGCCAATTCTAAGCAGTTACTTCGGGCTCGTGAAGCGGATTGCGAATGCCTGCCCTCGACTCGAAGTCATCAAGCGGTCGGTCTGCATAGAAGGTGCGCGAATAGCCTTCGCCCATGCAAAGGTGCATTGGGGGAAGATGGATGCAGAAACGCTGATGACCGAGGGACCGCCGGAGGGGAAGGAACATCGCAAGCCCGAACTTTATTATGAAGGTGTCTTGACAGGGGCCCGCCTTGTGACGGAGCAATGCACCAAGGACATTATATTTCTGTGAATACGGTCATGTTTGTCCTTTGTAATATTTGAACAAGGTCATTATTTATTGCTTGTCATATGATAGTTTTTCCTCCTGTGCGGCCATTTTATATACTAATCCTGAGAGTCGGCCAGTCGTCGGCTTCTGCCCCCATGTAGTGAGTACAGGGGTGTTTGGGATAAACCTGAGCACTCTTTATCCCAATTTTGGGTCCCTAAAGGAGGTGTTCAGCACAGCGAACCAGGCAATCGGACTATAGGGCTTTATCACTCTCACTTAGCCATAGGAGTTTTTACGAGGAAGGTAGGCGCAGCGCCTGGTAATCGAAAGACCGCACGAGGGGCTCTATAAGCGCCTGATCGGAAAAGGCTGATCCATCGCACGCTGCATTGGTTATAGCATTATGCGGAAGAAATACTTAAAGATTTTAGAACCTCTAGAACAGGAGGCCAACTCTCGCTACATCATGACAGTCAGTTTTCGGCTTTCTCTACTAAGGTGCTCGTTTGGAAGAACCGGGACACAATCGCAGTAGTTCTCCCAGTGCTACCTTAGCCGATATAGCGGAACGTAAGGTACCAAAACATAGGAGCCGGGCAAATGCAACTATTGACCCAAGACATGATTCAGAGATGATGCATATAATGCTATAAGTTCGGGGTGCCGAACTACCGTGAAGGTCTTCGGACTTTTTTGCCGTAGTATGGGCATGATGAAGCCCCTGGCATATTAAGGCATATCGCGATAAGCAGCCGCCTTTTTACAAAAGAGTTTTAAATAAGAAATAGCAGTAGATGATCATCACATAAATCCACATGTTGTATTTGAATGATATGTCAATACGTATAAGTACAGATGATGTGATAAAAGGAAATATGATTGCGGAACCTGCTGATACCAGGCGTGAGGAGGTTGTGTTTGGATCCGGGGTGTAGTCGGATGATCATAGAGGGGAATATCTCGAGATTCCCTTATGCGCTCGAACTGTTTCCACGTCATCCATCCTGGCCTACGTAAAGGTGAACCTGCAAAGAAAATGCAAGAAATGGTTTTGCGCTGCAGAGCGGTTGAGCCGCAGTATGTGGTTTATATTATCTTTTTCCGGAGTGTTTTTAATTAAGCTCCAGGCGAACCGGCTATCCTGCCGCGTAGTAGTTTAGACTCCTTTGGCGGTGTCCGGGAGCTTGGCCGTTGACTCGAGGTTCGGCTGGAAGGTGCCATCCGTTGCTCTTGCTGTTAAAGCGGTGGTAGACTCTTCGGCATTGAGGGGGGGTTCAGACCTGTCATTAACCGTGATGACGCCGCGTGGACCGGGCATCTTTAATTTATGGTAGGCATAATATGGCACCACGTTGAACCGAGCGAACGCGGTTCGTCTGAGCAGTGCCTGATGGTCACTGTGAAAGGGGACGATGTCGAAGACTAAATCTTCGGTACGGTGATTGTCCGGAGATCCGAAGACCACTTCCAGTGTGATTGAGCCCATGCAACAGGCCTCTACACCTGGTATGACACCTTTGAAGGTGGTTTTTGTGGGCTTGATCCTTGAGGGGTTGATGCCCATTTTGCGTACTATATCCTAGTATAGCAGGTTCAGGCTGCTACCTCCGTCCATAAGGACTTGTGTGAGGTGGAATCTGTCAATGATGGGGTCGACGACCAGTGCGGCCGAACCGCCATGACGGATACTGGTAGGATGGTCCCTGCGATTGAAAGTGATTGGGCAAGAGGACCATGGGTTAAACTTTGGGTCAATTGTATAGACTTCCCTTAGTGCACTTCTCCACTTCGGAATGTGGCTTCTCCATATCATATTCACCGTTTTCACCTTGGGGGCGGGGGGGATTTCTTCTGTCCTCCTATATTCGGTGATCGGGGCTCCTCATCATCATCGTCGCTTTGAGACCCCTTCCCGTTGGATTCGGCATCTGACCTGTCGGCTTGTCTGAAGACCCAGCATTCTTTGTTGGTGTGGTTGGCTGGTGTTCCTGGGGTGCCATGAATTTGGCATGGATGGTCGCGTATGCGGTCCAACCTGGACGGGCCTGAATTGTTTTTGTTGAATGGCTTCTTCCGCAGACCGGACTTGGAGCCGCTGAATCCGGCATTGACTGACGTGTCTTTGGCACTATCACCGTTTTTGTGGCGCTTGTGTTTGTTGCGCCGTGGTTTGTCGTTGCTATCCTTGGCTTTCAATGTTCCAGGATTTCTTGTTGTATTGTTGCTACGAGCTAACCAGCTATCCTCTCCCGCGTAAAAGCGGGTCATGAGTGTAGTGAGGGCTGCCATGGACTTTGGCTTTCCTGGCCAAGATGTCGGGCAAGCCAATCATCACGGATGTTATGCTTAAAGGCCGCTAGGGCTTCGACATCCGTACAGTCGACAATTTGGTTCTTTTTGGTTAGGAACCGAGTCCAAAATTTCCTGGCTGACTCTCCGGGTTGTTGGGTTATGTGACTTAGATCATCAGCATCTGGTGGTCACACATAAGTGCCCTGGAAGTTGTCAATGAATGCGTCTGCCAGGTTCTCCCAACTCCCAATGGAGTTTGTCGGCAAGCTATTCAGCCAATGCCGAGCCGGTCCCTTGAGTTTCAGTGGGAGGTACTTGATAGCATGTAGATCATCTCCGCGGGCCATGTGAATGTGGAGGAAACAATCTTACATCCATACCGCGGGGTCTGTGGTACCATCATATGATTCAATGTTCACGGGTTTAAACCCTTCTAGGAATTCATGATCCATTACTTCATCAGTGAAGCATAGGGGATGTGCGGCGCCTCTGTGCCGGGCTTCATTGTATTCACCCCGGCCGGATTTGTTAGTGTATCCAGCATGACGGTCCTCGTCACACGTTGGGGCGTGCCCCCATGATCCATAGATCGATCTTGATTGTCCTGCTTTACTTTCCCATTTGTCTCACAGGTCATGCATGGAGCCCCGGGCCTTAGTGCCACTGTTTGTTTGGTGCCTGGGTGCAGTCTGAACTTCGGGCTGGTATGCCGCTTTGTCTTGGCCACGGGGTGGCCGGTCAGCCGCATCATGCACTCGTAGTGTGGGCTTTATTGCCTCCTCCTCGAGTTGAGGTAGCAACCTACGCTTTGGGTAACTTTTGGTAGGGCACTCGGGTCTGTATTCCTCGGCATCCAGGACCTCGGTCCATCTATCAGTTAGTAGATCTTGATCATCTTGGAGCTATTCCTGCTTTTTCTTCAGGATTTTTGAAGTGGCTACAAGCCGGTGCTTGAAGCGCTCCTGCTCGACGGGATCCTCAGGCACGACGAATTCTTCATCACCAAGGCTCACTTTGTCTTAGGAGAGAGGCATGTAGTTATCATCCTCTGATTCTCCATCTGTTGCTTGTTCTTTAGTGCTAGCTTGCCCATCCCCTTGCTCGGCCTGCTCGAAGCCTGGCTGGGCAGGATTGTTTTTGTCTTCGGCACCATCTGAATTGTTGTCTCTTGTGCCGGTATCACTATTTTTGCTATGGCGGGGCTTGCAGCGGCGTCTATGACGTCGGTGCCTAGACTGCTTCTCCACGGGGTTATCTTCCGTTGCCTCATCGCCATTGCTTTGTTTGGGGGTGTCCACCATATATATATATATATATATATATATATATATCATATGATGAGGTGCCTGTCCAGTGCCCTATAGGCGGTGGTTCCTGTTCTTCTCTTCCATCATCGTCCATACCGTTGATGTCTTTGGAGTTGAAGCCAAGCACGTCGGTTAAGTCATCGACAGTGGCTATTAAGTGGGTGGTGGGTGGGGAACGAATTTCTTCGTCGCCCGCTTCCCACTTGAGCCGGACATAGTTCGGCCAAGAATCTCCCGACAAGGAAAGAGACCTTAATGAATTTAGCACATCACTCAAGGGTGAGTGTTGAAAAATATCCACGGAGGTGAACTCCATGACTGGCGCCCAATCAGATTCGATAGGCGCGGACGTACGTGGTTCAGATCCTGTGGCCGGAGACGAGTCCGAGGGTCCAAGGATACCATCCTCATAGGAGGTGGCTTCACTATTCAGCTCCAACGCCTATAAGTGTTCGGCCTCCGTGGCGGGGTCTATCCACCCATCCTCGGAGGGCGTGATCTGCTCTAAATTGATTCCCGGTGCCACCGCAGGCGCGATCTTCTGAACAGTCCGATGGCAGATCAAATTCATGCCCGTCATGACCGTTCGACGCACCTGACATGGGCTCGAATCTATCGAACATCAAGTCTCCGCGGATGTCGGCGGTATAGCTTAAGCCTCCAAACCTGACCTGATGGTCAGGGGCATTGCTATCGATCTGCTCCAGATGACCAAGCGAGTTGGCCCGCAGTACAAAGCCGCCGAATACGAAGATCTGTCCGGGAAGGAAAACCTCCCCCTAGACCGCGCCGTTGAAGATGATTGAAGGAGCCATCCAGCCTTCCGCAACAACATAGTGTAACACTCAATGAAAGCACCAATGTCGGTGTCAAAACCGGTGGATCTCGGGTAGGGGGTCCCGAACTGTGCGTCTAAGGCTAATTGTAACAGGAGGCATGGGACACGATGTTTAACCCAGGTTCGGGCCCTCTTGATGGAGGTAACACCCTACTTCCTGCTTGATTCATCCTGATGATATGAGTATTACAAGAGTTGATCTACCACGAGATCGTAGAGGCTAAACCCTATAAGCTAGCCTATGATTATGATTGTTGTTGTCCTACGGACTAAACCCGCCGGTTTATATAGACACCGGAGGGGCTAGGGTTACACAGAGTCGGTTACAAAGAAGGAGATCTACATATCTGAATCGCCAAGCTGGCCTTCCACGAAAAGGAGAGTCCCATCCGGACACGGGACTAAGTCTTCAATCTTGTATCTTCATAGTCCAACAGTCCGGCCAAAGCATATAATCCGGCTATCCGTGGACCCCTTAATCCAATACTCCCTCACTTGGGCCGGCCTTCAATTCAGAAGTTTGGGAGGGCCCTGTCGGGCCCTTAGAGGGGCTACTGCGATCCAAATAACTAATCTAATCCTGGGATTAGAATAGTGCTGTCATATATATGATGGGTCTATTCCACAATTGATTGTAGAATAATATTCTACAATAGGCTCCCCCTATATGGGGCAAAAACCCCCCATGGTCCTCATCTCCCACCCCACCTTTGCACTCGCCTCCCGTGCAGGCGCCACGGCGACCCTCCACCCCGCCGGCGCGCCGCCACGGTCTTCCTCCTCGGCGGCACACGCCCGCCCTCCCTCCCCCGCATCGGCGGGCCGCTCGCCCGCCCTCCTTCCCCCGCAACGGCGCGCAACCCGCCCGCCTGCCTCCCCGGCGCCGCCAGCCCGCCCTCCCTCCCCCCACACCGGCGCGCCGCCGCCCGCCTACCTCCCCGGTACCGTGCGGCTGTCTTCCCTTCCTCGCACCAGGGCGCCACCCGGCCGTCCTCCCTTCCCCCACACCGCCGCCCGCCTACCTTCCCGGTGCCGCGTGGCCGTCTTCCCTTCCTCGCATCGTGGCGACGCCCGCCCGCCCTCCCTTCCCCCGCACCGGTGCGCCACCAGCCTGGCTCCCCTAGCACGAGCCGGCGACCCGCCATGGCCCACCTCCCACGAGCTGGTGCCTGGCCTCCCTCCCCGCGACGTGGAGATTGCCTGCAAATCAACGCCGTGCACCTGTCTACAGGATAAGTGGAACAGGGCTGCTCATATTAGATGTTGTTCAGTTGATTTATGATGAGCAACATGCAGTTGCAAATTAAAATGATGTTGTACTTGATATCAGTGACCATTTCAAGGTATAGATATTGCTTTACTGTATTATATATTGCAATCATTTATTGCGATATAGACTTGTATACTGTATCTGAGCTCGTTATCTAATGTCTCTTATATTCTTTTATACTTGTTATAAGTAAATCATAAGCAGTACAAGAAACTCATAGAAAGAAATACAAAATATATTGTTATCAACAGTGCATAACATATATATAAATAAGTACAAACTACATATTTAAATAAAGATGCAGTATTACCATTTATTCATTTTTGGCCGCAACCAATTGAAGTATCAACATTTATCAACAATTATCCTAGGGTTAAAAGAAGCGATTAAATAACATTTTTATTTTTATTATCGGGCAGTGCCATAAAACCACTATGGGAAGTACCACTGATTCATTATGAGCAGTACCGTTTATATAACTTGAGCAATACAAAATATTTTTATTACGTGGTGGTACTATTGAATCACTCTGGGCTATACAATTTATGTATTTTAAGCGGTACAAAAACTTTTTATAACCAGGTAGTACGAAACTTATATTTCACAAAAGTACAAAATACATGCCAAGGGGAGTTTAGTTCTGTGGAAATATTTTACGGGCAGTACAATTTATTCATTTTGAGCAATACAATTATTATTATTATTATCGGGCAGTACAAAACTCATATTCCACGGAAGTACAAGGTACGTGTGAAGGGAATTTGAGTTCTCTAAAAAAATTATGGGCAGTACAATTTAATCATTTTGAGTAGTACAAAAACTTCTTTATTGCCGGGCAGTACGAAACTCATATTCCACAGAAGTACAATATTATGTTTCCTTGGAACAGGAAAAATCTCAGTATTTTGAATATTGTTCAAAAACTGTGAAGAATTAGAAAAATGTTACAACACAAAAAAGTTGCTAAATTTCAATACTTTTTCCATAAAATGTACTTCTCTTCATCATCGCATTCTGTGGTATTCTTTTTACTCCGACGGGCGACGAGGAGATTGAATGAAATTTTGACCTCCTGGGTGGAGAATTACGGGAAGTACAAAGGTAGCAGTAATGGGAAGTACATACAATATTTAGGTCGAAGTACAGAGCAGTACAACATGCAAGCAAGGAAGTACCTGCTGAGAATTACTCCTCCTAGGGAGGCAGTACCATAGTTACACTGAGAGAAGTACCGAGTAGTTTGAAGTAGCAGTACAGGGTGTCCTTTATGCTAATTTGGTACTCACCTTTTGCAGCTGCTACTTGGAGTTGTGGAATTAGCAAGCTTAGGGAAATGCAAAAAGGTTCTCTGTAGTGAAGAGTAGTAGTACAGAATATCTTGAAGCAGCAGTGCAGATAAAAATGCAAAACTAGCCTTAATAAAATTTGTGTAATTAAGAAGTACAAACCCTAAGATCAAGTAGTACGAAACTGATATTCCCAAGAAGTACAAGATACATGTCAAAGGAAACTGACTTATGTAAAATAATTTACGAGCAAGACAATTTAATCATTTTGAGTAATACAAAAAAAATTATGGTAGAGCAGTACGAAACTCGTATTCCACAGAAGTACAAGGCAAAATTGTGTTCTTTTAAAATAAATCAGAGCAGTACAACTTATTCATTTCGAGGAGTACAATTATTATTATTATTATTATTATTATTATTATTATTATTATTATTATTATTATTATTATTATTATCGGGCCGTAAGAAACTCATATTCCACAGAAGTACAAAGGTACATGTCGAGGGAATTTCATTTCTCTGGAAAAACAATTATGGGCAGTACAATTTAATCACTGTGAGAAGTACAGAAACTTCTTTACTGTCGGGCAGTAAAAAAACGTTTGTAAATTTCAGTAGCTTTCCAACGGTATATCATTTGTGCTATTCCGAGAAGTGGTCAAAAAATTAATATATAATTAATGTTCGTTTATATTGAATGAATATCGGTATTTTCAAAATTGCTCAAAAATTATGTAAAATTTGAAAAACATTAATACACGAAAAAGACGTGAATTTCAGTACCTTTCCAATGCCATATCATTTGCATCATTTCTATATCCAAAAATGATCCATGGTCATCTTTTAACAAAACAGATTTTTAGTATTTTCAAAACTGTTCCAAAACTGTGCAAAATTTGAAAAAACTTAAATCATGAATTTTTTGGTAAATTTCAGTAGCTTTTCAACGGTATATCATTTTATACATTCCGATAAGTGGTTAAAAGATTTTCGTTCGAAACACTTTTCATTCAGCTTGTGATGATTTCTAGTTTTTGAAAATTCATAATAAAAAATAAAAAAAAGTGAAGCAAGTTACAATATATAAGAGTAGAGAATTTTCTGTAGCTTTCCAATGGTATACCATTCGCGCAATTCCGATTAACGGTTTAGAATCTATTAGTGAATTACTACGCAAGTACAGAAGAGCAGTACCGACTTTACGAAAAAGAAGTACGGTTGTGTTATGAAGAAGCAGTACCAGATCTTTATTCCGGGCAGTACGAGATTATTGCGGAATATTATTCTATCATCGATTGTAGAATAGATGGCATATATATATAACTGAAATAAACATCCAATTACATAAGTGACTATACAGATCATTCGCACAAACCTAATAAACAATTGCATGTATTCTAAAGTAGGAGAAACGATCGTCTAGTCATCTACTTCTTGTGACGCCCCCGCCACTGCTCTATGGCTCGATCCCTTGGCTGGGGCATGAACAAGACACTTCCTCATGTCAACGGTCTGCCTGTACATCTCGTAGATTTTGTACGCGTCACTGGTCTGCATGAATTAAAAAAATGAAACTTGCTTCTTTTTACTGATGGTGAACTTATGTTGTACAAGTACTTGAACTTCACTGGTAGCACTAGGACTAACTAATAATGTGACATACAATTTTTCTTACAGTAGTGTTGTTGAGCTTCTGTGGTACCAGTGCTTGAACTTCACATACATAACTATATTTTTCCTGAACATGTTTCATATGTTTTTTCTTACAATAGTGTCCTTGAACTTCTATGGTTCCTGTATTTGAACTTCACATCCAGAACTATATTTTTTCTAAACATGTGACTTATAATTTTGCTTCTTATACTATTTTATTGGACTTCTGTGCTAACAATGGTTGAACTGCTTGCTTTACATTATTTTCAGAAAAAACCAGTGTACCCAGATACAAACCCATAGACTGAAAAATTGATGAAACTTGTAGAGTTTTTTTTGAACTTACCTGTTAGAATGCAAGTTGGGTGTTTGTTGTTCATGCACCGTACAAATGTATCGAAGAGACACTTGAATGACTTTGCATCTTCGTCTCTAATCAAAACAACATCAAATATCATTGACTGCAAGTGATGGTTTGGTCAAACAAACAGTCCCAGAGGCGTATGAAATCTATTGGTCTTGTAAGTTGTGTCCAATGTGATGCAATCGCTGAAGTCTTGATATGCTCCTCGACAACTTGCATTGGACCAGAAAATGTTTTTAACTGTTTTGTCGCTATCTACTTGTATGTCATACAAAAACTTATTATTGATTCCCTTCATGTCTTTAAAGAAAGATACATGTTTCAATACATCATCCAAATCATCTTTCCTTGCATTCATTGCTTTCCTGCAAATTATATGCAAACATGCATTTGTTATCTTTGCTAGCAAAAGGTTGTGATTGAGGATGCTATGTACATTGCAGTATGTGCATTTTTGAATACTTACTGGTTTAGTAGGTCTCCTCCGGTCATGCTTAGGAAGTAGCTTCCATCTTCATTTTCAGATAGCATGGACATGATTGTTGTATGCTTGACATCATGGTACTACATGAGCTTTACGTACTCCAGAATAGTGGGGTCATAATTCTTGTCTGAGTGCAACAATACCAGCATGTCATCAGATTGCATGATGTGGTGATTATGATTGTACTCAATGTCCACTACCACACTAGTGTCATTCTCCTACACCTTCACCCTCATTCTTGAATTGCGGCCTGTCCTTTGTGATGTTTTATTTCGTTTCCTGTATGCCTCTGAAACAGAAGTTGTGTGTTTCCCTTGGAACGCGCAAAGAAAATACTTGTGATTGTCATTCCCTCCCGTCTTCCTGATTCCAAAACCTGTGAGTCTAGCGTATCAGTTATAAAATTCCCTTGCTTTCTCCACATTCTGGAATCGCATATTTAGTCTAGGTATTAGATAATCCGGGTGTCACATCCCTAGTTCTGGCCTGTCCTATGCTTGCTTCCATCTGTGCATCATGTTTAAATTTTTGAAACTTGAACTGAGGAATTCAGAAGCCTCAAAACCCTAAATAAAAGAAGGGCAAAAACCCTAAAATCTCATTCATTGTTCCAAAATGCTCTTCTTAGATGTTTAATATTTTTGGCAAGGGTTTTGATCCAAACCAAAAATAATGAACATTTTAAAAGGATTTATTTTTGGGACTTTGAATTTAAATCATTAGCTATTTGAATTTGAATTATATTCATATAACTAGAATATAATTTCAAATACCCCTGAAATATTTTATGAGCTTTTGGAAAAGTCCATCTAGCCAAATAAAAATATTCACAGGAGTTTTGGCATTGTTTGAGTTATTTTAAATTCAAAACAGTGGCAAAAGAATTAAATAAAGAAAACAGAACAGAAATATAAAAAAAGGAGAGAAGCCCAGCAACTTACCTGGCGCTTACCTGTCCAGCCCAGCCGGCCCAGCTCCCCCAGCGGCCCAGCCCACCGCCGCTTTCCCCCCTGTCGTCTTCCTCCCCTCGCACCGAAGCAGCTCGGTGGCGAGCGCCGACGCCGCCCCGGCCACCTCCTGCTTCCCTGGCCCTCCTAGCAACGCCACGACGACGCCCCGTGTCCCCTCGCTCTTCTCCCTCACCCGCTGCATCCCCTCTCCCTCCTCTGTCTCTCTCCCTCGCTCATCCCCGGACGCACCCGAGACCGCCGACGAGCACCACCGGAGCCACCAGCATCCCCACGCCCAGCCAGTTAGGCCACGAGCTCCGCCTTGGGTCCGGGAAGCTCTACCACGACGCACGCGACGCCGGGTGCCCTGAAGCCACGCCATCACCGCCATCTTCATCGCCACGGCCGGCGATCGCCGCCGTTCGATTCGCAGCACCGAAGACGCCCCCGAGCTCGCTGACCACCTCATCGTTCTCCCTGTGAGCTCCTGCTGCCTCCTCTTTGCTCGCTCCCTCTGTTCCCGTCCCCTAGCTCCATCTTCCACCACGGCCGAAGCTCGCCGCCGCCGTGCCTCGTCGCCGTCGTGGCCAGAGCCACTGTGGCTCGAAGCCGGGCACACCACCGTGCTCCACACCTCACCAGGAGCACGTAGCACGCACCAACGCCTCCCCTAGCGCCCTGCATCGCCTAACCCGCCGTTGGCCGAACTCCGGCCGCCGCTCACGAGCTCGCCGTCGTCGGTACCGGCCACCACAGGCACGGCCACCACCACCATTCGATGCGCACCAGCAAGGGCTCTCCAACGAGCCCAAGCACAGCCTCGCCCGTGCCCTGTAGCGCGTTTCCGGCTCGCGCCGCCGTCTCGGGCCTCGCCGGCGTCATGTCGCCGGTGGGTTTGACCCCACTGACCCGGGATTTGACCCTGTTTGACTTCCCCAGGCTCACTGACAGGTGGGCCCGGCCCCTGCTAACTTTTGGTTAATTAATAACTAATTCTAGTTAAGCCACTGACTCACTGACATGCGGGCCCCGCCCGGCTAACCAAGTTAGTTAGGGTTAATCTTAATTAGGTTAGTTAGTCCAGACACTGACACGCAGGGCCCACAGGTCAGGTTTGACCTGGGGCGCCCAGTTGACCTGCTGACATCAGCATGACCTAGTGCTGACGCAATAAATCATTTTCTGGATTATTTTTATTCAGAAAATTCCAGAAAATTGTATAAACTTCTAAAAATTCATAGAAATTCAACCGTAGCTCCAAATTAAATAAATTATATATGAAAAATTATCAGAAAAATTCAAGGAATCCATCTGTACCATTTTCATGCATGTTTGAACAATGTTTGTCCTCTGTTTTGGACAAAACAAATTAAGGGCATTTAAATAATCATATATGGAGTTTGAATTTGAATCTTGTATTCAAACCAACTTCATTTAAATCATAGCTAGTTGCATTAGCTCAAATCACATCATATTGCCATGTCACATTCATGCATCATATTGTCGCATTGCATTGATTGTGTTCTTCCTTGTTTGCCGGTAATTGTCCCCTCTCGATAGACGTGTACCGGCGATGTGATCGATGACACCGATGAAGAGCTATATTATCTTCAGAAGTGCCAGGCAAGCAAAACCCCCTTGTTCATTCCGATAAAATCCCACTCTCTCGCTCCTGCTCTCTTTTACTGCATTAGGACAACAACGACATATTTGTTACTTGCTGCGGTAGCTGAACCCCTTTATCCTTTGCATGACCTGTCATTGTCACAGTAAATAGATGAAACCCACTAGCATGAGTAGGAGTTGTTTGAGCCCTGATGTGCCTACTCATTCATGCTTGTTTGTCATGCCTGCTACTGCTTAGAGTTGAGTCAGGTCTGATTCATCGGGGATGAATCAGAGGCGTGTGAACATGTCCTACTGTGTGTGAGCTAAGTGTGTGAACACGATTTGGTAAAGGTAGCGGTGAGAGGCCATGTAGGAGTACATGGTGGGTTGTCTCATTGCAGCCGTCTTCAGGAACTGAGTTCTGTGTTTGTGATCCATGACCAGTTACTACCACACATTGGGTTCCGGTAACTCGACCCCTCTCGACTTATTAATCAACATGATCTCTGTCCAGGAGTTGCAACTAGTTTCTGGTGTTTGTAGGTAGTGTTAGTAGTCTACCAAGTGGCACCCGGTACAGGTGGGCTTGGGACAGACTAGGCACAGTGGCACGGTGTACCAAGCGTACATCCACCCGTCGAGGTGGGCTTGGGAACCCTGCACACATCGTTTGGGGCCGTGAGCGACACCCCGGCCGGATCTCCTTGCGGATGGAACCCGAATAGGCGATAAACCTGGACTAGAGACTTGTTCGGTTAGTCAGGTCGTGGCCGACTCCCTCGCCCGGCTTCCGCTTGAAGGTTGCCGAGGTACATGACGTGTACAGGGCGATAAGTGGCGAAAGCATGTGTGAAGAAGTACACCCCTGCAGGGTTATCATTATCTATTCGAATAGCCGGATTCCTCGGATATGGAAACTTGGACCCCTTGCATAGTTCATAGACAAGTGAAAGTGGATACTCTAAAATACGCAAGATAAGCGTGAGTGCTATGGATGGCGTTCTCGTAGGGAGACGGGAGCGAATCCATAGTGGTGTATTGGTTGGTGAATATGTGGACTCGTGTGCGCCACCTCAAAAGAGTTACTTGCAGTCGTAGTTCAGGATAGCCACCGAGTCAAAGCTGGCTTGCTGCAGTCAAACTCCACCATCCCCTTGTCGATAATGATGCATATGTAGTTAGATCTGATGTAAGTCTTGCTGGGTACATTTGTACTCACGTTGCTTAATTTATGTTTTTGCAGAGAGACTTCGGTCTCGCTAGTAGTACCGCGTGGACTTCGACGTTTAGCTTGTTACCTCAGCTACGATCTTGTGCCCTCGGCAGGATCTGGTAGATAGTCAGGCTTCTTAGCCTTTTTCATTTATAGATGTCTGTACTCAGACATGATAGCTTCCGCTTGTGCTTTGACTTGTATGCTCTGAGTGTTGGGTCATGAGACCCATGATTGTAATATCTCGCTCCTCGGAGCCTATTGAATATAAATACTTGAGTTGTAGAGTCATGTTGTGATGCCATGTTGTGTTTGCACATATCGAGCATATTGTGTGTATGTTATTGAAATGCTTGGTATGTGTGGGATCTGACTATCTAGTTGTTTATCCTTAGTAGCCTCTCTTACCGGGAAATGTCTCCTAGTGTTTCCACTGAGCCATGGTAGCTTGCCACTGCTCCGGAACACTTAGGCTGGCCGGCATGTGTCCTTCTTCGTTCCTGTGTCTGTCCCTTCGGGGAAATGTCACGCGATGAATACCGGAGTCCTGTTAGCCCGCTACAGCCCGGTTCACCGGAGTCCTGCTAGCCCAGTGCTACAGCCTGGATTCACTCGCTGATGACCGACACGTTCGATGTTGGGTCATGGATGCCTGTCCCTGTAAGTTTGTGCCACTTTGGGTTTACGACTAGCCATGTCAGCCCGGGCTCCTTATCATATGGATGCTAGCGACACCATCATATACGTGTGCCAAAAGACGCAAACGGTCCCGGGCAAAGGTAAGGCGACACCCGTGGGAATACCGTGCGTGAGGCCGCAAAGTGATATGAGGTGTTACATGCTAGATCGATGTGGCATTGAGTCGGGGTCCTGACAGCGTTGGTATCAGAGCTTGACTGCCTGTAGGTTTACCAAGCCAAACTGGTCGAAGTTGAGTCTAGAAATTCTTTAGTTATATAAGGGAATTGATTGTGGGATGGAACGTAAGGCTCTTTTACTCCTTATACCTTATGCCCTTCTGATCTGAGTCATCTTATCTTTCCTACGGGGATTAAGAACTAGGCTATCTCTTCTTTCTATCAGGATCACGTGTTACTAATCAGTAGACTTATAAGATTGTTGGATTTAAGTCTCAGTTCAGTTCCTACTACTTCCGTATGTTAATTGTTGATCTCGGAACCTTGATATTGTGCTTCTGAGTGGTTATGCCACCATTTTGTAGTATGTCTCAAATCTTTTCTGAGCATTTACAGCCGTTATGCTGTCCGAGTCATCCCAGGTTTCTAAATAGTCTGATGCATTTGCAAAATCCTTTCCCTCTGGTTTCAATGTTCCTTTATGCCAGCTCAATCACACTAATTGTTGAGCTGAGGTATTCTATTGCCTTGACATTTATGTTGGAATTATTATTATGACCCTAGGTGTCTCAGGGGATCATCTAGTGGTCTAGCCATGATTTGTGTCCTAGCGTGATGATTCTGGCCTTTATTCTCGAAAGCATTCCGTGATGCTACTTAGTAGTAGGTATTCTACTCCTGGGTTTTGAACCCGAGATTCACTCTACTTACCTCATGTTGATAGTGTTTGCTAGTTCCTTTAGGATATTAGTAACCTTTGCGATAGTTCTCGAGGTTCGTGGTACATCCTTCTTCCAATTACCATGAACCATTCTTGGCAGGAGTTCTTCTGAACCAAAAGATGTCAACAAGAGTGCTCTCGATGAGTTCTCCATGCTATATTGTGACTCTGCCAGCTCAACCTTTCTGCATGGGTTATCCGGAAGAATTATGTTGAACTTGGTTCGACATACTAATCTATGCATCCACAACTCAGAAAGTTATATGTTCCTTTGAGTTGTCCCTCTTTAGTTGTCTACTGACCTTCGTCTATCAATTGATAGTCAAGAGTATGTGTGCGTTCGTTTATCGATGCCTATTACTCTTGTGGTCCGTCAAGCCATTCTATCGCGGAATGACTAGGAGAAACAAACTCCAGTACCTCTTCCATATCCAGGATTGGGTCAAAGAAGTTGTGCTCCGCAGAACAAATTGCTAATCCAGCTTTTGCTCTGTTCTACCTTGGAGTATTACCATCTTTTATATCGGGATTGTTATAGGAATTGCACACCATCCTATGAACTCTTGGTACAGTGATACTTCTCGCCATCATTACTCATTCCTCGGTTCCGTGTGGTTATAACCGGAATGTCGACAAGTGAATCGTGATGTGTGAAATCAATACTCCTAGCAACCTTGTTGCTTGGTAGTTAAATGGACAATAACCTCATTCTTAACGTGTTTGTTCTTGAATCATCATTCTAAGATTTATCGTGCTACCTTGTCCATCTTCCTGGTGCACATTTCGATTGATGAGTTAGGATTTTGTCAAGTCCTCGCTCATTTGATCATATCGTCTTGCCCTGAAAGGCAAGATTGTTCTCGAGCTTAGTAACATACCGGTGGTTCGTGACTTTCCAAATATCTTCTTGGAAGCGTTACCGGGTTATTTCCTGACTGTTATGTTGGGCTCGTGATCAAGTTGGTTTCTTGTGAACCACCCTTTCTCCAAGAATCTGTGTTGGATATCCCGGAGCTAGTTGGTTAAGCTAGACAACAACTTGGAGAGTTGGAAGATAAAAGCTTGCCTGACTTAGTTCGTTCCAAAGGGATATTCTGGTGTAGTGTGTGTTGAAGAACGATGATATCTTCATCGATTGGTCCCTATGATCAGTTGCTGGACCTATTGTCTTATCAATCCTTTGATTTGAGTGTGGGCTATCGTCAAATCAAATCAGTACCAACGATGCTCGTAATGTTGTCTTACTCGTGGTTGATCCCTCGAGCATACACCCTTACATCTTTGGTCTGACCAATGCTATCACTTGTTCACTTAACTATGGAATTCCTTTTAAAAGGAAACCCAGATGAATTGTTGTTGAGCCCATTGACAACATCCTTATCTCCTCCATGGTCTTGTTGGACAACAAGTTAGTGTTGGAAACTTTTGAAGCATTTTCTTCATGCTAGCTCATGAAGTATTTGTTTGATGAAAGGAGTGACTTCCTCTTATACACGTGCATTTGGTGAAAGTTGCCGCCGTGAATTTGAGAAAGTTAGTTTTGCTTCCTCTGGAATCATCCCAAGTCAGTCATGCATATGTGCGAAGTATTCTATGGTTTGGAGACTTGCAACCTTCATTCCATATGTGTTCCGAGCACACCAAGCCACTGATTGATTTGTTCAAGGAGAAGAAGTTCCTTCTTAAGAGCATGCCTTCTGCAAGGATTTTGATATCCTCGTTGATGGTTCCCCACCTGAACTCGGTAGTGTTTTATTATAAGACTACCACGTGGTCATGTTTGTCTGGGACAGCGTGTTCGCATGTTTGTAGCAGAACCAGCTCATGTTTTGGAGCTTACTATCGTAGTTCATTCCCCGAGAATCTCGCAACGTCATCTCGTCGATTTATGTTGCAAACTTTCATTTTTCTTCCTAGACTCGATGAGTCTGGAATATTCTGACACCAACCAGGTCTGAATCTCAGGCAGATATGATGGTTGGAACATTTCCCAAGAACTATAATATTGGTCCCTCGATAACCGTTTAAGTGGATATCATGGCCAACACACCCAGCCGGAAGACCTATTATTGTAGTATCTTGATTGAAGAAATTGGCCACATCCCCATAAGGATTTCGTAGGATTTACCTCCGTAACTATTCCTTATGGATTCTATTGCTCCCGAAGTCCGACCTTTTACTTGATGTTCTAGTTATCAAACCATATCTATGAATGGGATACACTAGCACATCAAGGAGAACATTAGAAGCGGAGTGCTAAATGTCTCTCGGTCGATTATCCAGATTTTATTTCCTTGGCCCCGCCAAGGGTGAAATCTGAGAAAGTGTTATCTTCCTTTGCATCTGCATCATCCATCATCATTCATCATGGTAGCAAGTTGTGTTGCCAGGATCCTTGACACGGATGTTGGTAAAACCTTGATGATTGTGGAAATGCTCAAGTTCTTGAGAGCACGCACAAGCGTTAGGTGTTACCATCGGCATTAACTAGGGTTGCTCTCAACTTCCTCGGTTATGCTATAACTTCTCAAACAGTGAATTCACTCTCTATTGTTGGGTTCTTCCCCAGTTACCAGAATCATTCCCAGCATTTGCATTTCGTTCCCAGCTTGCACCGCCAATGTGCCATTCTACCATGGGTCTCTTCCATTTCCGGTGGTAAGCAAATTCATCCATTACGTTGTCTTCAACAAGGTAATCCACATCATCCAAGTCCGAGTATGCCATTCTACCGAACCCCTCCAAACGATCGCTCGAGATTTTCCTTAGGCTGGTATAAAGAGTTTCAATGATCTCTGAATCAAAGGTAATTCTTTTTGCCACTTAAGGGGATATTTCCACAAGTCACCTTCCCTAAGGTGCCCCGTTATGGTATTGTGGCAACTCAACTCCTCGCTACGTTAACAATCGTTTACCACCTTCTTAAGTGTGGAATTATTGTCTACCTAGTGAACCTTCGTCATCTGCTTCACTCCATTCCCATGGATGTATGTTTAGTGTCTCAGCTCGAGAGAGGTTGCTATGTCTCATTCCGTGAGTTAATCCTGAGTTGTTCGATCTTCGAGAAGATCGACCCTTCTAGAGTCTCCTTCTTCTCTCCATGTCATGTTGGCAGGATTTCTCAGAGCAAGACTTCGAGACAATGATGGTGATCGAATCAACGTTCATTCGAAGTGCAACCTGGATCGTGAAGATTATACTAGTTTGCGTTTCCCCTTCATCTTACCCTACGCTTGAATCTCGAGACGAGATTCTTGTTTAGTGGGGGTGAGTTGTCACATCCCTAGTTCTGGCCTGTCCTATGCTTGCTTCCATCTGTGCATCATGTTTAAATTTTTGAAACTTGAACTGAGGAATTCAGAAGCCTCAAAACCCTAAATAAAAGAAGGGCAAAAACCCTAAAATCTCATTCATTGTTCCAAAATGCTCTTCTTAGATGTTTAATATTTTTGGCAAGGGTTTTGATCCAAACCAAAAATAATGAACATTTTAAAAGGATTTATTTTTGGGACTTTGAATTTAAATCATTAGCTATTTGAATTTGAATTATATTCATATAACTAGAATATAATTTCAAATACCCCTGAAATATTTTATGAGCTTTTGGAAAAGTCCATCTAGCCAAATAAAAATATTCACAGGAGTTTTGGCATTGTTTGAGTTATTTTAAATTCAAAACAGTGGCAAAAGAATTAAATAAAGAAAACAGAACAGAAATATAAAAAAAGGAGAGAAGCCCAGCAACTTACCTGGCGCTTACCTGTCCAGCCCAGCCGGCCCAGCTCCCCCAGCGGCCCAGCCCACCGCCGCTTTCCCCCCTGTCGTCTTCCTCCCCTCGCACCGAAGCAGCTCGGTGGCGAGCGCCGACGCCGCCCCGGCCACCTCCTGCTTCCCTGGCCCTCCTAGCAACGCCACGACGACGCCCCGTGTCCCCTCGCTCTTCTCCCTCACCCGCTGCATCCCCTCTCCCTCCTCTGTCTCTCTCCCTCGCTCATCCCCGGACGCACCCGAGACCGCCGACGAGCACCACCGGAGCCACCAGCATCCCCACGCCCAGCCAGTTAGGCCACGAGGTCCGCCTTGGGTCCGGGAAGCTCTACCACGACGCACGCGACGCCGGGTGCCCTGAAGCCACGCCATCACCGCCATGTTCATCGCCACGGCCGGCGATCGCCGCTGTTCGATTCGCAGCACCGAAGACGCCCTCGAGCTCGCTGACCACCTCATCGTTCTCCCTGTGAGCTCCTGCTGCCTCCTGTTTGCTTGCTCCCTCTGTTCCCGTCCCCTAGCTCCATATTCCACCATGGCCGAAGCTCGCCGCCGCCGTGCCTCATCACCATCGTGGCCAGAGCCACTGTGGCTCGAAGCCGGGCACACCACCGTGCTCCACACCTCACCAGGAGCACGTAGCATGCACCAACGCCTCCCCTAGCGCCCTGCATCGCCTAACCCGCCGTTGGCCGAACTCCGGCCGCCGCTCACGAGCTCGCCGTCGTCGGTACCGGCCACCACAGGCACGGCCACCACCACCATTCGATGCGCACCAGCAAGGTCTCTCCAACGAGCCCAAGCACAGCCTCGCCCGTGCCCTGTAGCGCGTTTCCGGCTCGCGCCGCCGTCTCGGGCCTCGCCGGCGTCATGTCGCTGGTGGGTTTGACCCCACTGACCCGGGATTTGACCCTGTTTGACTTCCCCAGGCTCACTGACAGGTAGGCCCGGGCCCTGCTAACTTTTGGTTAATTAATAACTAATTCTAGTTAAGCCACTGACACACTGACATGCGGGCCCTGCCCGGCTAACCAAGTTAGTTAGGGTTAATCTTAATTAGGTTAGTTAGTCCAGACACTGACACGCAGGGCCCACAGGTCAGGTTTGACCTGGGGCGCCCAATTGACCTGCTGACATCAGCATGACCTAGTGCTGACGCAATAAATCATTTTCTGGATTATTTTTATTCAGAAAATTCCAGAAAATTGTATAAACTTCTAAAATTCATAGAAATTCAACCGTAGCTCCAAATTAAATAAATTATATATGAAAATTTATCAGAAAAATTCAAGGAATCCATCTGTACCATTTTCATGCATGTTTGAACAATGTTTGTCCTCTGTTTTGGACAAAACAAATTAAGGGCATTTAAATAATCATATATGGAGTTTGAATTTGAATCTTGTATTCAAACCAACTTCATTTAAATCATAGCTAGTTGCATTAGCTCAAATCACATCATATTGCCATGTCACATTCATGCATCATATTGTCGCATTGCATTGATTGTGTTCTTCCTTGTTTGCCGGTAATTGTCCCCTCTCGATAGACGTGTACCGGCGATGTGATCGATGACACTGATGAAGAGCTATATTATCTTCAGAAGTGCCAGGCAAGCAAAACCACCTTGTTCATTCCGATAAAATCCCACTCTCTCGCTCCTGCTCTCTTTTACTGCATTAGGACAACAACGACATATTTGTTACTTGTTGCGGTAGCTGAACCCCTTTATCCTTTGCATGACCTGTCATTGTCACAGTAAATAGATGAAACCCACTAGCATGAGTAGGAGTTGTTTGAGCCCTGATGTGCCTACTCATTCATGCTTGTTTGTCATGCCTGCTACTGCTTAGAGTTGAGTCAGGTCTGATTCATCGGGGATGAATCAGAGGCGTGTGAACATGTCCTACTGTGTGTGAGCTAAGTGTGTGAACACGATTTGGTAAAGGTAGCGGTGAGAGGCCATGTAGGAGTACATGGTGGGTTGTCTCATTGCAGCCGTCTTCAGGAACTGAGTTCTGTGTTTGTGATCCATGACCAGTTACTACCACACATTGGGTTCCGGTAACTCGACCCCTCTCAACTTATTAATCAACATGATCTCTGTCCAGGAGTTGCAACTAGTTTCTGGTGTTTGTAGGTAGTGTTAGTAGTCTACCAAGTGGCACCCGGTACAGGTGGGCTTGGGACAGACTAGGCACAATGGCACGGTGTACCAAGCGTACATCCACCCATCGAGGTGGGCTTGGGAACCCTGCACACATCGTTTGGGGCCGTGAGCGACACCCCGGCCGGATCTCCTTGCGGATGGCACCCGAATAGGCGATAAACCTGGACTAGAGACTTGTTTGGTTAGTCAGGTCGTGGCCGACTCCCTCGCCCGGCTTCCGCTTCAAGGTTGCCGAGGTACATGACGTGTACAGGGCGATAAGTGGCGAAAGCATGTGTGAAGAAGTACACCCCTGCAGGGTTATCATTATCTATTCGAATAGCCGGATTCCTCGGATATGGAAACTTGGACCCCTTGCATAGTTCATAGACAAGTGAAAGTGGATACTCTAAAATACGCAAGATAAGCGTGAGTGCTATGGATGGCGTTCTCGTAGGGAGACGGGAGCGAATCCATAGTGGTGTATTGGTTGGTGAATATGTGGACTCGTGTGCGCCACCTCAAAAGAGTTACTTGCAGTCGTAGTTCAGGATAGCCACCGAGTCAAAGCTGGCTTGCTGCAGTCAAACTCTACCATCCCCGTGTCGATAATGATGCATATGTAGTTAGATCTGATGTAAGTATTGCTGGGTACATTTGTACTCACGTTGCTTAATTTATGTTTTTGCAGAGAGACTTCGGTCTCGCTAGTAGTACCGCGTGGACTTCGACGTTTAGCTTGTTACCTCAGCTACGATCTTGTGCCCTCGGCAGGATCTGGTAGATAGTCAGGCTTCTTAGCCTTTTTCATTTATAGATGTCTGTACTCAGACATGATAGCTTCCGCTTGTGCTTTGACTTGTATGCTCTGAGTGTTGGGTCATGAGACCCATGATTGTAATATCTCGCTCCTCGGAGCCTATTGAATATAAATACTTGAGTTGTAGAGTCATGTTGTGATGCCATGTTGTGTTTGCACATATCGAGCATATTGTGTGTATGTTATTGAAATGCTTGGTATGTGTGGGATCTGACTATCTAGTTGTTTATCCTTAGTAGCCTCTCTTACCGGGAAATGTCTCCTAGTGTTTCCACTGAGCCATGGTAGCTTGCCACTGCTCCGGAACACTTAGGCTGGCCAGCATGTGTCCTTCTTCGTTCCTGTGTCTGTCCCTTCGGGGAAATGTCACGCGATGAATACCGGAGTCCTGTTAGCCCGCTACAGCCCGGTTCACCGGAGTCCTGCTAGCCCAGTGCTACAGCCTGGATTCACTCGCTGATGACCGACACGTTCGATGTTGGGTCATGGATGCCTGTCCCTGTAAGTTTGTGCCACTTTGGGTTTACGACTAGCCATGTCAGCCCGGGCTCCTTATCATATGGATGCTAGCGACACCATCATATACGTGTGCCAAAAGACGCAAACGGTCCCGGGCAAAGGTAAGGCGACACCCATGGGAATACCGTGCGTGAGGCCGCAAAGTGATATGAGGTGTTACATGCTAGATCGATGTGGCATTGAGTCGGGGTCCTGACACCGGGAGCTCCGGCATCTGCAGAAAAAGAAAAAATAATCCAAACGGCACATTAAAATGCAGTTTATGAATTTCTTATCCTAGAAGGAGTAGAAAATTTGCAGATACTACATGATGCGTATATAAATACCTAAGATTTTGTTTGACTTACGTGTGTGTATGATCGCAACTCCACCGGAGTCTGCTGCTGGCCCACTGGGATGGGGCACAGTGGAGCTATCATAGCAGGATGCAGGAGTGGATCACGAGGAGGAAGGAGGGCTGAAGATGGCCTCTCTCTTGTTTGTGTTCTTTTTGCTTGAGGTGGTTGTGGAGGCATTGCAATCCTGGTTTTTGTTTGCTCTCTTGTTTGGTGAAGCAATCCATCTACCTTATGTCCCGTACAATTATGAGTTGTAGGAGCAGTAGCAACATCCGACGGTGGTAGTGTGCAGAGCAGTCTCCTCCATGTGTGTGTTCCTGTTGGATTTGTCCTAGGATCCGGTTTAGTTGCTTCCCTTTGGCATTGACGAGGCACACCAGGATAACCTCCAGAGTTACACGGAGGACTTGAGCTACCCCCCTCCTCCATTGGCGTGCTTGGGAGTCTGCTGGTGGATACAAAGAATCTGCATGGGATATCCAGCGTCACCCAATTAGGTGGAGGCGCAAAGTTGTCGCCATGTGTTTCGGGTGTCATCCACTTTTGGTGTGGAGCAGGTTGGTAATGTTGTTGGTGCGTTTGAGGTGTGACCGATTGAGGGGGTGATGCAACGCGTAGAGGCTTAGGATTGTGTACTTGCTGCTGGGAACTTCTAAGCTTCTTCATGCGTCTCTCGTCGTGCTGACATAAGAGAAAAATGTTTATTAGCACACAAGTTACATCTTCCTATAACTTTGTAGCTGAACTGAGCATTATTCACAGCCTGATCTTCACATATAAAAGTGGTGTTCATGTACATATTTTTTCCCTAGGACAGGCATCACACTCTGTACTGAGTTGAGCATCTACCAATACTTTTGTACCTGAACTGGGCACACTTCACAGAATGAAACTCACATTTTGTTAATTCTACACTATTTGATTACTTATGTGTACCTAAACTGAGCACTATCGACACCCTGAACTTCTTGTTTGCAAAGGGGAAATACTATCTACAGTTAAAAAAGACTAAACCTTCATGAGTTTGAATGGTTGAACCACTAGTGCACACCAACCTGACCTTCATGTGATGACATGTATGGTTTTTTCCTTTTAAGTTTTGAACACAACCAGTTACATACCGACCTGAACTCTAGCACACTTACTAGTTGAACTTCACATGGCTTTTCAAATGTGAATGCAGGAAGATGTTCTACTATTTCATAGCCTGGACTAAGGCTCACACACTACCAGAACTTCACATAGCTTTTCACACTACCAGAACTTCACATGGCTGTATGAAAATAATAGACAGAAGGAAGTTCAACAATACCCTAGCTAGAAGTTCGGTCAAGCTTTTTCCAGCATTAGATAGGCCACCTTGAGAGCAATTCGTCGGGGAGCTAGGAGAGCAATTGCATGGCAATACTTGTCTTGCAGAGGGCGCGAAGTTCATCTGCATGAAGAAAGAAGGTCAGGCAAGGCAAGATTGAAGGTGAAGGCAAACAGAGTGAGGGAGTTCATCTACCTTTGGTAGATTTGAAGGCGCCGCCGATGCGGCCTCCGCCGCCAAGATGCTTCCTTGGCTGTGCTGTTTGCCGTAGCTTGCGTCGCGGCCATCATTTGCTCTTCTAATCCGTTGGGCGGTGAGGATTGACCAAGGAGGAGGCTTCTGGAAGTCCATGGTGGCCGTTCGTCGCAGAAATCCAGCGGCTTTGCCGGCTCCAGGTGATGCAGGCTCCCTCGCGCCAGCGTCCGCTGTCGCTCGCTCGCCCGTGCCAGCGTCCGCTGTCGCTCTCTCACCCGCGCCGGTTGTCGGAGAGGAGGTGACGACGAAGGAGCTGGAGACGGCGTCGAACCACAAGGGGAGGACGGGGATCGAGGGTAGGAGCTGCGAGGAGGGGGGCTGGGGCAGCTCGGATCGGGATCGGGGGAGGGTCAGGTGGATCCTGTCGGGGCGGCCTCGGGATCCCGTTGGTCGGGCTGGCCTGCAGTTTAGAAGTTCGGGAGGGCCCTGTCGGGCCCTTATAGGGGCTGCTGTGATCCAAATAACTATTCTAATCCTGGGATTAGAATAGTGATATATATATATATATAACTGAAATGAACATCCAATTACATAAGTGACTATACAGATCATTCGCACACACATCGATAAACAATTGCATGTATTCTAAAGTAGGAGAAACGATCGTCTAGTCATCTACTTCTTGTGACGCTACCGCCACTGCTCTGTGGCTCGATCCCTTGGCTGGGGCATGAACAAAACACTTCCTCATGTCAACGATCTGCATGTACATCTAGTAGATTCTGTACGCGTCATTTGTCGCGTACTTGACGTGTTCTTCATCCAGTCTCTCATGCCAAACACTGTTCCATGTATCCTTGTCCTTCTTGCTCTCATCCTTCATCTTTATGTAGTAGGGGTCGATGATGGCCGAGGCGACACTACTAGGAAAAGGGCTATCGATAGGACTGATTCTAATGGCGCACCAGGTAAATAGTGCGCCACTACTATATACTAATGGCGCACCGGTTGCTCGTGCGCCATTAGTGTGGATGACACTAATGGTGCACCTTGCTCACGGTGCGCCACTACTATTGATATTTTCCCCATTCTTCCATACAAACTAATGGCGCAGGGTGACAAAGTGCGCCATTACTAGTTAGAACTAGTAATGGCGCACGACCAAGACAGTGCGCCATTAGTATATATTTTTTTACTTTTTTGCAAACCTACTAATGGCGCACTATGCCAAAGTGCGCCATTACTAGTTTAAACTACTAATGGCGCACTTTTCCACAGTGCGCCATTAGTATACATATGTTTTTTTTACTTTTTTGCAAAAAGTACTAATGGCGCACCACCAGCAGGTGCGCCATTAGTAACCAGGGTTACTAATGGCGCATTTTGTGGTGGTGCGCCATTAGTAACCTGGGACCAACAAGATATTTTGGACAGCCCACCTACCCACTCACTTTCCCCACTTCATTCTCTCCACCTCCTCCTCCAAGCTTGTCTCGGCTGCCTCCTCCTCCTCACCTCATTTCCACCATAGATTCATCAAAATTAAGTGGTGAAATTACCTTTTTTTGATAGGTAAGTAAGGGGAAAGCTATCTTCATGATGTAGATCTACTTTTTTTCTCCCTAGCTCGCTCCAACAACGTGCACATGCACTTTTTGTGGCCTAGCTAGATCTATGTATGTTTGTGGTGTTGCTTGTGTTTGTGGTGTTGCATATATGTTTGTGTTTGCAGGTACCGGTATTTGAAATGCGATAGTTGCCAATATTTTGCCGGAATGTTGATTCATTTCCGTTTCGGCGAGAATTTTGGCACTATGCATTCTTTTTGGTCCTATTTTTAGGGAAGGTCATGCCAAAATTTTTCTTGGTTCTAAAATATCGTTTTGCTCTACCCCGCAGGCGACCATGGTCCGCACGATGACCGAAGGCATCGTGAATAGGTTTTTGAGCTCCGCGAAGGCCGAGATGCTTCAAAAGAACGAGACGGAGATAAGATGTCCGTGTCGAAGATGCAAGCTGAAGAGCCTTATTGCGGACCCGGATTCCGGGCAGGTGCGGGACCACCTGCTCTTGCGTGGTTTCATGGATGGCTATCGGTGGCAAGGTGATGAAGATGACTATGAAGTCGTCCATGGGGGCCGGGCAAGAAATGAGGAAGGGCAACAAGACAACCACCGCGGCGAGGGCGGGCGAGAAGACGAAGAATCTCCAGGACATGATCACGACGGTGATGATGTACACAATCATCATGTAGAAGATGTCGTACATGATGATGAGGAAGATCAAGACGAAGGGCATGATCATGAAGATGAAGATGCCGGAGCAGACGACGATGGAGGCTGGGTGCAGGACCCTCATATTCAAGAGCTGCTTCGCAAGCAGACGGATAACGCAAGAGCTGCCGCCCGAGAGAAAGCCAAGCTGGATCAACTGGAGATAGACGCGGTTACTCCATTGTATGAAGGATGCAGGCCCGAGGATACCCGCCTGAAAGTAACGCTCATGGCTCTGGAGATGAAGGTAAAACACAAAATGACCGACGCATGCTTCGACGAGAACATGTCATTCTGGCACGAACGTCTTCCCAAGGGGAACAAGTGCCCGACCAGTTTCGAGGAGGCGAAGAAAATCGTGTGTCCTTTGGATTTACCGCACGTGAAATACCATGTGTGCATGAACAATTGCATCATTTATCGGGACGAGCACGCGGAGTCTACCATATGTCCGGTGTGCGGCGTCACTCGATACAAGAAGAGGAAGAAAGCTCCTCGAAAATCGGTGTGGTACTTTCCGATCACTCCTCGTCTGCAGCGGTATTTCGCGGACCCTAAGGTAGCAAAGCTCCTGCGTTGGCACGCGGATAGGGAGGAGAAGAAGCGGGAAGATGACGGAAATGATCCGGAGATAAATAAAAAAGACAAGATGCTGAGTCACCCTAAGGATGCGAGCCAGTGGCAAGCGTTGAACTTCGAATACCCAGAATTTGGGAAGGATCCAAGGAACATCGTGCTGGGCGCGAGCACCGATGGAGTCAATCCGTTTGGCAGCCAGAGAAGCACACATAGCACCTGGCCTGTGTTTGTGTGGATGTACAACCTTCCCCCCTGGTTGTGCATGAAGAGGAAGTACATTCACATGAGTATGCTAATTGAAGGGCCGAAACAACCAGGGAACGACATCAATCTGTATCTGGGGCTGCTGAAGGAGGAGCTAGACACGCTGTGGAAAACGCCAGCCAATACGTGGGACGCCGCAGAGAAAGAATATTTCCCTATGAGAGCCGCACTGCTCACGACGGTGCACGACTATCTTGGTTACGGATATCTCGCGGGGCAGGTAGTCCACGGATTTTCTGGATGCGTAAGGTGCATGGATGACACAACGTATCGCCAGCTAGATAGAGATCCCGGGTCTTCGAAAACCGTGTTCATGGGACATCGAAGGTGGCTTCGCGACGATGACCCGTGGAGGAAACGCAAGGATCTGTTCGATGGTGAAACCGAACCCCGAAAACGCCCGTGTACGAGGAGCGGCGAGGAAATAGACGAGCTGTTGAAAAATTGGAAAGACTGCCCACTGCCGGGAAAGAAGCAAAAGGCGCCAGAGCCGGGAAAGAAGCGAAAGGCGCCAGAGCCGCTGCTGAAGGTATGGAAAACGAGGTCTGTTTTCTGGGACTTGCCGTACTGGAAGATCCACCGTGTGCCTCACAGCCTTGATGTCATGCATATCACGAAGAACGTGTGCGAGAGTCTGCTTGGTACCCTGCTCAACATGCCAGAGAGGACCAAAGATGGGCCGAAAGCAAGGGCAGACTTGAAATCAATGGGCATCAGGCAGGAGCTTCACGCTAATGATGATGATGATGATGATGATGATGATGAGGCGAAGCAGGACACAGAAAGTCGTCGCAAAGGCAAAAAGGCCAAGAAGACCGGAAATGACTACCCTCCCGCGTGCTTCACTCTAAGTCAGGAGGAGATCGAGCAGTTTTTCACCTGCCTCCTAGGAGTAAAACTTCCTTACGGTTACGCGGGGAAGATAAGCAGATACCTAGACCCAGCGAAGCAGAAGTTCAGCGGGATGAAGTCTCACGACTGTCACGTGCTGATGACGCAGATACTTCCAGTTGCAATCCGTGGGATCATGGACGCGCACGTCCGTGAAACGCTATTTGGCCTATGCAACTTTTTCGACGTCATCTCTCGGAAGTCGATTGGCGTGAGGCAACTCAGAAGGCTACAGGAAGAGATCGTGGTGATACTATGCGAGCTTGAGATGTACTTCCCGCCCGCATTCTTCGACGTTATGGTGCATCTGCTGGTCCATATCGTGGAGGATATCATCCAACTCGGGCCGACGTTCCTGCACAGCATGATGCCGTTCGAAAGGATGAATGGTGTCATCAAAGGATACGTTCGGAACATGTCACGTCCAGAGGGAAGTATAGCCAGGGGCTTTCTGACCGAAGAGTGCATCTCCTACTGCACGAATTATCTAGGCATCGAGAACCCCGTTGGTCTGCCCGTCAACAGGCACCTCGGCAGGCTCGCTGGATGGGGTCACCGTGAGGGTCGCCGCGAAATGCATGTCGACTTCGAGGGTCGACTCGCCGACTTTGAAAGAGCAAACCTAGTCGCGCTACAACACATAGACGTGGTCGATCCTTGGGTGGTAGAGCACAAAACCTTTATTGAGAAGACGTACAATGACCGAGGCCAACAGAGGACGGACGGAGATATACTCAAAGAGCACAACTCATGTTTCACGCGTTGGTTCAAGCAGAAGCTTCTGTCGTACCCTTTACATGAAGATTCTTCCGCGGAAGAACAACTCATATTCGCCTTGTCACAGGGCGCCGAGCACAACCTGATGACCTATGAGGCGTACGATATCAACGGCTACACATTCTACACCGAGGACAAGGACATGAAGAGCGATGGTTATCAGAACTCCGGGGTAACGATGGAATCCTACACCGGTAAGGACAAGGACAGATACTACGGAAGGATCGAGGAGATCTGGGAGCTGAGCTACGCTGGAGAGAAGGTGCCGATGTTCCGTGTCAGATGGGCCAAGAGCGTCCTAAAAGAAGACCGATATTTCACCACCATGGTTATACCCGAAGCCAAATCCAAGACCGCGGGCGCAAACGTCACCGCGAAAAATGAGCCATGGGTACTGGCTTCCCAAGTGGACCAATGCTTCTTCATTACCGACCCGCCAAAGCCCAGTCGTGTTGTCGTGAGGAGAGGCAAAAGGAAGATCATCGGAATGGATGGAGTAGCCAATGAGCAAGACTTCGACAAGTACGGCGACCCGAAGATCGAACATGACGACGACGATGAAGTAGCAGCACACACCACAAGAAGAAGCAGGACCACCCTACCTAAAGGACGTCCGTTCCACAGAAGAACTCCATTTGCGAAAAAGAAGGGCAAGAAGATTGTGAACAGATAGCTAGCTAAGATCGATTGTATTTAAATCGTAGTCTTCATTTCTCGATTGTATTTCATGGGCACTTTTTGATATCATGAATATTTTTAAATTTCATGGGCACTTTTTGAATTCATGAGGACACTTGATCTCGATCCCCCTCCATCTCGATCTCGATTCCCCCTCCATCTCGATCTCGATCCCCGCACCCTCCCCGCTCCACCGCCGCCGCCGATGATATTTTCAAGTAAGAAATTTGAACATATTTTTAAAAAAATTATTACTGTTTTTATAAAAAAATATTACTATTATGATTTAAACAAGTTTGAACATATTTAAACACAAATAAATATAAAAAACAGCATTTAAAATGCATAAAAAAATATTGGGGAGCCTGGGAATCGAACCTAGGACCTCCTGGTGTGTGTGCTGCGTGCTGACCAGTCGGGCTAGTGGGTGGGTTCTGTTGTAGATAGGCTTAGGTTGTAGATATGGTTAGTTGGCTAGATTAAAACAAAATTCTAATGGCGCACCGAGGGGAGGTGCGCCCTTAGAATAGTCATACTTATGGCGCACGACTGGACGGTGCACCATTAGAACCCTCCCCCTAGCTATCCTCCCTCTCCCTCGCCAAATCCCCTTCGACCCTCTCTCCCTCGCCACCAGATCCACCCGCGCGCTGCCCCGACCCACGACGCCGCCGCCCCGACCCTCACCGGACTCCACCCCCGCCGCCCCCGCGCCCCCGCGCCCCCACCCCCGCCGCCCCGACCCTCGCCGGACTCCTCCTCGCCGTCTGCGCCTTCTTCCACATCCTCCAGGCCTCCACCGCTGCCGGTCGCCAAGGCACCAACCACCTCCTCGGATGGGGCGCTCTTCCTCGCGCTCTCCTCACCAACCACGACACCGGCCACCTGCTCCTCACCAACCACGACGTTGGCCACCTGCTCCGTCGTCTCCGGCAGAGGTTACTCCACCTAGCTGCAGCACTCGTGCGCTTGGCGGCTAGGGTTTGCCTCCAGCCTCTCCCCTCCCCCATCAACGAGAGGAGCATCCGGTGCCCCCGCCCTCGAGTTCGTCGATGGCGCCATCCTCCAGCAGCAGCCGCCGCAGGTACAGAGCCCCCGATTCCATCTTCCCCCTCGCCCCCGATTCTTTCAGATGCAACTCTATGATCTCATTCGGTAGAGAAGAAAGATAATTGGTATGTTCATTATGTCATTCAGTAGAGAAGAAAGCATTGCACTGCTATGAACTTATCCTTCCTCATGTTGTCATATTGCACACATCTTGGAACTAGGAGAGTATGAGATCAGGGCATTGTGCAAATGCTTTGAAGTATCAATGAGTAGTATTTCTGCACATTCTCTGTTTGTATGTTCTGAAATGGCCATTTCAGTTTTGAATGCAACCCTCTATCTATCTTTCCATGAAAGAATGTTCTCATTTTGGCCATGAAGATGATATGAAGTCTCAACCTTTCCTTTGCATGAAATTTTTGGACCCCTTTTTCTGTGGGAAACAATTTTGGGTCTGTTGGTGGCCAGTTGGCTACAGTTTGCTGATCACTGCCAATGATGCAGTTTTGATCTAGTTTGTTGGTTGCTTGCTGATCTAGTTTGATGCAGTTGCTGATCATTTGCACAAAATTCAGTTAACAACAACATCAGTAAAATTCAGTTAATTAACTGAAGAAGAGAAGAGAGAAAGTAGAGAGCAAGAGGAGTACTTGCATTAACTGAAACGTTTTACTTTAAACTTGCAAAATTGCAGTACTCCCTAAAACTACTGCAAGCAAGAACTACTGTTGGAGGGCACTACTGTAGGGATATTCTCTGGTCTACTGAAACTTGCACTACTGCAATTTACTCCAGTGATACTATAGTTCTTTGCAAATTCTCTGCTCTACTCCACTGCATGCACTGCAATACACTACTCCACTGCATGTTTAATCAGTTAACAGAAAAAGGTACAGAACAAGCAAATGTAAGAAAAGAAGAGAGCTTGTACTGCCAGTACATCATCAGGCAGTTCACCAGAGATTTTCAAGTTAGAAATACTCCCAGGGGTAGATGAAGAGAGAATATCATGAAGGAACAATTTAGTTTTAATTAATGGAAAAGTTGCATTTACTTGTAGTGAAAGGAACAATTTCAGGTAATTATAAATATTCAATAGCAGCAGAGGCAAGCAGTAGCAGTAGCAGTAGATGCCAACTTTTGATATGCATGCATGCATTCTTTGCTTGTTTATATTCATTCTTGTAAACTGAACATGCTCATCTATCTATCTATCTATCTATCTACCTGCTTAAGTATGTATGTATGCATTGTATTTTTATTTCCTTTGGAAAGTAAAGTTTATTTCCTGGCTGGCTGGCATGATGGCTCATGGATCCCTCAGCTGCAGCTACAGTTGGAGCTCAATCTGATCTCATCTGAAATGAATCTATAAATACAGAGTGTAGTTAGTTACAGAGTAGCAGAAATAGTTGCTGGATGCAGTTACTTGCATGGGCCTGGCTGATGAAGAAAAACTTTATATATATTCATACTGATGTTGACTCTATAAATCATACTTATTGGACATGTTTTATGTGTTGATCCATCAATTGATCACATTGAGAAAGACCATCGTGTCTCCGACCATTTTGCAAAGGTCATGTCTCCGACCATCGTGTCGTGATGAATTTGCAGGTACCCCGAGAGGCCCTTGAGTTTGCCGGAATGTTGATTAACTTCCGTTCCGGCAAATTCGGGTACTCCATATGTCCTATTTTCAGCAAAGGTCATGCTGAAATTTTCCGTGAATTTTAGCATGACTTTGCTAAAAATAGGACATATGGGGTACTTGCGACTAATGCATGGACCGGGGTATCTTAGTACTTAGTTAAGTAGGATCAAATGCCCCGCCATTCTTGCTGCATTAAACCATAGGTGGCAATAGAGCCAAGTGATTAGTGCCAAGTGATTAGGCCCAACCTAGGGTGCCTCGGCTTAGGCTTTTAGGGTGCCTCGGCGTCGACAAACCCTAAATGATAAAAGCTTAGCTTTTAGGATGCCTCGGTGTCGACAAACCCTAAATGATGAGACCATGATCTTGTTCCTTGACAATAACCAACTTTTTGACCAAACTGTTTTCCTATTTAGAGCGAAACATGGCCAACAACGATGAGGCCGGCGGTTCGGGCGGCAAGCAATTCTGGGAGCTGTCCCAGGAGATGGAGGAACAACCTCACCGCTATGAGGACGCCGCGGAAGACACCGATCCTGATTACACAACCCCTAGTGGCGTCGGGGATGACACCACTGATGGTGCCGCCGAGGATGCCACCACTGATGATGGCGGCGCACACACAGATGGCAGCCAACCGAAGAAGCAAAGGAAGGACCGGCGCCCGAATGCGCTCCGCACCCTCAAGGAGGAATTCACTCAAGTGGACTCCGACGGGAATCCAACGGAGCCCAAACATATAGTCAAGGGGTACTCGGTTCAGCTCGGGTGCATTCTCCGGAGCACCGTCTCGATCAACACCGAGAACCTTAGGCATAAGGACCGAGGGAATTTGCGCAACCTCCTCTTCACGAAGCTGCACGAACGATACAAGTTCCCCGCCGAATTTGAAAACACACGCCTCTCAGGGAATAAAGTGAACAGTGCCGCCCTCACGAAGATGAGCACGGCCCTGTCTACTTGGAGAAGCGCGGTGAAGAGAATGATTGATAAAGGTGATAGTTATGAGAAGATCAAGGCGAAATATCCTTTGATGAGCGAAGATGACTACAAGGAGTTCAAGATAAAGTGCGAGAGCAGTGCAACCTCCGAATCAAGTCAGTGGGGGAAAGAAATGCGGGAGTTGAACTTAGGGGAACACAAACTCGGTCCCGGCGGTTACAGAGTGGCGGAGCCTATATGGGACAAGGAGGACGCGGAGCGTGCCGAGCAAGGCCTACCGCCCCGCTTCGAGAAATACAGCGGTAACAAGCAGACCAGGAACTATGTCAGGGCCCGGTACAAGGAGGACCCGATAACAAAGGAGCTTACCACGGATCCGAAGACCAGGGCGCTTGAGCTTGTTCTGGTAAGGAATACACCCCCGCGTAATTAGCTCCATATGGTTGCACTCTAATTAATCCCCAATATTTCTAAATGGTTCACGTTCCTTTCGCAGGAAACTGAAAGCAGTAGCGCGGGGTCGTCTCAGAGCTCCCCTTTCGACACCCCTTTAAATAGGGCGTTGAACATAATGAAAAGCAAGGATAAGCTCACTAAGCGGACGTCAGCTGGTCGTGTGGCCGGCAAAGGCTTGTCCACAAAATGGGGGTCATACTATACCGCTGGTGTGCAGAAGGAGAAAAAGGCCAGCTTGGAGAGCCAGACGCGCGAGGTTGAAGCACTCAAGGCAAAAGTGGCACGGATTCCGGAGCTTGTCCAAGAGCAAGTGGAACAACAACTGGGAACGAAGCTCAACGCCATGGTGCCTACGTTGATTCATGGGCTGACGACGTGGATTGCGGGCGGCCAACAGGGGCCTCCCCCAGTTCCCAGCTTCACGGCCAGCAACTCGCACAGCACGCAGGCGGCGCCATTGGTGTCTCCGGCGGCAGCGCCATTGGTGTCTTCGGCGGAGGCGGTATTCGTGTCTTCTGCGCCGGCACGGGCATTGGAGCTTAATGCACCCGGGCGTACGCCGGCCGGCACCTCGCCAGCAAGCGCCCCCTCCGTCCGTTGCACGACCACCGTTGGCGGTGCCTCGACATTAGCCGAGCTCGACGGCATCACGGTAACTAAGCCTCTCGGCCGATGACTTCATCTCCTTTCCTTTGACTGGGCATCCCTGACGCCCTGTGCATGTTTTCGCAGGGCACCGCCGACGTTCCTTGCACTCTTCTGCACTTCGTGGGCCGAGTTGGTCGATGTCGCCAAGGGCAGAATCGTTCAACCGGGCAACCGCATGTTCCACGGTAATCCGATGCCACCCACATCGTATAGGGTTGATGTGGTTCGGGTGCTGCCAGGCTGCGACGAGCTGTTACCTCCGGTTCGACCCGCTAGGGCCGACGAAGAAGATGTGATGTCCCTCAGCGCCTATGTAAACTGGTCGCTGCTTTGGCCGAAGAGCCAGATTCGTTTGGGGGCACGGGACACCACCCCACAGACAAGACCACCAGTCGTGCCGGCGCAAAGCCATGGCAAGAACGCCGCAACGCTACCGGACCTGCCGGACATCCCTATGTCGGACATCCCTATGGCACAGGATCCGGACAGCCCTATGGCACAGGATCCGGACGACGACGACAACGACGATGGTACATTTACCAAAGTCGATAAGTACTTTGCCAAACATGGGTACGCTGACGAGTTCTGCGGGCCTCTTTCTCAAGAACCCAACCAAGACGACCGCAATCTAGCTAGTACGGCGGAGAAATCCAATTGCAATAGGCATCGTCTGGCGTTCAGTTCTCAGGAGACGCCTCCAGCTCCCGCCTTCACCGAGCCTCAGATAGCTGAGGTGCGAAATATTATCAGCCCCAACACGCTCAAGAAGGCGGTCTGTGAGCAGAACTCGGTCCCATTACAGGAGATCAAGAAGAAGGGACGGAAACGAAAGACTAACAAGGGCGCCGGTGCGAGCCAGCCGGCACCGAGTTCGATCCGTGCTCAGGACGGGCCACCTTCACCTAAGGATATCTCGAGGAGGGTGCATGTGGCGGGTAGGGCGATGCTACCGCCAAATATGCTGAATGCTGCAACCGGTGCTATGCGGAGTCTGCACGACAGTGTTCTTTCTTTGGAGAAGCGGCGTCTCAGAGAGAAGGATGTGGCATACCCGGTTTTCGTGGCCAAGGTGCCAGAGGGCAAGGGCTTTGTGGATGGCGACATCGGGGGTACGATCGTCCTGCGGTTTGATGACATCTTTGCTATGTTTAACCTTCATCCGCTGCACTACACCTTCGTTCGGCTGTTTTCGCTGAGTATGGAGATGCGGATCATTAGAGACAAGACCCCGGACATCGTGATAGTCGACCCCTTCTACATGCGTGCCAAGCACTTGAGCAGCGCTGGGGACCGCCAAGTTGCGAGTTCACACCTCGAAGGCGTCATTCTGGCAAACCCAGATAAGGATAACTTCCTTGTGGCTTACTTTCCCGAGTAAGTCATCCCTTAACCGCCCCGTAACATATGATTTCTTAGATTTCGATCGTTCTTTTTTTTCTAACATTCCGTGTTCTGTGCAGTGACACACATTGCACACTCATCCTCTTAAGCCCGAAATATTCCATGGCCACGTATTTCGACCCGAACCGTAACTCCAAGATAGACTACACAAATGTCAAGAAAGTTCTTGATGATGTTCTCCCCGGCTACGCCAAATCTGGAGGCACCTTCACCAGGGCAGTTCGTAAGTACGGCAAGCACACCTTCTCACACAATACGAAGTTCTGCTGCGTCAAGCAGCCGCCTGGCGGTCAGAAGGATGCCTACTACGCCCTCCATCACATGCGGGCGATCGTAAGGGACCATCATCACCTTCTGCTACCAGATAATCTCAAAGATTGGGCCGCGAGCTTGTCGGCAATCCAGGACGCGGACCTCAGACAAGAATTCTTTCGCATCCAGTCGGAGTTTGCGGACATCATCCATCAAGATGTCCTTCATACCTCGGGGCAGTTCTTCCTCAGATATCAACCGTCCAACAGTGAGATAGATGGAACGCTACAAATGCAGGGTGACAACGACCGCGATTTCATGACCATCACGACAGACGACGGCTTCATCCACGCTCCTGTCCGATGAGTCGAGTCGAAAGTAGTGATGTGTAGTTCTGAAACATTGATTGGCTCATGTTGTAATTAAACTTTAATGAATTCGTATGTCTCTTTGGTTTGGACAGTCGTTCAACTTAGATGTAATCAATGCTATTTATTAGTAGGACCATGAATCGTGCTATTAATGTCTTGCTTTTCTCTTCCGATCCTTTTGTTGCATACTTACATATTGCTTATGTATTGTCTGTTGTTTGGCTTGTGCATAGAGATGCCGTCGTATGTCGTGTACAAGGGTAAGGTTCCCGGAGTCTACGACGACTGGGAGGAGTGTCGGAGACAGGTTCACTGTTTCAGCGGTAACAGTTACAAAGGGTACACCACTAGGGCGGAGGCCGAATCTAGATATGCCCGCTATCTAGCGGGAGAGAGGAGGGAGCGTTGGAGGAACCGGATGAAGACCAGTTTGATCGCGATGATGCTCATCGTGATGACCACAACTCTCTTTTATGTGATGGTAGTTTAGATGATCGATATCGACTTGTAATGTGAAGACAAACTCGATACTCGCGGTCTTGAGACTTGTAATGTTTTATCTTTGTTCGGTCTTTTGAATTCGGAGACTAATATGATGAATTGTATTCGGAGACTAATCTTCTATTGTATTCGATGAATCTGATGTTGCTGTGTGCTGCTGTCTATATTCTGTCCAATAATATATTTTGTAACCTGTGCAAAAATCAGAAAAGCAAAAAAAAAACAAATATTCATACTAATGGCGCATCAAGGCAGAGTGCGCCATTATTATGCCAAAGGATACTAATGGCGCATCAAGGCTGAGTGCGCAATTAGTGTGACAAAGCACATGGTTACATATGGCCCCCCGAGAGGCATACTAATGGCGCATGGAGTTACATACTAATGGCGCACTGCTAGGTGCGCCATTACTATACCAGATACTAATGGCGCACCAGTGGTGCACCATTAGTAAAAAATTCTAATGGCGTGCTACTAATGGCGCACCGATAGTGCGCCATTAGTAGGCAAAACCGATGCGCCATTAGTAGGCCTTTTCCTAGTAGTGGGAGGTCAACCAGGGAGTTCAGTTTGTTCTCGGTGCTGCCCCAGACCTTGTAGTGGTCCATGATGTTGACAAGATTCGGGTATTTCAAGCCTTAAACCTTGAGCACTTTTAGATCGTTGGTGGTGTCCACCGCAGCGAACTTGTAGTTGGAGCTGTTGATAAAACTACAGAAATGCTCGCAAGGCCTTGTGGCCAGGTGGTAGTGGTAGAGGAGGATGTCATGTCGCATGCACAACTGGGCGACGGCTACTTTCCGATCGTTCCCGGCTTGACCGATGGTGTACTCGAGCTCGCAGCCGACCACTTGGTACTTGTCCTCGGCAAGGAACTGCTCCATAGTTTGGATGGAGCTCTCCACCGACACCAGATTGTTCATGTACACCACTGAAAGGGCCTTCCCCGTCACGTGGGTGTCCACTACATGATGCGTGGTGCACTTGAAGGAAATATGCCCTAGAGGCAATAATAAAGTTATTATTTATTTCCTTAATTCATGATAAATGTTTATTATTCATGCTAGAATTGTATTAACCAGAAACTTAATACATGTGTGAATAAATAGACAAAACATATAGTCCATAGTATGCCTCTACTTGACTAGCTCGTTAATCAAAGATGGTTATGTTTCCTAACCATTAACATCTGTTGCCATTTGATTAATGGAATCACATCATTAGGAGAATGATGTGATGGACATGACCCATCCGTTAGCTTAGCATTATGATCGTGTCAGTTTCATTGCTACTACTTTCTTCATAACTTATACAAGTTCCTCGGACTATGAGATTATGCAACTCCCGAATACCGGAGGAACACTTTTTGTGCTACCAAACGTCACAACGTAAATGGCTGATTATAAAGGTGCTCTACAGGTGTCTCCGAAGGTGTTTGTTGGGTTGGCATAGATCAAGATTAGGATTTGTCACTCCGTGTTTAGCAGAGGTATCTATGGGCCCTCTCGGTAATACTCATCACTATAAGCCTTGCAAGCATTGTGACTAATGAGTTAGTTGTGGGATGAAGTATTACGAAACGAGTAAAGAGACTTGCCAGTAACGAGATTGAACTACATATTGAGATACCGATGATCGAATCTCGCGCAAGTAACATACCGATGACGAAGGGAACAACGTATGTTCTTATGCAGTTTGACCGATAAACATCTTCGTAGAATGTGTAGGAGCCAATATGAGCATCCAGGTTATGCTATTGCTTATTGACCGGAGATGTGTCTTGGTCATGTCTACATAGTTCTCGAACCCGTAGGGTCCACACGCTTAACATTCGATGACGATTGGTATTATGAGTTTATGTGATATGATGTACCGAAGATTGTTCGGAGTCCCTGATGTGATCATGGACATGACGAAGAGTCTCGAAATGGTCGAGACAAAAAGATTAATATATTGGATGACTAGATTCCGAGACCGGAAGTGTTCGGATAAAACGGTGGTATCGGGAGGTTATCGGAACCCCCCCGGGGAGTGTATGGGACTTAATGGGCCTTAGTGGTTGAGAGCAGGAGGCGGCCAGGTGGAGGAGTCGCCCTCCCCCCAGGCCCAATCCGAATTGGTTGGGGGCCTTTCCTTCTCCTTCTCTCCTCCTTCCTTCCTCTCCTACTCCAAGCAGGGAAGGGCAAAATCCTACTCCCGGTGGGAGTAGGACTCCCCCCAGGGCGCGCCATAGAGAGGGACGACCCTCCCCTCCTACACTCCTTTATATACGGGGGAGGGGGGCACCTCATGGACACACAAGTTGACTGTTTAGCCATGTGCGGCGCCCCCTCCATAGTTACACACCTCGGTCATATCGTCGTAGTGCTTAGGCGAAGCCCTGTACCGGTAACATCATCATCGCCGTCACCACATCGTCTTGCTGACAAAACTCTCCCTCGACCTCAGCTGGATCTAGAGTTCATGGGACGTCACCGAGCTGAACGTGTGCAGATCATGGAGCTGTCGTACCTTCGGTGCTAGGATTGGTCGGATTGTGAAAACATACGACTATAGCAACCGCGTTGTCATAACTCTTTCACTTTCGGTCTACGAGGATATGTAGACAACACTCTCCCTTCTCGTTGCTATGCATCACCTACTGATAGATCTTCCGTGATCGTAGGAAATTTTTTGAAATTACTGCGTTCCCCAACAGTGGCATCCAAGCCAGGTCTATGCGTAGATGTTATATGCACGAGTAGTACATAAAGAGTTGTGGGCGATAATAGTCATACTTCTTAACATCATGTCATACTTTGATTCAGCGGTATTGTTGGAAGAAGCGGCTCAGACTGACATTGCACGTATGCGTACGCTTATGCGAGACTGGTTCTACCGACGTGCTTCGCACATAGGTCACTTGTGAGTGTCTTTTTCTCCAACTTTAGTTAAAGGTTAAAACAACACACTTGACGAAAAATCATTGTGGTTTTGATGCGTAGGTAAGAACGGTTCTTGCTAGAAGCCCGTAGCAGCCACGTAAAACTTGCAACAACAAAGTAGAGGACGTCTAACTTGTTTTTGCAGGGCTTGCTGTGATGTGATATGGTCAAGGCATGATGTGATATAATTTGTTGTATGAGATGATCATGTTTTGTAACAAAGTTATCGGCAACTGGCAGGAGCCATATGGTTGTCGCTTTATTGTATGCAATGCAATCACCATGTAATTGTTTTACTTTCTCACTAAGCGGTAGCGATAGTCGTAGTAACAATAGTTGGCGAGACGACAACGATGCTACGATGGAGATCAAGGTGTCACGCTAGTGACGTTGGAGATCATGATGATGCTTCGGTGATGGATATCATGAGCACAAGATGATGATGGCCATATCATGTCACATATTCTGATTGCATGTGATGTTTATCCTTTATGCGTCTTATTTTGCTTAGAACGTCGGTAGCATTATAAGATGACCCCTTACTAAATTTCAAGGTACAAGTGTTCTCCCTGAGTATGCACCGTTGCTACAGTTCGTCGTGCCGATACACCACGTGATGATCGAGTGTGATAAGATCTACGTTCACATACAACAGGTGCAAGCCATTTTTGCACATGCAGAATAGTCAAGTTAAACTTGACGAGCCTAGCATATGCATATATGGCCTCGGAACACTGAGACCGAAAGGTCGAGCGTGAATCATATAGTAGATATGATCAACATAGTGATGTTCACCATTGAAAACTACTCCATCTCACGTGATGATTGGGCATGGTTTAGTTGATTTGGATCACATGATCACTTAGATGATTAGAGGGATGTCTATCTAAGTGGGAGTTCTTAAGTAATATGATTAAATGAACATTAATTTATCATGAACTTAGTATCTGATAGTATTTTGCATGTCTATGTTGTTCTAGATCAATGACTCATGCTACCGTTCCTTTGAATTTTAATGCGTTCCTAGAGAAAGCTAAGTTGAAAGATGATGGCAGCAACTACACGGACTGGGTCCGTAACTTGAGGATTGTCTTCATTGCTGCACAGAAGAATTACGTCCTGGAAGCACCGTTGGGTGCCAGGCCTGCTGCAGATGCTATTCATGATATTAAGAACGTCTGGCAAAGAAAAGTTTATGACTACTCGATAGTTCAGTGTGACATGCTTTAAGGATTAGAATCGAGACTTCAAAGACGTTTTGAATGCCATGGAGCATATGAGATGTTCCAAGAGTTGAAGTTAATATTTAAAGCAAATGCCCGAGTTGAGAGATATGAAGTCTCTAACAAGTTCTATAACTGCAAAATGGAGGAGAATAGTTCTGTCAGTGAACTCATACTCAGAATGTCTGGGTACCATAATCACTTGACTCAACTGGGAGTTGATCTTCCAGTTGATTGTGTCATTGACAAAGTTCTTCAATCACTGCCACCAAGCTATAAAGGCTTCCTGATGAACTATAATATGCAAGGGATGACCAAGACTATTCCCGAGCTCTTCCCGATGCTAAACGCCGCGGAGGTAGAAATCAAAAAGGAGCATCAAGTGTTGATGGTAAATAAGACCACTAGTTTCAAGAAAAAGGGAAAAGGGAAGAAAGGGGACTTCAATAAGAACGACAAAAAGGTTGCTGCTCAAGAAAAGAAACCCAAGTCTGGACCTAAGCCTTAAACTGAGTGCTTCTACTAGAAAGGGACTGGTCACTGGAAGCGGAACTGCCCCAAGTATTTGGCGGATAAGAAGGATGGCAAAGTGAAAGGTATATTTGATATACATGTTATTGATGTGTACTTAACTAATGCTCGTAGTAGCGCCTGGGTATTTCATACTGGTTCTGTTGCTCATATTTGCAACTCGAAACAGGGGCTACAGATTAAGCGAAGATTGGCTTAGGACGAGGTGATGATGCGCGTGGGAAATGGTTCCAAAGTCGATCTGATCGCGGTCGGCATGCTACCTCTACATCTACCATCGGGAATAGTTTTAGACCTGAATAATTGTTATTTTGTGCTAGCGTTGAGCATGAACATTATATTTGGATCTTGTTTAATGCGAGATGGTTATTCATTTAAATAAGAGAAAAATGGTTGTTCTATTAATATGAGTAATATCTTTTATGGTCATGCACCCCTGCTGAGTGGCCTATTTTTGTTGAATCTCGATAGTAGTGATACACATATTCATAGTGTTGAAGCCAAAAGATTGAAGTTTAATAATGATAGTGTAACTTATTTGTCGCACTTCCGTTTGGGTCATATCAGTGTAAAGCGCATGAAGAAACTCCATGCTGATGGACTTTTGGAATCACTTGATTATGAATCACTTGGTGCTTGTGAACCGTGCCTTATGGGCAAGATGACTAAAACTCCATTCTTCGGAACAATGGAAAAAGATACTGACTTGTTGGAAATAATACATACCGATGTATGCGGTCCAATGAGTATTGATGCTCTTGGTGGTATCGTTATTTTCTTACCTTCACAGATGATTTGAGCAGATATGGTTATATTTACTTAACGAAGCATAAGTCTGAAACATTTGAAAAGTTCAAAGAATTTTAGAGTGAAGTGGAAAATCATCATAACAAGAAAATAAAGTTTCTACGATCTGATCGTGGAGGAGAATATTTGATTTACGAGTTTGTTCTTCATTTGAAACAACATGGGATAGTTTCACAATTAACGCCACGTGGAACACCACAGCGAAATGGTGTGTCCGAACGTCGTAACCGTACTTTATTAGATATGGTGCGATCTATGATGTCTTTTACTGATTTACCGCTATCGTTTGGGTTATGCTTTAGAGACGGCTGCATTCACTTTAAATAGGGCACAATCAAAATCTGTTGAGACGACTCGTTATGAACTGTGGTTTGGCAAGAAACCAAAGTTGTCGTTCTTAAAGTTTGGGGCTGTGATGCTTATGTGAAAAAGCTTCAACCTGATAAGCTCGAACCAAAATCGGAGAAGTGTGTCTTCATAGGATACCCAAAGGAAACTATTGGGTACACCTTCTATCACAGATCCGAAGGCAAAATCTTTGTTGCTAAGAATGGATCCTTTCTAGAGAAGGAGTTTCTCTCGAAAGAAATGAGTGGGAGGAAAGTAGAACTTGATGAGATAACTGTACCTTCTCCCTTATTGGAAAGTAGTTCATCACATAAATCAGTCCTCGTGATACCTATACCAATTAGTGAGGAATCTAATGATGATGATCATGAAGCTTAAGATTAGGTTACTACCGAACCTCGTAGGTCTTCCGTAGTAAGATTCGCACCAGAGTGGTAGGGTATTCCTATTTTGGAAGTCATGTTACTAGACCATGATGAACCTATGAACTATGAGGAAGCGATGATGAGCCCAGATTCCACGAAATGGCTTGAAGCCATGAAATCTAAGATGGGATCCATGTATGAGAACAAAGTGTGGACTTTGGTGGACTTGCCTGATGATCGGCAAGCCATAGAAAATAAATGGATCTTTAAGAAGAAGACCCACACAGACGGTAATGTTACTGTTTAGAAAGCTTGACTTGTTGCGAAAGGTTTTCGACAAGTTGAAGGAGTTGACTATGATGAGACTTTCTCACTCGTAGCGATGCTTAAGTCTGTCCGAATCATGTTAGCAATTGCTGCATTTTATGATTATGATATTTGGCAAATGGATGTCAAAACTGCATTCCTGAATGGATTTCTGGAAGAAGAGTTGTAGATGATGCAACCGGAAGGTTTTGTCGATCCAAAGGGTGCTAACAAAGTGTGCAAGCTCCAGCGATCAATTTATGGACTGGTGCAAGCCTCTCGGAGTTGGAATAAACGCTTTGGTAGTGTGATCAAAGCATATGGTTTATACAGACTTTTGGAGAAGCATGTATTTACAAGAAAGTGAGTGGGAGCTCTGTAGCATTTATAATCTTATATGTAGATGACATATTGTTTATTGGAAATGATATAGAATTTCTAGATAGCATAAAGGGATGCCTGAAGAAGAGTTTTCCTATGAAAGACCTCGGAGAAGATGCTTACATATTGGGCATCAAGATCTAGAGGGATAGATCAAGACGCTTAATTGGACATTCAGAAAGCACATACCTTGATAAAGTTTTGAAGAAGATCAAAATGGATCAGTCAAAGAAAGGGTTCTTGCCTGTGTTACAAGGTGTGAAGTTGAGTCAGACTCAATGCTCCACCACTGCAGAAGATAGAGAGAATATGAAAGTCATTCCCTATGCTTCAGCCATAGGTTCTATCATGTATGCAATGCTGTGTACCAGACCTGATGTATGTCTTGCTATAAGCATAGCAGGGAGGTACCAAAGTACTCCCGGAGTGGAGCACTGGATAGTGGTCAAGAACATCCTGAAATACCTGAAAAGGACTAAGGATATGTTTCTTGTTTATGGAGGTGAAAAAGATCTTGTTGTAAACGGTTATGTTGATGCAAGCTTTGACACTTATCCGGATGACTCTAAGTCGCAAACCAGATACGTATTTTAATTGAATGGACGAGCTGTCAGTTGGTGCAGTTCCAAGTAGAGCGTCATGGCGGGATCTACGTGTGACGCGGAGTACATTGCTGCTTCGGAAGCAGTGAATGAAGGAGTTTGGATGAAGGAGTTCATATCCGATCTAGGTGTCATACCTAGTGCATCGGGTATAATGAAAATCTTTTGTGACAATACTGGTGTAATTGCCTTGGCAAAGGAATCCAGATTTCACAAGAGAACCAAGCATATCAAGAGATGCTTCAATTCCATCCGTCATCAACTGTAGGAAGGGGACATAGAGATTTGCAAGATAAACATGGATCTGAATGTTGCAGACCAGTTGACTAAGCCTCTTACACGGGCAAAACATGATCAACACCAAAGCTCTGTGGGTGTTAGAATCATTACTATGTAATCTAGATTATTGACTCTAGTGAAAGTGGGAGACTGAAGGAAATATGCCCTAGAGGCAATAATAAAGTTATTATTTATTTCCTTAATTCATGCTAAATGTTTATTATTCATGCTAGAATTGTATTAATTGGAAAATTAATACATGTGTGAATACATAGACAAAGCATATAGTCCCTAGTATGCCTCTACTTTACTAGCTTGTTAATCAAAGATGGTTATGTTTCCTAACCATTGACAGGTGTTGTCATTTGATTAATGGGATCACATCATTAGGAGAATGATGTGACGGACATGACCCATCCATTAGCTTAGCATTATGATCGTGTCAGTTTCATTGCTATTGCTTTCTTCATAACTTATACAAGTTCCTTAGACTATGAGATTATGCAACTCCCGAATACTGGAGGAACACTTTGTGTGCTACCGAACGTCACAACGGAAATGGGTGATTACAAAAGGTGCTCTACAGGTGTCTCCCAAGGTGTTTGTTGGGTTGGCATAGATCAAGATTAGGATTTGTCACTCCGTGTTTCGGAGAGGTATCTCTGGGCCCTCTCGGTAATACTCATCACTAAAGCCTTGCAAGCATTGTGAGTAATAAGTTAGTTGTGGGATGAAGTATTATGGAACGAGTAAAGAGACTTGCCGGTAACGAGATTGAACTGGGTACTGAGATACCGACGATCGAATCTCGGGCAAGTAACATACCGATGACAAAGGGAACAATGTATGTTGTTATGCGGTTTGACCGATAAAGATCTTCGTAGAATGTGTAGGAACCAATATGAGAATCCAGGTTCCACTATTGTTTATTGACCGGAGACGTGTCTCAGTCATGCATACATAGTTCTCGAACCCGTAGGGTCCGCACGATTAACGTTCGATGACGATTGGCATTATGAGTTTATGTGATGTGATGTACCGAAGATTGTTCGGAGTCCTGGATGTGATCATGGACATGACGAGGAGTCTGGAAATGGTCGAGACATAAAGATTGATATATTGGACGGCTATATTCGCACACCGGAAGTGTTCCGGATAAGTTTCGGATAAAACCGGAGTACCGGGAGGTTACCGGAACCCCCCGGGGAGTGTATGGGCCTTTTTGGGCCATAGTGGGAGAGAGGAGGAGGCAGACAGGTGGAGGGGTCACCCCCCATCCCAATCCGAATTGGGTGGGGGGCTGCCCCCCTTTGCTTCTACTTCTCTCCTCCTTCCTTCCTCTCCTACTCCAACTAGGGAAGGGGGGAATCCTACTCCCGGTGGGAGTAGGACTCCCCCCAGGGCGCACCGTAGAGAGGTCCGGCACTCCCCACCTACACTCCTTTATATACGAGGGAGGGGGGCACCCCATGGACACACAAGTTGATTGTTTAGCTGTGTGCGGTGGCCCCTCCACAGTTACACACATCGGGTATATCATCGTATTGCTTTGGCAAAGCACTGCATCGGTAACTTCATCATCACCGTCACCACGCCGTCGTGCTGACAAAACTCTCCCTCGAGCTCAGCTGGATCTAGAGTTCATGGGACGTCAGCGAGCTGAACGTGTGCAGATTGCGGAGGCGCCGTTCCATCGGTGCTAGGATCGGTCAGATCGTGAAGACGTACGACTACATAAACCGCATTGTCATAACGCTTCCGCTTTCGGTCTACGAGGGTACATAGACAACACTCTCCCCTCTCGTTGTTATGCATCACCTAGTGATAGTTCTTGCGTGATCATAGGAATTTTTTTTGAAATTACTGCGTTCCCCAACTGAACTGCCCATCGTTGTCGTCGACGGCCGCTGGGAGCGCCATTGGAGCCACGGGGATCGCCATTAGATCCGCTGGATGTCCTCTCTGTGTGTGTCATCATGGAGGTGCTTATTGTGTCGTGTGACGCGAGAGATGAAGGTAAATGGCGGCAGGAATAAATGGGGGCCGGGCAACATGGATTCTCAGCACGTGCACATGGTAGTTTTTGCATGGGGTAACTACATTGTGCAGCCGCGGCCGACGCAACCACATGCACACAAACGTGTGCGATCGTGCGCTGTCCCCAAACACTGACAGTGCGCGTGGAGGCAAGAGGGCAGAGCACCTGGAGGGACGTGAGCAGACCGTACCGCGGCCGCCTCAACTGCAAGCAACCACATGCATAGAGCAGTTGAACACGCAGGAAATGGTCGCCTACAAGCCAGCCGACACTTGCGTCGCTACGTAGAGAACGGTCATGTGGTCCTACCTCCGTCTTGGTCTATAGACCCCTTTATATTATGCGCCATGCTTTGCCCTCAAATTTAACCAACAAAATGTTAAAGCATGTTATAAAAATTATATAATTGGAAACTATGTTCAAATACAAATCCAACTATATAATCTTTGGCGACATGCATTCGTATTTTATTAGTTAAATCCTACTTATAAACCAGGACGGGTGTATAGTAAGTAATTCAATTGCAAATGTTTTTTTATTAACCGTATGTGTACATGGCCTTTCGTCCTCCTCTCGCACATCTTGTCACCCTGCTGCCACAGACGGCTTACAGCGCAAGCTTGCGTAGCGCGCGGGAGCATTCTTTTGGCCAAAAGGTGTCGCCAATGAATCATTGGTGAGCCCATTCCCACGCAACCTCGCAGGTTCCCGCGCAAGCTTCCCGCCCGACTGGGTGAAATCTCCCAAAATCCCAATGCATACCGGCCTGCTATAAAAACCCTCACGGCCGGCGAGTCCTGCGTCGCATTTTCCCATCCCTCCCTGTAGCTTATCAAATCTGCTTCTCCGAAAATCACCAATGGCACCGGTCCGTCGTGGTCGCTCAGCCACTCCGCCATCATCAAACGACACCTCCAGCTGGGAGGCTACACCACGGCGGCTGCGCAGTCCCCGGCGTAGTGTAGTGCGCGTGGCGTCCCTGTTGGGTTTGCGCGGAACACCCACCACACGCTCCGCCGCCGGTGCCCATCGGCAGCTGTTGCCGGCAGCCGTTGCTGCCACACCACCATCGAAAGCCAGGGCCATCGCCCACTCAGCCGTCATGGCCCTAAGGTGGGAGGTGGCCGTCGTGGCCGCCACCCCACTGCCGGCCACTGTGGCCATCACCCACTCCGCAACCACGGCCCGAAGGCGGGAGGTGGTGGTCGTGGCCGCCACCTGATCTATACTAAGTAACCTTCTCCTTGTAGACGTTGTTGGGCCTCCAAGTGCAGAGGTTTGTAGGACAGTAGCAAATTTCCCTCAAGTGGATGACCTAAGGTTTATCAATCCGTGGGAGGCTTAGGATGAAGATGGTCTCTCTCCAACAACCCTGCAACCAAATAACAGAGAGTCTCTTGTGTCCCCAACACACCCAATACAATGGTAAACTGTATAGGTGCACTAGTTCGGCAAAGAGATGGTGACACAAGTGCAATATGGATGGTAGATATAGGTTTTTGTAATCTGAAGATATAAAAACAGCAAGGTAACTAAAGATAGAAGTGAGCACAAACGGTATTGCAATGCTAGGAAACAAGGCGTAGGGTTCATACTTTCACTAGTGCAAATTCTCTCAACAATAATAACATAATTGGATCATATAACTGTTCCTCAACATGCGACAAAGAGTCACTCCAAAGCCACTACTAGCAGAGAACAAACGAAAAGATTATGGTAGGGTACGAAACCACCTCAAAGTTATCCTTTCTGCTCGATCTTTTCAAGAGTCCGTAGTAAAATAACACGAACCTATTCTTTCCGTTCAATCTATCGTTGAGTTCGTACTAGAATAACACCTTAAGACACAAATCAACCAAAACCCTAATGTCACCTAGATATTCCGTTCACCTCACGTATCCGTGGGCATGATTATACGATATGCATCAAACAATCTCAGATTCATCTATTCAACCAACACCAAGAACTTCAAAGAGTGCCCCAAAGTTTCTACCGGAGAGTCAAGACGAAAACGTGTGCCAACCCCTATGCACAGGTTCATGGGCGGAACCCGCAAGTTGATCACCAAAACATACATCAAGTGGATCACATGAATATCCCATTGTCACCACAGATAAGCATGGCAAGACATACATCAATTGTTCTGAAATCCTTAAAGACTCAATCCGACAAGATAATTTCAAAGGGAAAACTCAATCCATTACAAGAGAGTAGATGGGGAGAAACATCATCAGATCCAACTATAATAGCAATGCTCGCGATACATCAAGATCGTGCCATAGAGAGAACACAAGAGAGAGATCAAACACATAGCTACTCTTACATACTATCAGCCCCGAGGGTGAACTACTCCCTCCTTGTCATGGAGAGCGCCGGGATGATGACGATGGTCACCGATGAGGGATCCCCACTCTGGCAGGGTGCCGGAACGGTCTCCCAAGAGGTTTTTGGTGGCTACAGAGGCTTGCAGCGGCGGAACTCCCGATCTATTCTGTTTCCTGAAGATTTTAGGGTATATGGACTTATATAGGCGAAAGAAGTCGGTCAGGGGAGCCATGAGGGGCCCACGAGGGTGGAGGGCATGCCCAGGGGGGTGGGTGTGCCCCCCTGCCTCGTGGCCTCCTTGAAGCTTCCCCGACGTGCACTCCAAGTCCCCTGGATTGCTTCCGTTCCAAAAATAACTTTCCCGAAGGTTTAATTCCGTTTGGACTCCATTTGATATTCCTTTTCTTCGAAACACTGAAATAGGCAAGAAAACAGCAATATAGGCTGGGCCTCCGGTTAATAGGTTAGTCCCAAAATGATATAAAAGTGTAAAGTAAAGCCCATAAACATCCAAAACGGGTAATATAATAGCATGGACCAATCAAAAATTATAGATACGTTGGAGACGTATCAAGCATCCCCAAGCTTAATTCCTGCTCGTCCTCGAGTAGGTAAATGATAAAAATAGAATTTTGATGTGGAATGCTACCTAGCATAATTCTCAATGTAATTTTATTTATTGTGGCATGAATGTTCAGATCCAAATGATTCAAAATAAAAGTTCATATTGACATAAGAAATAGTAATACTTCAAGCATACTAATCAAGCAATCATGTCTTCTCAAAATAACATGGCTAAAGAAAGTTATCCCTACAAAATCATATAGTCTGGCTGTTGCTCTATCTTCATCACACAAAGTATTTAATCACGCACAACCCCGATGACAAGCCAAGCAATTGTTTCATGCTTTAGTAATCTCAAACCTTTTGAACTTTCACGCAATACATGAGCGTGAGCCATGGACATAGCACTATATGTGGAATAGAATGGTGGTTGTGGAGAAGACAAAAAGGAGAAGATAGTCTCACATCAACTAGGCGTATCAATGGGCTATGGAGATGCCCAATAATAGATATCAATGTGAGTGAGTAGGGATTGCCATGCGATGGATGCTCTAGATCTATAAATGTATGAAAGCTCAATAAAAGAAACTAAGTGGGTGTGCATCCAACTCGCTTGCTCAAGAAGACCTAGGGAATTTTGAGGAAGCCCATCATTGGAATATACAAGCCAAGTTCTATAATGAAAAATTCCCACTAGTATATGAAAGTGACAACATAGGAGACTCTTTATTATGGAGATCATGGTGCTACTTTGAAGCACAAGTGTGGTAAAAAGGATAGTAGCATTATCCCTTCTCTCTTTTTCTCTCATTTCATTTTTTTCTTTTTCTCTTTATTTTTCTCTTTCCTTTTTTTTCTTTTTGGGCCTTTTCCTTTTTTTATTTTTGGTCCTTTTTTTCTTTTTTTCGTAAAGTCCGAAGTCTCATCCCGACTTGTGGGGGAATCATAGTCTCCATCATCCTTTCCTCACCGGGACAATGCTCTAATAATGAAGATCATCACACTTTTATTTACTTACAACTCAAGATTACAACTCAAGATATGACTATATGAATGCCTCCGGCAATGTACCGGGATATGCAATGAGTCAAGAGTGACATGTATGAAAATTATGAAGGTGGCTTTGCCACAAATATGATGTCAACTACTTAATCATGCAAAGAGCAATATGACAATGATGATGCGTGTCATATGAACGGAACGGTGGAAAGTTGCATGGCAATATATCTCAGAATGGCTATGGAAATGCCATAATAGGTAGGTATGGTGGCTGTTTTGAGGAAGGTAAATGGTGGGTGTATGGTACCGGCGAAAGTTGTACGGCACAAGAGAGGCTAGCAATGGTGAAAAGGTGAGAGTGTGTATAATCCATGGACTCAACATTAGTCATGAAGAACTCATGTACTTATTGCAAAAATCTACAAGTCAGCAAAAATAGAGTATTACACGCATGATCCTAGGAGGATAGATTGGTAGGAAAAGACCATCGCTTGTAACAGCCTGGATTTTTGCCCTTTTCTTTTTCTTCTGATTTATTTGGTTTTTGCTCTGTTTTTCTTTTTGGAGTGGTTCCGTGGCCTTGCCACCTTGGAAATCATCCTCATTTCCCCTCCCAAGTGGCTCATCATTCTCAAAACCTTGCCAAGATCATGTCACTTCACTCCATGACCAAACCCTAAACTCTTTTCTCTAGGGAAAATTCCTTTTTCATTAAAGGAATAACCCTATCTGCCCTAGGTTGTGAAGCAACCTATATTTCTATCTATCAAAAAATCCCCAAATAATTCTCATAATACCTTTGGGTCATATATAGCTCAAATATGCTCAAACATTGCCTTGGCCAGTTCAAAAATAATTCCCCAATAATTATTCTTCCTTTCTGCCCTGAATGGCACTTTGTGAAGGAAGTGTCATTTATATTTTTCCTTGTGGCTCAAAACCTTTTTGGGCATGATTATATATCCAAGTATCTGCCTCATGCACAAGTTCAACATTATTTGCCAAGCCAATCTTCCATAGTGAATTTTCAAAGTTTCTGTCAGACAGAAGGCTTTGTGAAGGAAGTACTAGCTAGGAGTACCCAAATGAGTTGAACTTTTGCAAACTCCTTAATGTGATAATATTAAACCCCTTCACCCTTTTGCAGCCCCATCCAATCATCTATGTGAGCAAAGAAGCAAATCTTTGATTCTGGCAATATTTTTAGGTTGTGAAGCAAGTGAATTTTATATTGCTTCAAAAACCCTGATAAATGACCAGATTGTTCTACTACCCAAATAACATGTCTCTACCCATTTTGGCATCATTTCATTGAGCCATTGGATCACCAAAATTATTTCAAGTTTCTGGTCAGCAATGATGTTTGTGAAGCAAGTGCCATTTTGGCTTGTCCATTTGGAATGAGCTTTTTACAGCATCTTCATATGACCAAATGACTCTGCCTTGCACAATCTTAGCCCAAGTTGCTTCCCAATGTGAGAGCATTATCATGACCTTTATTTCTGAACCAAAAATGCAGTTGTGAAGCAATTATATTCATTCCTAGTCCATTTCTCCTCAAACTTACCAGGATGAAAGTCCTTCTTTACCTCAACCTCTCAGACAACTGCATTGCTCCCAAAACCCTTCCTGTTGATCACCAGTGCTCACCCAAGTTTACTGCAGTAAACTTCAGAGGTGGATTACCATTTACCCAGAGATGTTTTCATCGATCTACCACCATAGTTACAACCCACCCTTGGAAGGACTCCACAACTGACAAGGTTTGGCACTTAGTAGGAAGCCAGAGCGCGTGCTGTCGGTGGTGACCACGGGAGATGCCGGCCAAAATGGTGGACTCGCCACTGTTGGCAACAGCAGCGCCGCTCCGGCCGGTTCTGGCTTGTCCCCAAGTGTCAAATTGCTCAGCCTCATCGTCCTCTTCACTCTGGACCCCTCGCCCCCTCCGGTAGCTTCCTCACCGACGCTCATCGATGCTCGCCCACGGGTGCACTGTGCTCCATTTGGATTCGAGATTGTTTCGGCTTCTTCCTCTACTCCCCGGCGTCGTCTACCTCTCCGTGATCCCTGCATTAATGCCTCATTGCCTTCCCCGAGCTCATGTGCACGAGCACGCGTCCGCGGCTCCAGACACGCGTCTGCGGTGGTGCCAGCTCGGCCCCCTCGCCCCTCGGCTATTTAAGCCCTCCCCGAGCCTCTCCGAGCTCACCACTCGCCTCAACCACCTCCCAATGCCCCGCCTAGCTACTCCTCCGAGCTCAAGGAGCTCTCGGCGACCACCATTGCCGACATGGCCGCCGCCATGCTCGGCTAAATTCTCTCAACGACGAGCTCTTCCCTCCCTATCTCCTCCACCATAGACCTGTTGCACCGCCCCTGATACTTCCCAGCACCGTGCCTCCATCTTTATGTGGCCGGAGCGCCGGGTCCCAAATCCGGTTGAAGCCTCTTTTCGACACGACCATGGCCTTGCCCTGCCTAGCACTCTCTGGCAGAAGGGGATGGTCCAGGAAGGAGCTCCTCGTCCTTGCGGTCGCTCCGGTGGTCCGAGCTCCACCGGAGGTGGCCGGAGTCGAACTGGCGAGCACTGACGCAGGCGACCTCCCTCTGCTCCGCGGGCACGTCAGGAGAGAAGACGGAGAGGCCAGGAGGAGAGCGTTGACCTCGCGTTGGTCCCGCGGGCCTCGCACGTCATCCACACACGCATCGGCCCCACCCCTGCCACGTGGATAAGTGGCGGACCCACTTGTAAGCCACACACGTTGACCAGCCCTCGCCACGTCAGATAAGTGAAAGCGCATTTCCATTTTACGTTTTCGCTTACCGAAAGCGTATTTCTAACTTTGCGTTTCAGCCTTATCCACTCAGGGACTTGTTTGTGATGATTTTTTTACAAAACAGTCCCTGATCTTCAACCCTCCATAACTTTTTAACCATGGCTCCAAATGAGGTGAATCCAAAGCCTACTTCTTCGTTTTGTCGAGCCCGTTCTGTTGATTTCACTTTCACCATGTTTTGACATAGTGAAAATGACCATTTTTTTCCTTTCCCTTATTCAGCCCCCTCCAAGAAAGAACGTTTTCCGGCGATTCGTTCCGCGAGTCTCTCGCACTTTATTTCGGTGATTTCTTTCACCCCAGGCAAGCCACACCCCCCATTTCCATGATTGCAATGCAGTGACATGGTTTAATCTTTTTTAACTTGTTTAAATTATTGCTTTAGCAACATGACTCCGTGCATGGCATTTTCTCGGAGTATTATTTTTATCTTGTGGATGCCATGCTATTGTTTGGATTACTAGGAGTTATGTTTGTAGTTGGTGAGTATCATGTTGCCATTGGAGTATTAGTGGCTGATATTATGGTTGTTTCAGGATGATATCTATTAGTATGTTTTTGGAATATTACTTTGGATATCATGCTACCTTTGGATTATTAGTGGTTAATTAGTATGATTATTTTCATGATGCTAGTTGATGTTCTGTCGCTTGGAGTATTATTTTCGGAGATGATGGTTACATGTGGACCTTAGCAGGATAGCTTTATTCTTGTTATTGGAGTAGTAGGACTATTATTTCGGATTCATCATGATAGTAGTGTTATGCTATCCTCAGAGTATTTTGGTATGATGATATTATGCTTGGATTATTTGTTGAATATTGCTATGACTTGGATTATAGTTTGATAGTTGATATTAGAGTATCATATATCACAGTTATATTTTGGGGATAAATTCCGTCATTAAGTTGCTCAGGTGCCACCGAATCTGGCTTTTTTCTAGTGCAACCACATTTGCCGGTATGGGACGGCCCTAATGCGGTCTATTGGCGTGCCTCTCGCTGGTGCCTCCAACTAGGGAAGGTTATGGGCATGCGCTACCCTTCTCAGGTAGGCAGACATAAGCCTTGTGTGCCCAGTTCTGATTTTGCGTGCGGGTCCCCATGTGGGATCGGGCCACGACGGTGGTCGTTGTGTCTTGTTGTAGACACGGGGCCACCCATGACTTAGCCTAGAGGGGAGTGAGTCGCAGTGGTTGGGAGAGTGTCATGGCAGTAGATCAGTTTTGTCGGAACGCCGTTGGTCCACCCAAATGGGAGTGCGAGGCCATGAGTTCTTTGGTGTGGGTACAGTGCGCTACCTCTGCAGAGCGTGTGTTTAATCCATAGATAGCCGCGTCCTCGGTCATGGGCATGGGTTCGTACTAGGTCACACCGTCCGATCAACACTCACATGACGGAATGACTTATAGGGGATTTAGATGTGGATACTTTGAGCAATGCAGAGTGGTTGTGATCGCCGTAAGGATCACGGGCCAAATATTGGTCGTGGTTGTGATCGCCGTAAGGATCACAGGCCAGTTAATGGTTGTGGTTGTGATCGCCGTAAGGATCACGGGCCAGTTAATGGTCGTGGTTGTGATCGCCGTAAGGATCACATGCCAGTTAATGGTCGTGGTTGTGATCGCCGTAAGGTTCATGGGCCAAATATTGGTCATGGTTGTGATCGCCATAAGGATCACGGTTTGAGAGATGGTGATTTATCAGTATTGTAGTAGTTTCAGATCATGCTTAGGAGTTGCTGTTGTATCATGGTAGCTATTAATTTAATTAACTTCCTTAATGCTATGTTGTTTTGTTGCCTTGATGTTTTTGGTTGTCGTGAGCTTGCAAGTACATTCCATGTACTGACCTGGCGTGTCATGCCAGATTGTAGGGGATGCCGTGATTGCTTGATTGCTTGTCGTGGTTTCCGTTCGTGCGAGCTAGATCGTGTCCCAGCCAGAGTCCCTGCGGAGTGGAGTTCACCACCTTCGTTGTTGTTCCGCTGCTAGAACATTTCCCCTGCTTCGAGTTGTTCCGCTGCTAGCAGAGAGCAAGTGTAGTATCGCAGGTGTAGTGTCGCCGTGCTGATGTGAACCTTTGTAACATCAGACCTTTGTATTATTCCTATAATAAGAGCTGTATTGTTCTATGTCAAGCAGTGTCGTATTCCAGAGACTTCTCCTCGATCTCTGGGATGGAATGTGGGGCGTTCTGGTTTCTCTGAGCTGGGGTGCCACATCGCTCGTCCCCGACCGCCACTCATAAGGAAGACAATCAATAAATAGAATTGTGCTCCAACTTCATCACAAAGCGGTTCACCATACGTGCATGCTACGGGAATCACAAACTTCAACACAAGCATTCTTTAAATTCATAATCACCCAACTAGAATGACTCTAATATCACCATCCTAATGTCTCAAAACAATTATCAAGCATCAAATTGATCATAGCATCCAATTCACTTTCTATTATAGTTTTTATTACACCCAACTTGGATGCCCATCATTCTAGGACCAATTTTATAACCATAACAAATACCATGTTGTTGTAAGAGACTCTCAAAATAATATAAGTGAAGCATGAGAGATCAACAATTTCTTCAAAATTAAGCCGCCGTCGTGCTCTAAAAGATATAAGTGAGGCACTAGAGCAAAAATTATCTAGCTCAAAAGATATAAGTGAAGCACATAGAGTATTCTAATAAATTCTAATCAAGTGGGTTTCTCCGAAAAGGTGTGTACAGCAAGGATAATTGTGGTAAACTAAAAAGCAAAGACTAATATCATACAAGACGCTCCAAGAAAAACACATATCATGTGGCAAATAAAAATATGGCTCCAAGTAAAGTTACCGATAAATAAAGACGAAAGAGGGGATGCCTTCCGGAGCATCCCCAAGCTTAGGCTTTTGGATACTCTTGAATATCTTGGGGTGCCTTGGGCATCCCCAATCTTAGGATCTTGCCACTCCTTATTCTATAGTCCATCGAATCTTTACCCATAACTTGAAAACTTCACAACACAAAACTAAACAGAAAACTCATAAGCTTCGTTAGTATAAGAAAATAAATCACCACTTAGGTACTATTGTGAACTCATTTTAAATTCATATTGATGTAACATCTACTATATTCCAACTTCTCTATGGTTCATACCCTCCGATACTACTCATAGATTCATCAAAAATAAGCAAACAACACATAGAAAACAGAATCTGTCAAAAACAGAACAGTCTGTAGTAATCTGTATCAAACGTATACTTCTGGAACTCCAAAAATCCTACCAAATTAGGAAGTCCTAAGCAATTTGTGTACCAATCCAAAGCAAGAAGAATTAGATCACATGTTTATGTGAATTATCAGAACTAATTTACTGGGTGCAAAAGTTTCTGATTCTCAACAGGATAAACACAACTATCACTGTAAGCTATCCTAAAGGTCTTACTTGGCACTTTATTGAAACAAAAGCTGTAAAACATGATTACTGCAGTAACATAATCATGTGAACACACAAAAATAGTAAGGGTAAATATTGGGTTGTCTCCCAACAAGTGCTTTTTTAATGCCTTTTTAGCTAGGCATTATGATGACAATGATGCTCACATAAAACATAAGGATTCAAACATAACGGGAGCATCATGAAGCATATGACTAGCACAATTAATCCTAACCCACTTCCTATGCATAGGGATTTTATGAGCAAACAGCTTATTGGAACGATAATCAACTAGCATAGGAAGGAAAAACAAGCATAGCTTCAAGATTTTCAACACATAGAGAGGAAACTTGATATAATTGCACTTCCTACAAGTATATGTCCCTACCTCATAATAATTTTCAGTAGCATCATGAATGAATTCAACAATATAACCAGCACCTGAAGCATTCTTTTCATGATCTACAATCATGGAAAATTTACTACTCTCCACATAAGCAAAATTATTCTCATTCGGAATGGTGGGAGTATCATAAGAGACTTGAATACTATAAATTGTTTCCACATTAAAAGAGTAATGTTCAGAAAAATGGTAATCATAATCATGACAAGTTTTATAAATATAACCATCACTACTTTTTATAGCATAAGTTTCATCACAATAATCATCATAAGTAGCAACTTTGTTCTCATCATAATCGACTGAAACCATTTCCAAGATAGTGGAATCATCACAAAATAAAGTCATGACCTCTCCAAATGCACTTTCATATATATTATAAGATTCAACATCCTCCAAAATAGTGGGATCACTACTTCCTAAAGTTGACACTCTTCCAAACCCACTTTCATCAATATAATCATCTTAGGTAAGAGGCATGCTATCATCATAACAACTTTGCATATCAAAACTTGAGAGGCTAAAAATATCATCTTCATTAAACATAGCACCCCAATCTTGGGACAAACATTAATTGCAGCAAATATTATCTCAAATATGTCATCCTCATAATACATAGCTTCCCCAAGCTTGGGTCTTTTCATATCATAAGCATAATCACTCTCATCATTAATAGTATGGATGGCACCAGTAGTATAGCAATTATCATCATCACAATGAGTAGTAGGAGCAACATCCTTTGAGAGGGATACATTTTAACCTTTGCTTCTCTGTTTTTCTTTTTCTTCTTCACATTATGTGTGGGTTCAACCTTCTTCTCTGAGCTCCTTATTGATGAGATTGGTTGAAAGAAAGCTCCTCGTCGTTACCTGATTCATCATAAGAAATAATAGGAGGATATTGGGAAGTGTCTTCCCTTTCATTAGTATACTCTTCATATTCTATGTGCTTTCTTTTCTTTATGTAATTGGCAATATAAGGGTTTTCAATGCAATTCACCGCACAATACATATAAATCTTCTCTTGATCAAAATCAAGAAATCTCTTAAGGGCGAATTCTGGAATACTCTTAGTTGCATGTTTCAATTCTTCATAACCCAAAAGCAAACTAAGTTCATTATGAAGTGCAAGGGAAATCAAGTCATCACAATTTTTGGACACGATTCGATCATGAAACAATTTGCATTGGAGATTTAAATGACCATGTTAATTGCAAAGTTCACAAGGATCGCGAAAAATATTGAGTTTTTCAGCACAAATATCAAGACTTTCTTGCAAAAAATTAGTTTCTAAATGCTTATGCCTCTTGCAATATCTATTTTCCCTATTTGGTGTGTACTTGCAAACCCAATGTACTCCACAAAAATCGACATGCTTATAGGAGACATTTTCATCATAACTAATGCAATCATCATTACAAGTGCAATCATCATTAGTACTATGGATATTCAAAGAGTTCATACTAACAACATTGCAATTATGCTCGTCATTCAAAAATTTAGTACCAAACATTTTAATGCTTTCTTCTTCTAGCACTTGAGCACAATTTTCCTTTCCATCATTCTCACGGAAGATATTAAAAAGATGAAGCGTATGAGACAAACTCAATTCCATTTTTTGTAATTTTCTTTTATAAACTATACTAGTGATAAGACAAGAAACAAAAGGATTTGATTGCAAGATCTAAAGATATACCTTCAAGCACTCACCTCCCCGGCAACAGCGCCAGAAAAAAGCTTGATGTCTACTACGTAACCTTCTCCTTGTAGACATTGTTGGGCCTCCAAGTGTAGAGGTTTGTAGGACAGTAGCAAATTTCCCTCAAGTGGATGATCTACGGTTTATCAATCCGTGGGAGGCGTAGGATGAAGATGGTCTCTCTCAAACAACCCTGCAAGCAAATTACAAAGAGTCTCTTGTGTCCCCAACAAACCCAATACAATGATAAATTGTATAGATGCACTAGTTTGGCGAAGAGATGGTGATACAAGTGCAATATGGTTGGTAGATATAGGTTTTTGTAATCTGAAAATATAAAAACAGCAAGGTAACTAATGATAAAGCACAAACGGTATTGCAATTCTAGGAAACAAGGCCTAGGGTTCATACTTTGACTAGTGCAAGTTCTCTCAACAATAATAACATAATTGGATCAGATAACTATCCCTCAACATGCAACAAAGAGTCACTCCAAAGCCACTAATAGCGGAGAACAAACAAAGAGATTATGGTAAGGTACGAAACCACCTCAAAGTTATCCTTTCTGCTCGATCTATTCAGGAGTCCATAGTAAAATAACACGAAGCTATTCTTTCCATTCAATCTATCGTAGAGTTCATACTAGAATAACACCTTAAGACACAAATCAACCAAAACCCTAATGTCACCTAGATACTCCATTCACCTCAAGTATCCGTGGGCATGATTATACGATATGCATCACACAATCTCAGATTCATCTATTCAACCAACACAAAGAACTTCAAAGAGTGCCCCAAAGTTTCTACGGGAGAGTCAAGACGAAAACGTGTGCCAACCCCTATGCATAGGTTCATGGGCGGAACCCGCAAGTTGATCACAAAAACATACATCAAGTGGATCACGTGAATATCCCATTGTCACCATAGATAAGCACGGCAAGACATACATCAAGTGTTCTCAAATCCTTAAAGACTCAATCCGACAAGATAACTTCAAAGGGAAAACTCAATCAATTACAAGAGAGTATAGGGGGAGAAACATCATAAGATCCAACTATAATAGCAAAGCTCGCAATACATCAAGATCGTGCCATAGAGAGAACACGAGAGAGAGAGAGAGAGATCAAACGCATAGCTACTGGTACATAACCTCAGCCCCGAGGGTGAACTACTCCCTCCTCGTCATGGAGAGCACCGGGATGATGAAGATGGCCACCGGTGAGGGATCACCCCCTCCGACAGGGTGCCAGAACAGGCTCCCGAGAGGTTTTTGGTGGCTACAAAGGCCTGCAGCGGCGGAACACCCGTTCTATTTTGTTTCCTGAAGGTTTTATGGTATATGGACTTATATAGGCGAAAGAAGTCGGTCAGGGGAGCCATGAGGGGCCCACGAGGGTGGATGGCGCGCCCAAGGGGGTGGGCACGCCCCCTGCCTCGTGGCCTCCTCGAAGCTTCCCTGACTTGCAGGTCAAGTCCCCTGGATCGCTTCCGTTCCAAAAATAACTTTCCCGAAGGTTTCATTCCGTTTGGACTCCGTTGATATTCCTTTTCTTCGAAACACTAAAATAGGCAAGAAAACAACAATATGGGCTGGGCCTCCGGTTAATAGGTTAGTCCTAAAAATGATATAAAAGTGTAAATTAAACCCATAAACATCCAAAACAGGTAATATAATAGTATGGAACAATCAAAAATTATAGATACATTGGAGACGTATCAGAACCCCATTGTCGGCCACCCTGGCCACCAGCCCATCGTCGACCGCCGGGGTCATCACCTGCTCCACCACCGCTGCCCGAAGGCGGGAGGCATAGGTGGATGCCAGCATGTGCGTCATCGACCTTGCGCGCTACACCAAGTTCCTACAGGAGGAGCAGGAGCGCCTCGTCAAGCACGCAAAGAGCCTTACCACCGCCGTGGCCGCGGCACACGCCGCCTCAGAGGCGAGGAATCATGATATCTAGGTGGAGAACCACCGCTTCGAGAGGAATCATCTGGAGCGGCAGTGGGCGTTCGAGCTTGCGAGCGTCGTTGAACGTGCAGCAACGGCAGGCACCGTATTGCATTTGTCCAGCTCTACGGTAGGCTCCTCCTCCTCTGCTTCTTAATGAGCGTGCTCGGCAGACGAGAGGTTGCCGGAAGTAGTACAAACCCCTCTGTAGTAGTAGTATTTAGGGGCTATTTTGTTCAGTTCATCTGACTATAGATGTGGTGGAACTGTACAACATGTTGGGGATCGTTGCAGAAATTAAAATTTCTCTACGCATCACCAAGATCAATCTATGGAGTAACTAGCAATGAGAGAGAGGGGAATGCATCTTCATACCCTTGAAGATCGCGAGTCAGAAGCGTTGCAAGAACGCGGATGAAGGAGTCATACTCATAGCAATTCAGATCGCGGTGGATTCCAATCTAAGCGCCGAACAATGGCACCTCCGCGTTCAACACACGTGCAGCCTGGCGACGTCTCCCGCACCTTGATCCAGCAAGGAGGAGGGAGAGGTTGAGGAAGATGGCTCCAGCAGCAGCACGACGGTGTGGTGGTGATGGAGTGTGTCGGTGGGAAACGACACCTATGGGATCACAAGAATCCCTACTACGGTCGCGGGGTGCGGGGTTGTGAGAAGAGCAGGATTAGTAATTGACATGGGGATCGTTTACCCAGGTTCGGGCTGCAAGGATGCATAAAACCCTAGTCCTACTTGGTGGATGTATTGAGTGTTCTTGAGCTATCGAACTAGCTACGGGTGCTGCGTGGTTCGAAAGAGCCGAATCCCTTCGTTGTATGCCACGGGCCTCCTTTTATAGGCGAAAGGGGCTGCCACAGTGGCACACAGGAGGTGGAAAGACGTACAGTGGTGCGAGCTTATCACTCCTATTGTAGGACAAGATGCATTTAATGCATGGCTTAGGTTTCCCTCACTTTATCGGGGACGGGGGCGAGGCCCATCCCGTCTGTCGCCGCTCCTCGACGCTTCGACATGCGCCCTGGCCAGCGATGCATGCGGTGCCATGTAGGCAGGCAGGCAGCTAAGGTGGCGCGGTGGTGGAGCCTCCACGAAGATCTGCATGCCACCACGCAAGAGTGTGCTGAGTTGTCCTGGAAGCTGCATGTTGCCACGCAGGTGCCTGCCCAGTTGGTTGGGCTGGCAGCTGCATGCGAACGGCGGCGGGGAGTTGGTTGGGGTGGGCCTGGCAGTGGCCCTGTTGTCGCCTCTAGCAAGGGTCTTGTCGGGTGGCCCGGCAAGGGTCTTGTCGGGTGGCCCGGCAAGGGTCTTGTCGGGTGGCCCGGCAAGGGTCTTGCCGGCGCGCGCTGGCGTCCCCGGCAAGGACCTTGCCGGGGGTCTTGTGTATTTCTTCAGTAAGGATCTTGGCAGGGAGTGTTGCCTTCCAATCCTCATATGGTCTTGAGTGTTCTATGTCTTCACAAAGATCGGCATGCCACCATGGAGGTTCCTCCCGAGCCCTGGTCCAACGTGGTTGTTGGTGTTGGAGACCGTGGGTTCAAGGGTGGCTTGCTCTGCCGGTGTGGGCGAGCTGCCCCGGCAAGGGGCTTGCCGGGGCCGCGGAGGCTGCCCCAGGCAAGGGTCTTGCCGGGGCAACCTGCTTCGCCCATCTGCACTTTGTGGCCTTGGTCCTTGATGTTGCCTTGTTCGTCTCGAGCCCTCGGCTTCTCTCCAGCTTCCCTCCTTGGCCTTGCTATGCGTGGCCGGGCGTGTGGCTCTGACTGCCCGTGCACAAGTAAAGGGGTCAAAAGGAGAACCCCTACTTTTCTGCACCGACCGGAGCCCCCGGGCCTGGGCCATACATAAGCACGACACGTTGTTGGGCCAGGCCCAGAACGGTGCGCGGGCAGGCGGGATGGATTTTATCGCGGTAACTGTTCCATCTGCTGCGCTTCCCCACGACCTGCGTCATATGCGCGACGTGGGAGTCGTGCGCGCGCATGAAGGAATCGTGTTGGCGTCATCCTGTGGTGGACAGTAAAGAGGCGGCTTGCGTGGCTCTTCGAGACCACAGGGCCGCTGCTCATTTACTGCCCTCGCTCGGGAACCACCGCTCCACGCGTCCCACAGGGCCCATCCCTTGCGCCACGTTTGCTGCATGCACGATGCAGAGCGAATGACAGGCGCGCGGGATGTGGGAAGTCGTGCGCGTGCGTGGGTCGATTCCCACGCGCCTTAAATGGAGCAGGGAGGGTGGTCGAAGGCCCCGCTTGTTGTCACTTCAACAGGCCAGATTGGCCGAGAGGGGCAGCCGAGCCTCGCCCCCGCTCCTTTATAAAAAGGGGAATAGGGGGGAACGGTGCCTTAATATCCTTTGCCATCTGCCTCTCCCCATTCCCGCTTCCTCCTTTATTCTGCCATGGCGAGGGGGCGTGGCGACGCTTCATCGGTGGCGGCGAGGGTCTCAGCTCGATAATGCATCACCCCTCCCCAAGAGGTCGTAGCAGCGAAGCCGGCCGAGAGAGGGAGGGGGAGGGGGCGAGGTCGAGGCCATCATGGCCTCAAGGGAGAGGAGGACGGGGCGGTAGATCGGCCTCGCCTCCGCCAGCGGCCCTTCCTCCGGTGGAGGGCCACATCGGGGACAACCCTTGCGAGTTCTTCTCAGGCTGCGCCGGCCACCGCGTCGTCATCTTCGCCTCCCGACTCCATTTGCGCGAGAGGTGGAGCTCGATCCGCCGCAGGTGTTGCGGCTGCATATGAGGGGTTGCGGGAACATCGACACATGGGCCGACGTCGAGTTCCCCACCCCTCACGTCATGTATCTCTGCCGGGGTGGAAGACCTTTGCCCGCGTCCACAACTTGATGGTGGGGCTCGTTCTTTTCTTCAAGTTAATGGAGAACAACCTGCTCTCCGTCAAGGTCTTTGGAGATCTTGGGACTCACGTGAAATGCTGCGTGGAGAGCTCCTCCGATGACGGTAACACATCCTCAAGCGGGAGTGACGAGGAGGAAAACAGGGCAGATGACGTTGACGAGTCCGACTAGGCATCTGACGCCCCATGCATGGGCGGGTGCGGCAGCAGCAGCATCTGCACCTGGCCGTTCCTCCGGCAGGACCCCCTGGGGGAGGGGCTAGTTCCTTGGACTTCTCAGGGCCGCCTCCTTGGGCGGCTGGCGTAGGGAAGCCGGGGAAGGCGAAGAAGGTGGTTGGCGGGCCGTCAAGTCGGAGTACGCAGGCACCGACGCCTTCATTGACGGACCGCTGCCTCATCTTCCAGCTCTTTCCCCGGTGCCGCCACCGCCGACCCTCTCCTAGGCGACCACCGACATGTTCTCTTGGTGTCTTTTGCTGCTCTACCTCGCTTAGGCGCCCCTTTTGCCCTTCCGCTCTCTTGTTTCATTTCCTGAGGAGGGGGACAAGAAAATAATTACGGGCACCTTATCTCTTTTTAGTCTTGTAAGCCTTCCGGCCTTTTTTAACTTTAGAACATGTAATCCCCTCGCTCATGTTTTTCATTTCGTATGAACTGTACCTGTACGGGATGTTTTTTACTGAAAAAGGGATGTTCACCGGGTTTTTCTTCGCGGGTGGAACCCACGACAAGGAGTAAATCCTCGTTATTTAAGACAAATGTTTTTCGCCCGGCAACAGGCCTTGCCATCTCCCCACTTCGCTTGACCTTTCTCACGCCCTTGGTGGAGGTAGGAATGAGGTGGGCTTAGGCTCCTCGTTCCATTTCCTTGTTGCCGCGACTATGACCAAATTCGGCCCTAGGAGATAGTCCTCGAGTACGGAAAGAGGGGAGCACGGTAGCCAAGGGATAAAACAAGGTTTCACATACCCCAGTCCATAACGAAATGCGTGATTGAGGATAGAGAACTTATCTGGATCTGCAGCCCCCCGGCAACCTTGGCTTGCCGCGCATGGATCCTTGTTCTTGCAGCCCCCGGCAACTTTGGCTTGTCGGGGCCCAGACACCGGTCCGTCCCCTTCCTTCCAAAATAGCTCGGCAGGAATACTTATGTGCCCTGCGAACCAAAGAAGACAGAGAAGAACAGAGAGACGCGCACTTGACCTCTAAGCTAGGGGTTAGCCGCCGCTAAGCAGTATCAACCCTAACCAAGGAAGAGACTCAACCTAGCATGCATGCTATAGCTTTAGGGCGCCAGCGCTTCATTTATTTATGCTCAAGGTCTGCGCCTGGCTTTGTACAAAGGGTTACATGCCTTGCCGGCAAGGCTTGTACAAAAGGCTGGCTTGCCGGGAGGCCCGGCAGCCGCGCCTTATGGGTAAAACTTGCAGAGATGCTCGATGTTCCAGGAGTTGCTCACTGGAACGGCATCTTCGGTCTCTGCCGGACTGCGCTTGGTGACTGGTGTTACCCGATAAGGGCCTTCCCACTTTGGAGTCAACTTGTTGGAATTCTTGGCCGACTGAACGTGCCGAAGAACAAGGTCGCCTACCTCAAAGATCCGGGCATGAACCTTGCGGCTATGGTAGCGGCGCAAGGCTTGCTGGTAGCGTGCTGCTCTCACAGCCGCCCGGAGACGATCTTCCTCAAGGAGCGTCGCGTCATCTTGCCGCAATCACTCTTGCTCAAGCTCATCATAAGCAAGCACTCAAGGTGACCCGTATATGAGATCTGTGGGGAGAACTACTTCTGCCCCGTAAACCAGGGCAAAGGGTGTCTGGATGGTGGCTCGATTTGGCGTCGTTCTGATCGACCAAAGAACTGCTGGCAATTCATCAATCCAGCACCTTCCACTCTTGCACAACCTGTCAAAAGTCCTCGTTCTTAAGCCTCACAGAACTTCAGCATTTGCTCTCTCTGCTTGGCCGTTGCTCCATGGATGTGCATGTGCCGCAGAAGCAAAACAGGCCTTGCTGCTGAGATCCTCAATGTATTGCATGAAGGCATGGCTTGTGAACTGTGTGCTGTTGTTGGTGATGATCCTGTTGGGCACCCCAAAATGGCACACTAGTCCCTTGAAGAACTTGATGGCTGTCTGCGCTGTCACCTTCCTCCCTGCTTCCACCTCTAGCCACTTTGTGAACTTGTCGATTGCGACGTACAAGTACTCAAAGCCCCCGACAGCACGGGGGAAGGGGCCCAATATGTCGAGCCCCCAGACTGAGAAGGGCCAGGAGAGAGGGGTAGTTTGAAGGGCTTGAGCTGGTTGGTGAGGCTTCTTTGAATGGAACTGGCATGTTTCACACTTGGTTACTAGTGCCATCGCATCCTGGAGGGTGGTGGGCCAGAAGAAGCCTTGCCGGAAAGCCTTGCCGGCAAGGGCCCTCAACCCTATGTGGGAGCCACATATGCCTCCGTGTATCTCCGCCAATAGCTTTAGTCCTTCCTCCCAGGAGATGCACTTTAATTTCACCCCATTTGGTCTTTTCTGTACAATACGTTATCAACGAATTGGTACAGAGCAGACCGGCGGGCTACTCTTTCTGCCTCTTCCTGCTCCTCAGGAAGCTGTCCTTCTTCGAGGAAACGGACGGTGTGCTGTGCCCATGCCGGAGCCTGTGGCTCGACGACAAGGACCAAAGGCATCTCTTCTGCCACGGGAGCGGCCGTCTCTATTGCCATGACCTGAGGTCCTGCCTGAGTCTGTTGCCCTGCGGCAGGATCGGCATCCACGACAACATCTTCGCTGGCGGCTCCGGGGAGCTCGGTGGGGAAGTACTTACCGGAGCCTAGCTTCCTCCATTTGCTCTGCCCGGTTGACGGCTCAACCAATGGTTGAGTTAACTGAAGCATAAAAGTACCTGGTTCCACAGGTAGCTTGAGGGCAGCGCGCTTTCACAAGTAGTCGGCGACGTCGTTCTCTGTCCGAGGGACATGCTCCGCTTGTATATCGTCAAAGCGCTCCTACAGTTTCCTCACCTCATCTACGTAAGCTTCCATCAACGGGCTTTGATAATCTTTTTTGATCTTCCTGACAACGAGCTGCGAGTCGCCCCTATGATGAGATTTTTAACTCCGAGGTCTGCCACGATCCTAAGACCGGCAAGCAAACCCTCGTGCTCGGTGGTGTTGTTGGTTGACATCTCCTAGGGGAAGTGCATCTAGATGACATACTTGACGTGCTCTCCGATGGGTGCGACAAGAAGCACATCAGCACTGGCGCCTTGCAGCGAGAAGGCACCATCAAAGTACATGATCCAGTTGCGGCTCGTCTCCTTGCCAGGGAGAGTGGTCTCCTGCACCTCTTCGTTGGGCGTCGAGGTCCATTCTGCAACAAACTCCGCCAAGACTCTGCTCTGAATCTTCGAGGTACTTTCGAACTTCAAAACAAAACTTGACAGGTCCAGGGCCCATTCCACGATCCTCTCTGTTGCATCTGGGTTATGCAGTATCCGTTGCAATGGGAGGCAGGTGACCACCATGATCTCGTGCGCTTGGAAGTAATGGCGCAGCTTCCTCGAAGCCATAAGGAGGCCAAAGAGCAGCTTTTGCACACTTGAGTACCTCGACCTAGCCCCCTGCAAGAGGGAGCTGACGAAGTAAACTGGGTGTTGTACCATTTTCTTCTTCTGCGTCTCTTCACCGGTCACGTGGGCCCTGTTGAGCTGACGTCAGCCTCTGCCAGGGACTCAGTCTTGCCGGGATCGAGCCCTGCCGGCGAGGGTTCTGGCTTGCCATCTGTTGACTCTGCCGCTGCTTCTCCTTTCTCGTCGACCTCTCTTTGTGCCACTAGTGCGGTGCTAACCACCCGATTTCTTGCCGCTAGATAAAGCAACAATAGTTCTTGTGGTTTGGGCGCAACCAGCACTAGGGTAGAGGAGAGGTATTTCTTCAAATCCTGCAGTGCTGCCTCGGCCTCTAGGGTCCACTCCACTGGCCCTGCTTTCTTCAAGATCTTGAAAAAAAGGAAGGGCACGCTCCTCGGACTTGGAGATGAATTGGCTCATGGCAGCAACGCAGCCAGTGAGCCGACGCACGTCCTTGATCCGTTTGGGTGCCTCAATCTGCTCGATGGCCTTGATCTTATCTGGATTTGCTTCAATTCCGTGCTGGGACACAAAGAACCCAAGAAGCTTGCCAGACTACATGCTGAAGACACACTTCTCAGGGTTCAATTTGAGGTTGATCTTGTGCAGGTTTGCAAATGTTTCCTCCAAATCTTGCACAGGGATTGCTTTGTCCATGGTTTTGACCACTATGTCATCCATATAAGCTTCCATATTGCTAGGGCTCAAAACCAATTTGGACCGCTCTTGCAAAGGTTGAACCAGCACTCTTCAACCCGAAGGGCATCCGTAAAAAGCAATACATATCACATGGGGTGATGAATGCTGTCTTCTCCTCGTCCTCTTTCGTCATGAAGATTTGGTGGTATCCCGAGTAGGCGTCGAGGAATGATAACAGGTCACACCCAGCCGTGGAGTCAACAATCTGGTCAATGCACGGTAACGGGAAGGGATCCTTTGGACAAGCCTTATTAATGTATGTGTAATCAATACACAGTCTCCACTTCCCGTTTGCCTTGCGCACCACTACCGGATTGGCCAACCACATTGGATGGAGTACTCCTCTTACCAAACCTGCCACCTCCAGTTTTCTGATCTCCTATGTGATGAACTCCTGCCTCTCGAGAACTTGCTTCCTGACCTTCTGCTTGACGGGCCGCGCATGAGGACAGACAGCAAGATGGTGCTCACTTGCTTCATTATGAACGCCGGGGATGTCGGAAGCTTGCCATGCAAACACATCGACATTTGCCCGCAGGAAAGTGATGAGCTCGCTTTCCTATTTGCTGTCGAGGGTGGAGCTTATGGTGACACTGTCCTCCTTGAAGGGTACCTTCTTGGTCTCTGGTAGTGCAGCTTTGGACTTCTTGCTCTTGCCGCTGGAGCTCTTTGGCACTTCCTCAACGGGAGCGCAACACCCCGAAGAGGTGCTCTTGCCGGAGTAGGTGCGAGGGGTCTCGCCGGTCTTCTTCCCTCCCGGGGCTCCGTCGGCGGGAGCAGGTGCCTTGGTGCAAGCTACCGCAACTGCCTCCCAGTAGAGTTGGTCGGCGCAAATCAACGCATCTTTCTTGTCGGAGGGGACGGTGATGATGTTCATAGGCCCGGGCATCTTCAACATGCTGTAGGCGTAATGTGAAGCCGCCATGAATTTGGCTAGCGCTGGGCGGCCGAGGATCCCATTGTAGGGCTAGGGGATATCGGGTACATCAAAGGCAATCCTCTCCGTCCTGTGGTTCATCTCGCCTCCGAACGTCACAAACAGCGTGACCTTTCCCTTCGGCTGGCTCCTCCCCGGGTTGACCCCTTGGAACGTGCCCGTCTCCTCGAGGTCTCCATCAGGGATATGCAGCCTCTTGATCACAACGGGCGAGATCAAGTTCAGACCGGCCCCACCGTCAACCAACATCTTCGTCACCTTGAGGTTGCGGATTGTTGGTGAGACCAACAATGGCAAGCACCCGACCGCAGTAGTGCGGTCAGGGTGGTCCTCGGTGTCAAAGATGATAGGCATGCTGGACCACCTCAGCGGCTTCCATGCGTCGACCGATGGCTCCACCACTGTGATCTCACGCGCACACTGCTTGAGCTGGCGGTGGGATGTATGAAGCGAGGCGCCACCATCGATGCACATGGCTTCTGTGGCTTTATGGAACTCGTGGTCACCGGATTCATCGCCCTCGTCATGACCATCATCTTCCTGCTTCTGGTCACGGCCCCGAGCGGACCTCTCTTGCTGATTATCTTTGCCGCGGCAGCATCCTTGGCCGCCACGCTTCTTGCCAGATCCTTCAGCACCCTCTTGACCCTTCTCCTTGTCCTGCCGCTCATACTCGGCTTTCTGCTTCTCAGCGAGCAGCTCTACTTGCCGGCAGTTCTGGAGGTCGTGGCCTTTGGTGCGGTGGATCTTGCAATACTGCTTGTCGGAGCCTCCTGGCTTGTCAGCAGCCACCAAGGCTCGGTAAGCGGCACACCCGGCAACCTCCTTGCCGGGGTCACTTGCCTTGGGCTTATTGGTGGCACCGGTGTGGTCGGATCCCTCAATGGCAAGCACGGTCTTGCCACTGCACTTCCTGTTACAGCGCCGAACCTTCTTCTTCGGGTCGGCGGTATCATCCGTGGAATTGGTTTCTTCGTCGGCATCCTCACCGGGGTACTTCCTTCCCTCTTCAGCGCGAGTGCATCGACCGACCAGAACATAAAGTGCGGCCACATCCCTGACCTTGTTCACTGCCAGCTCTTCACGTATCTTACGATTGCGCACATTCTGATGGAATGCACTGATCACGGTGGCAGGATGAACATCGGGGATGTTGTAGTGCACTCGGATGAACCTTTGGATGTACTTGCACAAGTTTTCTCCTTCCTTCTGGGGGATGATATGCAGATCACTTGCCTGTCCATGAGCTTGGTGGCCTCCGGTAAAGGCGCCAACAAACTCATGACACAGATCCTCCCAAGAAGAAATGGAGTCTAGAGGCAAGTGCATCAACCATGACATAAAATTGGGCTTAAGTGCCAACGAAAAGTACTTGGTAAGCACCTTGTCGTCACAGGCCCCAACGGCTTGCATCACGATGGTGTAGATGCTGAGGAACTCCGACGGGTGAGTCTTGCCGTTGTACTTTTCACCAACGTCGGGTTTGAACATGCGGTGGGAGGGCCACTGGAACTGCCGCAGCTCGCGGGTTAAGGCCGGACAACCTACCTCGTACGGTAGGCCACCGTAGCATCCCGGTGCTGGGTGGTCCATAGTGGGCCCCGCCCGCCTGTCCGACTGGTGGTGCGCGTCACGCCGGCACTCGATGGTAGTTCGAGCATCTTCATGAACTCGCTCCCGAAGAACCTGGCGTTGTTCGCCGTGGGTTCGCAGGTCAGACGAGGCTATCGAGATATCATCACGAGCGTCGTCGCGACGGACCGACACCCGTGGTGGTCAGGATGAAGGAGGAGAGTGCACCGTGGCCGCATCGCCTCCAGCCCGGCCTCCGCTGGCGTGCGGTGGCCCGACGGAGCGACGGCCTACGGGTCTCACCGGCCGCAACTCGTCCTTGTTGGTGATGCCGACAAGGCTCCGGACGGTGGCCCTCCATTCGTCGAGCTTCTCCGCGGCGGGAGGAAAATCGAGGAGGAGTTGCGCACGCTAGGGCTTCTGCTTGCGTGGGTGGCGGCGAAAGCTGGGTGGACCGCGATGCGCCTCAACTTTAACTGTGTTAGAAGGAGCCACGTCACGTCCCCGCAGTCGTTCAACATCCCCGTCAGCACTTCGGAGTGCATGCTGGCCTTCCTCATCATGTGAAGGGCGCATGGGACTCTTCCCAGGACGGTGCCCAGGGTCTCCAGCAAGGAGGCACCGCTCGTCACGCACAACCTGAGAAGAGCACGCTGTGGGCGCCGGTGTTGGTGTCTTAGAGGCCACCGCTCCGTCGTCTGGCGGGATGGCGGCGCCCCTGGAGGGCCTCGTGCCGCCTGCGGGGGGGGGGGGTGGCTCATCGCCTGGCGCGCGAATCATGCCACTCACTGGGCTTGGACAGCCAGGGTGATGCGAATGTTCGCGGGCCGCGCCACGGGTCCTCTCCGCGACTGGCCCGCTACTAGTCCGCACCAATACTGGCAATCCGGTCCCGGATGAACCGATCGCCATGGTCGTCTTCTTCTTAGGATCCATGGCGATGAGGAACAGCTAGGTCAATCGCTAGACCAGATCCTCACAATTGCGCGCCTTGCCTGGCGCGCCAAAGATGTCGGTGGGAAACGACACCTATGGGATCAAAAGAATTCCTACTACGGTCGCGGGGCGCAGGGTTGTGAGAAGACCAGGATTAGTAATTGACACGGGGATCATTTACCCAGGTTCAGGCCGCAAGGATGTGTAAAACCCTAGTCCTGCTTGGTGGATGTATTGAATGTTCTTGAGCTCTCGAACTAGCTACGCGTGTTGCGTGGTTTGAAAGAGCCGAATCCCTTCCCTGTATGCCACGGGGCTCCTTTTATAGGCGAAAGGAGCTGCCACAATGGCACACAGGAGGTGGAAAGGCCTAAAGTGGTGCGAGCTTATCGATCCTATTACAGGACAAGATGCATTTAATGCATGGCTTAGGTGTCCCTCACTTTATCGGGGACAGGGGCGAGGCCCGTCCCGTCCGTCGCCGCTCCTCCTCGCTTCGACACACGCCCTGGCCAGCGATGCATGCGGTGCCATGTAGGCAGGCAGGCAGCTGAGGTGGCGCGGTGGTGGAGCCTCCACGAAGATCTGCATGCCGCTACGCAGGAGTGTGCTGAGTTGTCCTGGAAGCTGCATGTTGCCACGCAGGTGCCTGCCTAGCTGGTTGGGACGGCAGCTGCATGCGAATGGCGGCAAGGAGTTGGTTGGTGTAGGCCTGGCAGTGGCCCTGCTGTCGTGCCCGGCAAGGCTCTTGCCAGGTGGCCCGGCAAGGGTCTTGCCAAGTGGCCCGGCAAGGGTCTTGTTGTGGCGCGTTGGCGTCCCTGGCAAGGACCTTGCCGGGGGTCTTGTGGATTTCTTCGGTACGGATCTTGGCAGGGAGTGTTGCCTTCCAATCCTCATCTGGTCCTGAGAGTTCTATGTCTTCACAAAGATCTGCATGCCACCATGGAGGTGCCTCCCGAGCCCTGGTCCAACGTGGTTGTTGGTGTTGGAGACCGTGGGTTCAAGGGTGGCTCGCTCTGCCGATGTGGGCGAGCTGCCCCGGCAAGGGGCTTGCCGAGGCAACCTGCTTTGCCCGTCTGCACTTTGTGGCCTTGGTCTGCCTTGTTCGTCTCGAGCCTTCGGTTTCTCTCCGTCTTCCCTCGTTTGCCCTTCTATGCATGGCCGCGGCGCGTGGCTCTGACTGTCCATGCACAAGTAAAGGGGTCAAAAGGAGAATCCCTACTTTTGTACACCGACAGAGTGGCACTTCTCTGACAGGGCTTCGCCAAGCTCACGCGGAGAAGGGGAGGTGTTGGGGAGGGGAGGGGATGCGCCTTGGATGTGGTGGTGCAGCCCTCCCTCCACCCCTCTATTTATAGGGAGAAGGGGGGAGGGGGCCAGCCCCTCTAGATGAGATCTAGAGGGGGGGGGGGGGGCGGCCAAGGGGGAGGGGGCTTGCCCCCCAAGCAAGGGGGCGCCCCCTTTAGGGTTCCCCCCAACACTAGGCGCATGGGCCCTAGGGGGGTGGCGCCCAGCCACTTAGGAGCTGGTTCCGTTCCACCTACAGCCCATAAGGCCCTTTGGGGAAGGAGGACCCTCCCGGTGGACCCCCGGAACCCCTCCAGTGGTCCCGGTACAATTCCGATGACCGTATTATGACTTACCATATATAAATCTTCACCTCCGGACCATTCCGGAACTCCTCGTGACGTCCAGGATCTCATCCGGGACTCCGAACAACATTCGGTAATCACATACAAATCTTCCTTATAACCCTAGCGTCATCGAACCTTAAGTGTGTAGACCCTACGGGTTCGGGAATCATGCAGACATGACTGAGATAACTCTCTAGCCAATAACCAACAGTAGAATCTGGATACCCATGTTGGCTCCCACATGTTCCATGGTGATCTCATCGGATGAACCACGATGTCGAGGATTCAAGTAATCCTGTATACAATTCCCGTTGTCAATTGGTATGTTACTTGCCCGATATTCGATCGTCGGTATCCCAATACCTCGTTCAATCTCGTTACCGACAAGTCACTTTACTCGTTCCGTAATGCATGATCCCATGACCAACTACTTAGTGATAACCCACAAGTGTAGGGGATGGCAATAGCTTTCGAGGGTTAAGTATTCGACCCAAATTTATTGATTCGACACAAGGGGAGCCAAAGAATATTCTTGAGTATTAGTAGTTGAGTTATCAATTCAACCACACCTGGATAACTTAGTATCTGCAGCAAAGTATTTAGTAGCAAAGTAGTATGATAATAAAGGTAACGGTAGCAAAAGTAATGTTTTTGGGTTTTGTAGTAGTTGTAACAATAGCAACGGAAAAGTAAATAAGCGAAGAACAATATGTGAAAAGCTCGTAGTCAATGGATCAGTGATGGAAAATTATGTCGGATGCGATTCCTCATGTAATAGCTATAACATAGGGTGACACAGAACTAGCTCCAATTTATCGATGTAATGTAGGCATGTATTCCGTAAATAGTCATACGTGCTTATGGAAAAGAACTTGCATGACATCTTTTGTCCTACCCTCCCATGGCAGCGGGGTCCTGGCAGAAACTAAGGGATATTACGGCCTCCTTTTAATACAGAACCGGAACAAAGCATTAGCACTTAGTAAGTACATGAACTCCTCAAACTATGGTCATCACCAAGAAGTATCCCGATTATTGTCACTTCGGGGTTGTCGGATCATAACACATAATAGGTGACTATAGACTTGCAAGATAGGATCAAGAACACACATATATTCATGAAAACATAGTAGGTTCAGATATGAAATCATGGCACTCGGGCCCTAGTGACAAGCATTAAGCATAGCAAAGTCATAGCAACATCAATCTCAGAACATAGTGGATACTATGGATCAAACCCTAACAAAACTAACTTGATTACATGGTAAATCTCATCCAACCCATCACCGTCCAGCAAGCCTATGATGGAATTACTCACGCACGGCGGTGAGCATCATGAAATTGGTGATGGAGGATGGTTGATGATGACGATGGCGACGAATCCCCCTGTCCGGAGCCCCGAGCGGACTCCAGATCAGCCCTCCCGAGAGAGATCAGGGCTTGGTAGCGGCTCCGTATCGTAAAACGCGATGAAACTTTCTCTCTAATTTTTTTCTCCGCGAGACGGAATATATGGAGTTGGAGTTGAGGTCGGTGGAGCCTCAGGGGGCCCATGAGACAGGGGGCACGCCCGGGGGGGGAGGGCACACCCCCCGCGCTCGTGGATAGGGTGTGGGCCCCCTGGTCTTGATTCTTTCGCCAGTATTTTTATATTTTCCAAAAAGTGCCTCCGTGGATTTTCAGGACATTCCGAGAACTTTTGCTTTCTACACATAAAACAACATCATGGCAGTTCTACTGAAAATAGTGTCAGTCCGGGTTAGTTTCATTCAAATCATGCAAGTTAGAGTCCAAAACAAGGGCCAAAGTGTTTGGAAAAGTAGATACGTTGGAGATGTATCAACTCCCCCAAGCTTAAACCTTTGCTTGTCCTCAAGCAATTTAGTTGATAAACTGAAAGCGATATAGAAATACTTTTACAAACTCTGTTTGCTCTTGTTGTTGTAAACATGCAAAGCCATCATTCAGGTTTCAGCAAATATTATGAACTAACCATACTCACAATAACACTTAGGTCTCACAATTACTCATATCAATAGCATAATCTGCTAGCGAGCCATAATAATAAAACTTGGATGACATCACTTTCTCAAAACAATCATAACATGATATAACAAAATGGTATCTTGCTAGCCCTTTCTAAGACCGCAAAACATTAATGCAGAGCACCTTTAAAGATCAAGGACTGACTAAACATTGTAATTCATGGTAAAAGAGATCCAGTCAAGTCATACCCAATATAAACCAATAATAGTGAATACAAATGACAGTGTGCTCTCCAGCGGGTGTTTTTTAATAAGCAGGGTGATGACTCAACATAAAAGTAAATAGATAGGCCCTTCGTAGAGGGAAGCAGGGATTTGTAGAGGTGCCACAACTCGATTTTAAAATAGAGATAGAATAACATTTTGAGCGGCATACATTTGCTGTCAACGCAACAACTATGAGATGACTGTATCTTCCATACTACATGCATTATAGGAAGTTCCCAAACAGAATGGTAAAGGTTTATACTCCCCCAACCACCAACAAGCATCAAACCAAGGCTTGCTCGAAACAACGAGTGCCTCCAACTAACAACAGCCCTGGGGGAGTTTTGTTTAATTATTTTGATTTGCTTTGATCTTTTTGGATCATGGGACTGGGCATCCCGGTTACCGGCCCTTTCTCATGAATGAGGAGCGGAGTCCACTCCTCTTGAGAATAACCCACCTAGCATGGAAGATATAGGCAGCCCTAGTTGAAACATGAGCTGCTCGAGCATACAAAATAGAATTTCATTTGAAGGTTTGGAGTTTGCCACATACAAATTTACTTGGAACAGCAGGTAAATACCGCCTATAGGAAGGTATGGTGGACTCATATGGAACAACTTTGGGGTTAATGGAGTTTGGATGCACAAGCAGTATTCCTGCTTAGTACAGGTGAAGGCTAGCAAAAGACTGGGAAGCAACCAACTGAGAGAGCGACAACAGTCATAAACATGCATTAAAATTTATTTACACCAAGTACAAGCATGAGTAGGATATAATCCACCATGAACATAAATATCATGAAGGCTATGTTGATTTGTTAGAACTACATGCGTGAACATGTGCCAAGTAGCGTCACTCAATTCATTCAAAGGAGGATACCATCCCATCATACCAAATCATAATCATTTTAATAGCATGTTGGCACGCAAGGTAAATCATTATAACTCATAGCTAATCAAGCATGGAAAAAACAATTATAATCTCTAGATGTCATTGCAAATATGTTTACTTCATAATAAGCTGAATCAGAAATGATGAACTCATCATATTTACAAAAACAAGAGAGGTCGAGTTCATACCAGCTTTTCTCATCTCAATAAGTCCATCATATATCATCATTATTGCCTTTCACTTGCACGACCGAACGATGTGTATAATAATAATGCACGTGCATTGGACTAAGCTAGAATCTGCAAGCATTCAACTCAAAAGAGAAGACAAGATAATATGGGCTCTAAGTTAAATAAACAATCATGCATATGAGAGCCACTAAACATTTTCAATATGGTCTTCTCGACCCCCAAATGAAAGAAAATAAAATAATACTATTTACACGGGAAAGCTCCCAAAAAGTAAGAAGAAGAACGAGAAATCTTTTTGGGTTTTCATTTTAATTCTACTACAAACATGGAACTTAAAATAACTAATTTTTTTTTGGTTTTTCTTAAGGTTTACACAAGAAGAAAGCGAGAAAGAAAATTAAACTAACATGGATAATACAATGAAAGAGTATGAGCACCGACGACAAGTTTATGAACATGAATGTAAAGTCGGTGAGGAATACGTACTCCCCCAAGCTTAAGCTTTTTGCATAAGTTGGTCTAATACCAACGACCGCCTGGCTGATATCCGTAGTTATAGCTAGGGTCGTACTAAGATGCAGCAACAACTGCCTCCTGAGCTGCGGCATGTTGGCGAGCTGCCTCCGCTCTCCCCTCGTGTTCAGCTGCTTCCTCCCTGGTAACAACATATCTTCCTTTTGCCTGATAATCAAAAAGGAGAGGAGCAGGAAGAGTAACATGGACGACGTTGCGTCTGTCATAGATTAGTCGATAATGGAGGAATTGTTCATTCCTCCTAAGAAAATCATGATTGACCATAGCGTCATAATCTAAATAAGTAGGAGGTATCATCACATCCCCCTCTCGTGGGGCCATACCAAGATAATTAGCCACACGGGTTGCATAAATTCCTCCAAATAAATCTCCAGTTCTACCATTATTCTGCAACCTACATGCAACTACTGCCCCCAAGTTATAACCTTTATAACCCAACACAGCACTCTTGAGGACATAAAGATCAGGGACACACATATGACATGCTTCATCTTTACCATTAATGCATCTACCAATGAAGAGAGCAAAATAATGTATAGCAGGAAAATGAATGCTCCTTATGGTAGCTTGTGCTATGTCCCTCGATTCTCCCATAGTAATACTAGCAAGGAAATCTCTAAATTCATATTTATGAGGATCATTAATATTACCCCACTGCGGGAGTTTGCAAGCAGTTGTAAAATCCTCTAAGTCCATGGTATAAGATGTATCATAAATATCAAATAGGATACTAAGAGAATTACGCATACAATTATATTTGAACCTCCGCACAAAGGAATCAGTCAATTGATAGTACTGAGGACACTTATCTTGTAAGAAGTCCTCCAGCTCTGCATTACACACATATGCGTCAAATTCCTCTTTAAAGCCTGCTTCGACAATAAAATCATCGGATGGCCACTCACAAGCTCGTACATCCGCGTCCCTCGGTAATTCAACATCTTGCTCACGTATAGCAATCCTGAGTCCTTTCTTTACCGAGGAACCACCTTGATACATTCTCCTAGACATAATTCTTTTTCTGAAAGATTTTTGAAATTTTAGTAACTTCAAAATAAAAGTGAATAAATCTAAACAAGATTGATAGCAACTACTCCTACAAGTTCCTAGAGCCTATATCATGCATTAGAATTGCTTGGGACCTCATAAATTTAACATGCAAGCTCAAGAACATGGTCACCTATGCAGCAAAAATTTGCAATGAATAAATCACTAGAACAAAAACTAATTGGACCAATGGAGGAGTCACATACCAAGCGACAATCTCCCAAAGCAGTTTTGTGAGTGGAGCTTTGAGAAAGGAGATCGAAAATCGCAGCAAAATGAGCTAGAACTCATGCTTGAGCTGGATGGGGATTTTTTGGGTAGAAGATGAAGTGTGTGGGTGCTGGCATAAGTGGAGGCGGTCCACGAGGGGCCCACGAGATAGGGGGGTGCGCCCAGGGGGGTGGGTGCGCCCTCCACTCTCGTGGCCTGGTGCTTGCCCCTCCTGCAGTGATTTCAGTGCCTAAAATCCTCAAATATTCCATAAAAATCATACTAAATTTGCAGGGTATTTGGAGCACTTTTATTTACGAGATATTTTAAATGCACGGATAATTCAGAAAACAGACAAATAGTACTATTTTTGCTTTATTTATTCTAAAAAAACAGAAAGTAAAAAGTGGGTATAGAAGGTTGTGCCTTCTGGTTTCATCCATCTAATGATCATCAAAATGAATCCACTAACAAGGTTGATCAAGTCTTGTTAACAAACTCATTCCGAATAACATGGAACCGGAGAAATTTTGAATAACACTAAGTTACCTCAACAGGGATATGAAAATCCCCAACAATAAGAATATCATACTTTTTCTTGACAGTAGGGAGAGGAAATTCAAAACCTCCAATAATTATAGTTGGAACTTTTCCAATAGAATTGATGATATGAATTTGAGATTGTTTCCTCAGAAAGTGTACCGTATGCTCATTACCATTAACATGAAAAGTGACATTGCCTTTGTTGCAATCAATAACAGCCCCTGCAGTATTCAGAAAAGGTCTAGCAAGGATAATCGACATACTATCGTCCTCGGGAATATCAAGAATAACAAAGTCCGTTAAGATAGTGACATTTGCAACCACAACAGGCACATCCTCACAAATACCGACAGGTATAGCAGTTGATTTATCAGCCATTTGCAAAGATATTTCAGTAGGTGTCAACTTATTCAATTCAAGTCTACGATATAAAGAGAGAGGCATAACACTAACACCGGCTCCAAGATCACATAAAGCAGTTCTAACATAATTTCTTTTAATGGAGCATGGTATAGTTGGTACACCCGGATCTCCAAGTTTCTTTGGTATTCCACCCTTAAAAGTGTAATTAGCAAGCATGGTGGAAATTTCAGCTTCCGGTATCTTTCTTTTGTTTGTAATGATATCCTTCATATACTTAGCATACGGATTTACTTTAAGCATATCAGTTAAGCGCATACGTAAGAAAATAGGTCTAATCATTTCAGCAAAGCGCTCAAAATCCTCATCATCCTTTTACTTGGATGGTTTAGGAGGAAAGGACATGGGTTTCTGAACCCATGGTTCTCTTACTCTACCGTGCTTCCTAGCAACAAAATCTCTCTTATCATAATGTTGATTCTTTGATTGTGGGTTATCAAGATCAACAACAGGTTCAATTTCTACATCATTGTTTTTGCTAGGTTGAGCATGAACATGAACATTATTATTAACATTATCACTAGGTTCATGTTCATCACCTGATTGTGTTTCGGCATCAGAGATAGAAATATCATTGGGATTCTCAGGTGTGTCTATAGTAGGTTCACTAGAATCATGCTAAGTTCTATCATTTTTCTTTTTCTTCTTTTTAGAAGAACTAGGTGCCTCTAAATTATTTCTCTGAGAATATTGCTCGATTCTCTTAGGGTGGCCTTCAGGATACAAAGGTTCCTGAGTCATTCTACTAGTTCTAGTAGCCACTCTAATAGCAAAGTCATTTTTATTATTTAATTCATCAAGCAAATCATTTTGAGCTTTAAGTACTTGGTCGTCTTGAGTAGCAACCGTAGAAGTATATTTACTAATGAGTTTGAGTTCATCTTTAACTCTAGCCATATTATCGCTCACACGTCCTATCTCGAAAGCATTATTATTTAACTCTCTACCAACATAAGAATTAAAACTTTCTTATCTAGCCATAAAGTCATCAAATTCATCTAAGCATGGCCTATGAAATTTAGTAGAGGGGATTTCAACTTTATCATATCTATAGAGAGAATTTACCTTTACTACATGTGTCGGGTTATCAAGACAATGTGGTTCTTCAACAGGCGGTATATTAAGACCATGTATTTCTTCAATAGGAGGTAAATTCTTAACATCTTCAGCTTTAATACCTTTTTCTTTCATTGATTTCTTTGCCTCTTGCATATCTTCAGGATTGAGAAATAAAACACCTCTCTTCTTCGGAGTGGGTTTGGGAATAGGCTCAAGAGTTGGCTCAATTGGTTCAGGAATTGCCTCAGGAATTGGCTCAGGAAGAGTCCAATTATTTTCATTAGTCAACATATTATTCAATAGTAATTCAACTTTGTCGACTGTTCTTTCCTTGAAAACACAACCAGCACAACTATCCAAGTAATCCTTGGAGGCATCGGTTAGTCCATTATTAAAGATATCAAGTATTTCATTTTTCTTAAGAGGATGATCAGGCAAAGCATTAAGTAATTGGAGAAGCCTCCCCAAGCTTGTGGGAGACTCTCTTCTTTGATTTGCACAAAATTATATATTTCCCGCAAGGCAACTTGTTTCTTATGAGCAAGGAAATATTTAGCGGAGAAGTAATAAGTCATATCCTAAGGACTACACACACAACCAGGAGCAAGAGAATTATACCAAGTCTTAGCATCACCCTTTAACGAGAATGGTAATATCTTAAGGATATAATAATAGCGAGATTTATCATCATGAGTAAACAGGGTGGCTATATCATTCAACTTGGTAAGATGTGCCACCATAGTTTCAGATTCAAGTCCATAAAAAGGATCAGATTCAACTAAAGTAATAATCTCAGGATCAACAGAGAAATCATAATCCTTATCAGTAACACAGATAGGTGAAGTAGCAAAAGCAGGGCCAGGTTTCTTTCTAGCATTAAGAGACTGGTGCTTCCATTTAGCTAATAATTTCTTAAGATCATATCTATCATAGCAAGCAAAGATAGCTCTAGCAACTTCTTCATTCATAACATAACCCTCAGGAACAACAGGCAATTCATAATCATTGGGAGAATTTTCATCATCACTATCATCAATAATAGCATCTTCAATAATTTCATTTCCCCCTCACTCTAGCAAGTTGTTCATCAAGAAATTCACCTAATGGCAAAGTAGTATCACACACAGAAGTAGTTTCATCATAAGTATCATGCATAACAGAAGTGGCATCATCAATAACATGCGACATATCAGAGTTCATAGCAGTAGCAGGTTTAGGCGTCGCAAGCTTACTCAAAACAGAAGGAGAATCTAGTGCAGAGCTAGATGGCAGTTCCTTACCTCCCCTCGTAGTTGACGGATAGATTGTAGTTTTCGCGTCTTTCAAGTTCTTCATAGTGATCAACATATATAAATCCCAAGTGACTCAGAGAATAGAGCTATGCTCCCCGGCAACGGCGCCAGAAATTAGTCTTGATAACCCACAAGTGTAGGGGATCGCAACAGCTTTTGAGGGTAAAGTATACAACCCAAATTTATTGATTCGACACAAGGGGAGCCAAAGAATATTCTTGAGTATTAGCAGTTGAGTTGTCAATTCAACCACACCTGGATAACTTAGTAGCTGCAGCAAAGTATTTAGTAGCAAAGTAGTATGATAATAAAGGTAACGGTAGCAAAAGTAATGTTTTTGGGTTTTGTAGTAGTTGTAACAATAGCAACGGAAAAGTAAATAAGCGAAGAACAATATGTGAAAAGCTCGTAGGCAATGGATCAGTGATGGATAATTATGTCGGATACGATTCCTCATGTAATAACTATAACATAGGGTGACACAGAACTAGCTCCAATTCATCAATGTAATGTAGGCATGTATTCCGTAAATAGTCATATGTGCTTATGGAAAAGAACTTGCATGACATCTTTTGTCCTACCCTCCCATGGCAGCGGGGTCCTAGCGGAAACTAAGGGATATTAAGGCCTCCTTTTAATAGAGAACCGGAACAAAGCATTAGCACTTAGTGAATACATGAACTCCTCAAACTACGGTCATCACCGAGAAGTATCCCGATTATTGTCACTTCAGGGTTGTCGGATCATAACACATAATAGTTAACTATAGACTTGCAAGATAGGATCAAGAACACACATATATTCATGAAAACATAATAGGTTCAGATCTGAAATGATGGCACTCGGGCCCTACTGACAAGCATTAAGCATAGCAAAGTTATAGCAACATCAATTTCAGAACATAGTGGATACTAGGGATCAAACCCTCACAAAACTAACTTGATTACATGGTAAATCTCATCAAACCCATCATCGTCCAGCAAGCCTACGATGGAATTACTCATGCACAGCGGTGAACATCATGAAATTGGTGATGGAGGATGGTTGATGATGACGACGGTGACGAATCCCCCTCTCCGGAGCCCCGAACGGACTCCAGATCAGCCCTCCCGAGAGAGATTAGGGCTAGGCGGAGGCTCCCTATCGTAAAACGCGATGAAACTTTCTCTCTGATTTTTTTTCTCCATGAGATGGAATATATGGAGTTGGAGTTGAGGTTGGCGGAGACTTAGGGGGCCCATGAGACAGGGGGGCGTGCCTAGGGGGGAGGGTGCACCCGCCGCCCTCGTTGACAGGGTGTGGGCCCCCTGGTCTTGATTCTTTCGCCAATATTTTTTATATTTTCCAAAAAGTGCCTCCATGGATTTTCAGGACATTCCGAGAACTTTTGCTTTCTACACATAAAACAACATCATGGCAGTTCTGCTGAAAACAGCGTCAGTCTGGGTTAGTTTCATTCAAATCATGCAAGTTAGAGTCCAAAACAAGCGCAAAAGTGTTTGGAAAAGTAGATATGTTGGAGATGTATCACTTAGTCACACTGAGCTCATTATGATGATGCATTACCGAGTGGGCCCAGAGATACCTCTCCCCCATACGGAGTGACAAATCCTAGTCTCGATTCGTGCCAACCCAACAGACACTTTCGGAGATACCTGTAGTGCACCTTTATAGCCACCCAGTTACGTTGTGATGTTTGCTACACCCAAAGCATTCCTACGGTATCCGGGAGTTACACAATCTCATGGTCTAAGGAAATGATACTTGACATTAGAAAAGCTTTAGCAAACGAACTACACGATCATGTGCTATGCTTAGGATTGGGTCTTGTCCATCACATCATTCTCCTAATGATGTGATCCCGTTATCAATGACATCCAATGTCCATAGTCAGGAAACCATGACCATCTATTGATCAACGAGCTAGTCAACTAGAGGCTCACTAGGGACATGTTGTGGTCTATGTATTCACACATGTTTTGCAGTTTCTGGTCAATACAGTTATAGCATGAATGATAGACAATTATCATGAACAAGAAAATACAATAATAACCATTTTATTATTGCCTCTAGGGAATATTTCCAATAGTCTCCCACTTGCACTAGAGTCAATAATCTAGTTACATTGTGATAAATCGAACACCCATAGAGTTCTGGTGTTGATCATGTTTTGCTCGTGGAAGAGGTTTAGTTAATGGATCTGCGACATTCAGATCCGTATGTACTTTACAAATTTCTATGTGTCCATCTTGAACATTTTCATGAATGGAGTTGAAGCGACGCTTGATGTGTCTGGTCTTCTTGTGAAACCTGGGCTCCTTGGCGAGGCCAATAGCTCCAGTGTTGTCACAGAAGAGAGTCATCGGGCCTGACGCATTGGGAATAACTCCTAAGTCGGTAATGAACTCCTTCATCCAGATTGCTTCATGTGCTACCTCCGAGGCTGCCATGTACTCCGCTTCACATGTAGATCCCACCATGACACTTTGCTCGCAACTACACTAGCTTACTGCCCCACCATTCAAAATATACACATATCCAGTTTGTGACTTGGAGTCATCCAGATCTGTGTCAAAGCTAGCATCGACGTAACCCTTTACGATGAGCTCTTCGTCACCTCCATAAACGAGAAACATATCCTTAGTCCTTTTCAGGTACTTCAGGATATTCTTGACCGCTGTCTAGTGTTCCATGTCGGGATTACTTTGGTACCTTCCTACCAAACTTACGACAAGGTTTACATCAGGTCTGGTACACAGCATGGCATACATAATAGACCCTATGGCTGAGGCATAGGGGATGACACTCATCTTTTCTCTATCTTCTGCCGTGGTCAGGCTTTGAGCCGAGCTCAATTTCACACCTTGCAATATAGCAAGAACCCCTTCTTGGGCTGATCCATATTGAGATTCTTCAATATCTTATCAAGGTATGTGCTTTGTGAAAGACCTATGAGATGTCTCGATCTATCTCTATAGATCTTGATGCCTAATATGTAAGTAGCTTCTCCAAGGTCCTTCAATGAAAAACACTTATTCAAGTAGGCCTTTATGCTTTCCAAAAGTTCTATATCATTTCCTATCAATAGTATGTCATCCACATATAATATGAGAAATGCTACAGAGCTCCCACTCACTTTCTTGTAAATGCAGGGTTCTCCATAAGTCTGCATAAACCCAAACGCTTTGATCATTTCGTCAAAGCGAAAGTTCCAACTCCGAGATGCTTGCACCAGCCCATAGATGGAGCGCTGGAGCTTGCATACCTTGTTAGCATTTTTAGGATCAAAAAAACCTTCTAGGTGCATCATATACAATTCTTCCTTAAGGAAGCCGTTAAGGAATGCCATTTTGACGTCCATTTGACATATCTCATAATCATATAATGCGGCAATTGCTAACATGATTCGGACGGACTTCAGCTTCGCTACGGGTGAGAAGGTCTCATCATAGTCAACCCTTGAACTTGTCGATAACCCTTAGCGACAAGACGAGCCTTATAGATGGTAACATTACCATTCGCGTCTGTCTTTTTCTTAAAGATCCATTTATTTTCTATCGCTCGCCAATCATTGGGCAAGTCTGTCAAAGTCCATACTTTGTTTTAATACATGGATCCTATCTTGGATTGCATGGTTTCAAGCCATTTGTTGGAATCTGGGCCCGCCATCGCTTCTTCATAGTTCGAAGGTTCACCATTGTCTAACAACATGATTTCCAGGACAAGGTTGCCATACCATTCTGGTGTGGAACGTGTCCTTGTGGACCTACGAAGTTCAGTAGCAACTTGATCCGAAGTACCTTGATCATCATCATTAACTTCCTCTCTAGTCGGTGCAGGCACCATAGAAACACCTTCCTGAGCTGCGCTACTTTCCGCTTCAAGAGGCAGTACTTCATCAAGTTCTACTTTCCTCCCACTTACTTCTTTCGAGAGAAACTCTTTCTCCAGAAAGGACCCGTTCTTGGCAACAAAGATCTTGCCTTCGGATCTGAGGTAGAAGGTATACCCAATGGTTTCCTTAGGGTATCCTATGAAGACGCATTTTTCCGACTTGGGTTCGAGCTTTTCAGGTTGAAGTTTCTTGACATAAGCATCGCATCCCCAAACTTTTAGAAACGACAGCTTAGGTTTCTTTCCAATCCATAATTCATACGGTGTTGTTTCAATGGATTTAGACAGTGCCCTATTTAAAGTGAATGTAGCTCTCTCTAGAGCGTATCCCCAAAATGCTAGTGGTAAATGGATAAGAGACATCATAGATTGCACCATATCCAATAGAGTGCGATTACGACGTTCGGACACACTGTTACGCTGAGGTGTTCCAGGCGGCATGAGTTGTGAAATGATTCCACATTTCCTTAAGTGCGTACCAAATTCGTGACTCAAATATTCTCCACCACAATCGGATCCTAAGAAATTTATTTTTCTGTCATGTTGATTCTCTACCTCATTCTGAAATTCCTTGAACTTTTCAAAGGTCTCAGACTTGTGTTTCATCAAGTAGACATACCCATATCTACTTAAGTCATCAGTGAGGGTGAGAACATAACGATAGCCTCCGCGAGCCTCAACGCTCATTGGACCGCACACATCAGTATGTATGATTTCCAATAAGTTGGTTGCTCACTCCATTGTTCCGGAGAACGGAGACTTGTTCATTTTGCCCACGAGGCATGGTTCGCATGTGTCAAATGATTCGTAATCAAGAGACTCCAAAAGTCCATTTGCATGGAGCTTCTTCATGCGTTTGACACCAATGTGACCAAGGCGGCAGTGCCACAAGTATGTGGGACTATCATTATCAACCTTACATCTTTTGGTATTGACACTATGAATATGTGTAACATCACGTTCGAGATTCATCAAGAATAAACCATTGACCAGCGGGGCATGACCATAAAACATATCTCTCATATAAATAGAACAACCATTATTCTCAGAATTAAATGAGTAGCCATCTCGCATTAAACGAGATCCATATACAATTTTCATGCTCAAAGCTGGCACTAAATAACAATTATTGAGGTTTAAAACTAATCCTGTAGGTAAATGTAGAGGTAGCGTGCCAACGGCGATCACATCGACCTTGGAACCATTCCCGACGCACATCATCACCTCGTCCTTCGCCAGTCTCCGCTTATTCTGCAGCTCCTGTTTTGAGTTACAAATATGAGCAACCACCCCGGTATCAAATACCCAGGAGCTACTAAGAGTACTGGTAAGGGACACATTAATAACATGTATATCACATATACCTTTGGTGTTGCCGGCCTTCTTGTCCGCTAAGTACTTGGGGCAGTTCTGCTTCCAGTGTCTGTTTCCCTTGCATTAAAATCACTCAGTCTCAAGTTTGGGTCCATGCTTTGGCTTCTTCCCGGCAACTGGCTTACCGGGCGCGCCAACTCCCTTGCCTTCCTTCTTGAAGTTCTTCTTACCCTTGCCTTTCTTGAAACTAGTGGTTTTATTGACCATCAACACTTGATGTTCCTTTTTGATCTCCACCTCCGCTGATTTCAGCATTGAATATACCTCAGAAATGGTTTTCACCATCCCCTGCATATTGGAATTCATCACAAAGCTCTTGTAGCTAGGTGGGAGCGACTGGAGGATTCTGTCGACGACCGCGTCATCCGGGAGATTAACTCCTAGATGAGATAAGCAGTTGTGCAACCCAGACATTTTGAGTATGTGCTCGCTGACAGAACCATTCTCCTCCATCTTACAACTATAGAACTTGTCGGAGACTTCATATCTCTCGATCCGGGCATGATCTTGGAAAACCATTTTCAGCTCTTGGAACATCTCATATGGTCCGTGCTGATCAAGACACTTTTGATGCCTCGGTTCTAAGCTGTAAAGCATGCCGCACTGGACCAGGGAGTAATCATCACTACATGACTGCCAGGCGTTCATAACATCTTGAGTTGCTAGGAAAACGGGTGCTTCACCTAGCGGTGCATCTAGGACATATTCTTTCTTGGCAGCTATGAGGATGATCCTCAAGTTCCAGACCCAGTCCATATAGTTGCTGCCATCGTCTTTCAGCTTGGTTTTCTCTAGGAACGCGTTCAAGTTGAGGGCAACATTAGCGTGGGCTATTTGATCTACAAGACATATTGCAAAGATTTTAGACTAAGTTCATGATAATTAAGTTCATCTAATCAAATTATTTAATGAACTGCCACTCAGATAGACATCCCTCTAGTCATCAAAGTGATACATGATCCGAGTCAACTTGGCCGTGTCTGATTATCACGTGAGACGGACTAGTCATCATCGAGGAGCATCTTCATGTTGATCGTATCTTCTATATGACTCATGTTCGACCTTTCGGTCTCTTGTGTTCCGAGGCCATGTATGTACATGCTAGGCTCGTCAAGTCAACCTAAGTGTTTTACATGTGTAAATCTGGCTTACACCCGTTGTATGCGAACGTTAGAATCTATCACACCCGATCATCACGTGGTGCTTCGAAACAACGAACCTTCGCAACGGTGCAGAGTTAGGGGGAACACTTTCTTGAAATTTTATGAGGGATCATCTTATTTATTCTACCACCGTTCTAAGCAAATAAGATGTAAAACATGATAAACATCACATGCAATCAAATAGTGACATGATATGGCCAATATCATTTTGCTCCTTATGATCTCCATCTTCGGGGCGCCATGATCATCATCGACACCGGCATGACACCATGATCTCCATCATCATGATCTCCATCATCGTGTCTTCATGAAGTTGTCTCGCCAACAATTACTACTACTACTATGGCTAACGTTTTAGCAATAAAGTAAAGTAATTACATGGCGTTATTCATTGACACGCAGGTCATACAATAAATTAAGACAACTCCTATGGCTCCTGCCGGTTGTCATACTCATCGACATGCAAGTCGTGATTCCTATTACAAGAACATGATCAATCTCATACATCACATAATTTTAATTCATCACATCCTTTTGGCCATATCACATCACACGACATATGCTGCAAGAACAAGTTAGACGTCCTCTAATTGTTGTTGGAAGTTTTTTACGTGGCTGCTATAGGTTTCTAGCAAGAACATTTCTTACCTAAGCCAAAACCACAACGTGATATGCCAATTGCTATTTACCCTTCATAAGGACCCTTTTCATCGAATCCGAACCGACTAAAGTGGGAGAGACAGACACCAGCTAGCCACCTTATGCAACTAGTGCATGTCAGTCAGTGGAACCTGTCTCACATAAGCGTACGTGTAAGGTCGGTCCAGGCCGCTTCATCCCACGATGCCGCCAAATCAAGATAATACTATTAGTGGCAAGTAAATTGACAAAATGGATGCCCACAACAACTTGTGTTCTACTCGTGCATAGAAACTATGCATAGACCTAGCTCATGATGCCACTGTTGGGGATCATTGTAGAAATTAAAAAAATTCTATGCATCACCAAGATCAATCTATGGAGTAACTACCAACGAGAGAGAGGGGAGTGCATCTTCATACCCTTGAAAATCGCGAGTCGGAAGCGTTACAAGAACGCGGATGAAGGAGTCGTACTCGTAGCAATTCAGATCGTGGTGGATTCCGATCTAAGCGCCAAACAACGGCACCTCCGCGTTCAACACACAGGCAGCCTGGTGACGTCTCCTGCACCTTGATCCAGCAAGGAGGAGGGAGAGGTTGAGGAAGATGGCTCCAGCAGCAGCACGACGACGTGGTGGTGATGGAGTGGCAGTTCTCCGGCAGGGCTTTGCCAAGCTCACGCGGAGGAGGAGAGGTGTTGGGGAGGGGAAGGGCTGCACCTTGGATGTGTGCTGCAGCCCTCCCTCCACCCCTCTATTTATAGGGAGAAGGGGGAAGGGGGCCGGTCACTCTAGATGAGATCTAGAGGGGGGCGGCGGCCAAGGGGGAGGGGGCTTGCCCCCCAAGAAAGGGGGGCACCCACTTTAGGGTTCCCCCCAACCAACTTAGGGGCTGGTTCCCTTCCACCTACAGCCCATAAGGCCCTCCGGGGCAGGTGGACCCTTTCGGTGGACCCCCGGAACCCCTCCGGTGGTCCCGGTACAATAGCGGTATACCCCCGAATATTTCCGGTGACCGTATGATGACTTACCATATATAAATCTTCACCTCCGGACCATTCTGGAATTCCTCGTGACGTCCGGGATCTCATCTGGGACTCCGAACAACAATTGGTAATCACATACAAATCTTCCTTATAACCCTAGCGTCACCGAACCTTAAGTGTGTAGACTCTACGGGTTCGGGAATCATGCAGACATGACTGAGACAGCTCTCTGGCCAATAACCAACAGCGGGATCTGGATACCCATGTTGGCTCCGACATGTTCCACGATGATCTCATCGGATGAACCACGATGTCGAGGATTCAAGTAATCCCGTATACAATTCCCTTTGTCAATCGGTACGTTACTTGCCCGAGATTCGATCGTTGGTATCCCAATACCTCGTTCAATCTCGTTACCGGCAAGTCACTTTACTCGTTCCGTAATGCATGATCTCGTGACCAACTACTTAGTCACATTGAGCACATTATGATGATGCATTACCGAGTGGGCCCAGAGATACCTCTCTGTCATACGGAGTGACAAATCCCAGTCTCGATTCGTGCCAACCCAACAGACACTTTCGGAGATACCTATAGTTCACCTTTATAGCCATCCAGTTACGTTGTGATGTTTGGAACACCCAAAGCATTCCGACGGTATCCAGGAGTTACACAATCTTATGGTCGAAGGAAATGATACTTGACATTAGAAAAGCTTTAGCAAACGAACTACACGATCTTGTGATATGCTTAGGATTGGCTCTTGTCCATCACATCATTCTCCTAATGATGTGATTCCGTTATCAATGACATCCAATGTCCATAGTCAGGAAACCATGACCATCCGCTGATAAACGAGCTAGTCAACTAGAGGCTCACTAGGGACATGTTGTGGTCTATGTATTAACACATGTATTACGGTTTCCGGTCAATATAGTTATAGCATGAATGATAGACAATTATCATGAACAAGAAAATATAATAATAATCATTTTATTATTGCCTCTAGGGCATATTTCCAACATGACGTACTTAAAATTAGCTAGTATAGAAAGTAGAACTAGCTATTTCAGTACATGGTTGGCAATAATTGGCGAAAAGTTTGGTCGGTTCAGCTATCGAGTTGAACTATTTGTATAAATTAAGCACGACTGCATAATCTATGAATGAAATCTATGCTTAATTACTGAATTTTAGTTGCAAAAATTAGATAGTGCTAGTGATTTTTAGCTGCATATTTTGACAAATCGCAGTGTTCCAAGGTTGACAAATGGCAATGTTACTAGATCAACAAATGTCAATGTTTCAAGTTTGACAAATGGCAACATACCCAATATAACATATGCAAATCTTACCAAAATGATTGTAAGTGGTTGCACACGGGTCATCCAAAACAACCGTTTGCGTTGAAGAGATGCACAAATCCTTCTCTTGCTTTGCATACGAGTGTTATATCTAAAACGTTTGTGATCAAGAGCTGCACAAATCCTGCTCGACACATTTTCCCTTGGCTTCCTGGGGAAGCTGTCAGTTTGCATACGGGTGTTCTAACTAAAATGTTTGTGATCAAGATACAATATTAAACCCAAGAAAAAAACTATTTTCGGCGGCGACGAAGGCGCCATGCCACGCTGTCCTTGTCGTTGTCGTCCTCCAGGACGCCGTTGTTGAAGTCTTCAAGGCAGCTCAGAATGTTCTTCACTGGTAAATCAAACACCATGTCGTCACACGAATGATGGGCGGGGCACGGGAGGACGGCAGCTAGCAGCGCGAGAGGTGGCGGTCAACGGCGGTGTCCCATGCCCCTAAGGGGGTGCACGCACCGGCATGAGTGCGGCGGGTGCAGCCAAACGCATGGGGACCTGCACCGCGATGGGTGGAGGGGCATGCACGGGCACGGGCACTAGCGCTGGCGCTGGCATGTACATGAGCTCGCGCGGGTCCTCGGAGACCTTGGTGACACCTACGGCTTCCAGCTCTTCAATAGTGCCCGGCGACCAGCCCGCCAATGCTATGGGGATGGTCTCTTGCGCGGGCGTGGGGATGGGAGATGGGACGGGAGCGGGGGCAGCAATAGCCGCGGCCAGTTCGTTCTGGGCCATGTCCATGAGGGCCCATTCCTCCTTATTTTCTATCTCCTCTGGCTCGGAGTCGACTTCACCAAACTTGAAGACTAGTGGTAGATGATCCTTCTACGCCATGGCATTGGTGGAGGTCTACGGGAGGGAGGGGAATGGGAGGCAAACACTAAGGCCGCCTGTATTAAGCAGCGGCTCAGGCGCCACTATTGGATAGGAAGGCGGGCGGCCATGGAAGTCAAAGGCCTCGATTCCCAGTGAAGCTATGCAGCGTAGAGCTCGCACGCTTCTTGGTGAACTTGCACATTGGAGGACACCTTGCACGCCTCTCAGTTAGCCTGCGCACCGGACAACGCTCGCACACCTCCCATTCAGTCAAGCAGCTGTCCGCACGACACCTCCTATAGCCACTAAAACCAAAGACACGTGGTGTCACGTGAATGGTTAACATAACACACATGATTTGAATTATACAAATGTTTGTGTGGTTAGAGTGGCAGCTATTTGTTTGAAAATGCTTTTGTTGGTTGTTATTCAAGTGTTTCTTCTCTCAAAATGGACACGAAAAATAACACAACATGTCGGGTGCCATTTCATGATAGCATGCCAAGTTTCCTGAATTTCAGACGAGTTTTGGATTTGCTAGAACTTAAAAACAAAGTATCTCAACATTTTGCCGGCAATCAGCAGTGCCCTGGTGTTTGAAATTCATTCCCATTTCTTCCATGGGACCTAAGCATGCACCCAAGGATGAAGATTAGATTTTTCAACTAATTTATATGCACTGGAGCATGTGCATGTGGTTCAAAAATTATGCACATAAAATGCCAAGAAAACCAAGTTAATTTATAAAAATGTCCAAGCAAACCCCGAAAAATTGCTAATTTTAACACAACACTCATGTTGTTCTACGTTGACACTAGAATTTTTTTGAAAGCAATAAGAGGCAGTGGATATCATTTTGTCCCTGAAGGTGGGATGTTCCCTACCGAAACCATCACGCTTGTTGTGAGAAGCTCTGGTTTGTGAGAAGGTTATACCCAAACCTGCCCCAAATGGGACAAAAAAATTACCATGGCATATTGATGCTGCTCCATGATAGCATGCCAAGTTTCGTGAATTTCAGACGAGTCTTGGATTACTAGAATTTAAAAACCAGGAATCTCAATCTTTGCGGCCGAGTGACGGTGGCAGGATGTTTGACATTTATTCCCATTTCTTGCATGGGACCTAATCATGCAATCAAGGAGACAGATTTGAATTTTCAACCAATTTATATGCATTAGAGCATGTGCATGTAGTTCAAACTTGAATCATGCACATAAATGCATCGAAAACTCAATTATTGCATAAAAATGTCCAAACGAACCGCAAAAAATCCCAAAAATTGACACAACAATCCTATTGTTCTATGTTGAAACTAGAAAAATTTTGAAAGCAATAAGAAGCAGTGGATATCATTTCGTCCCCAAAGGTGGGATGTTCCCTACTGAAACCAACAGGCTTGTTGCGGGAACCTTTGGTTTGTGAGAAGCATATCCCCAAATCTACCCCAAATGGGACAAAAAATTTACAGGGCATGTTGATGCCGCTCCATGATAGCATGCCAAGTTTCATGAATTTCAGATGAGTTTTGGATTTACTAGAATTTAAAAACCAGGAATCTCAATGTTTGCGGCCGAGTGATGGTGGCAGGGTGTTTGACATTCATTACCATTTCTTGCATGGGATCTAAGCATGCAACCAAGGACACAGATTTGAATTTCAACGAATTTATATGGATTAGAGCATTTGCATGTATTTCAAATTTGAATTGTGCTCATAAATGCATTGAAAACGCAATTAATGCATAAAATGTCAAAACGAACCCCGAAAAATCCCGAAAATTGACACAACAGTCGTGTTGTTCTATGTTGACATGAGAACCATTTTGAAAGCAGTAAGAGGCAACATATATCGTTTCGTCCCCCAAGGTGGCACATACCCTACCGAAACCATCAGGCTTGTTGTGAGAAGCTCTGGTTTGGGAGAAGCTTATAACCAAACCTGCCCCAAATGGGACAAATAATTTAAAACAACATTTTGATGTCTCTCCATGATAGCGTGCCAAGTTTCATGAATTTCAGAAGAGTTTCGGATTCACTAGAATTTAAAAACCAGGAATCTCAATGTTTGCAGCCGAGTGATAGTGGCAGGGTGTTTGACATTCATTCCCATTTCTTCCATGGGATCTAAGCATGCAAACAAGGACACATATTTGAATTTTCAACCAATTTATATGCATTGGGGCATGTGCATGTAGTTCAAATTTGAATTGTGCTCATAAATGCATCGAAAACGCAACTAAAGCATAAAAATGTCCAAACGAACCCCGAAAAATCCCAAAAATTAACACAACACTCCTATTGTTCTATGTTGACACTAGAATTTTTTTGAAAGCAATAAGAGGCAGCGGATATCATTTCATCCACAAAGGTGGGATGTTCCCTAGCGAAACCATTAGGCTTGTTGTGGGAACCTTTCGTTTGTGAGAATAATATCCCCAAACCTGCCCCTAATGGGACAAAAAAATTACCATGGCATGTTGATGCCGCTCCATGATAGCATGCCAAGTTTCATGAATTTCAGATGAGTTTCGGATTTACTATGATTTAAAAACCAGGAATCTCAATGTTCGCGGCCGAGTGATGGTGGCAGGGTGTTTGACATTCATTCCCATTTCTTGCATGGGACCTCAGCATGAAAGCAAGAACACAGATTTGAATTTTCAACCAATTTATATGCATTAGAGCATGTGCATGTAGTTCAAATTTGAATTATGCACATAAATGCATCGAAAACTCAATTAATGCATAAAATTGTCGAAACGAACCCCAAAAAATCCCAAAAATTGACACAACACTCCTATTGTTCTATGTTGACACTAAAATTTTTGAAAGCAATAAGAGGCAGCGGATATCATTTCATCCTCGAAGGTGGGACGTTCCCTACCGAAACAATCAGGCTTATTGTGAGAAGCTCTGGTTTGTCAGAAGCTTATATCCAAACCTGCCCCAAATGGGACAAAAAAATACCAGTGCATGTCAATGTCGCTCCATGAAAGCATACCAAGTTTCATGAATTTCAGATGATTTTTGGATTTACTAGAATTTAAAAACCAGGAATCTCAATGTTTGCGGCCGAGTGATGGTGGCAGCATGTTTGACGTTCATTCCCATTTCTTGCATGGGACCTAATCATGCAACTAAGGACACAGATTTGAATTTTCAACCAGTTTATATCCATTAGAGCATATGCATGTAGTTCAAATTTGAATTATGCACATAAATGCATCGAAAACTCAATTATCGCATAAAAATGTCCAAACAAACCCCAAAAAATCCCAAAAATTGACACAACACTCCTATTGTTCTATGTAGACACTAGAAAATTTTGGAAATCAATAAGAGGCAGTGGATATTGTTTCGTCCCCAAAGGTGGGATGTTCCCTACCGAAACCATCAGGCTTGTTGTGGGAACCTTTGGTTTGTGAGAAGCATATCCCCAAACCTGCCCAAAAGGGACAAAAAATTTACCACAACATGTTGATGCCGCTCCATTATAGCATGCCAAGTTTCATGAATCTTAGACGAGTTTTGGATTTACTAGAATTTAAAAACCAGGAATCTCAATGTTTGCGGCTGAGTGATCGTGGCAGGGTGTTTGACACTCATTATCATTTCTTGCATGGGATCTAAGCATGCAACCAAGGACACAGATTTGAATTTCAACCAATTTATATGGATTAGAGCATTTGCATGTAGTTCAAATTTGAATTGTGCTCATAAATGCATTGAAAATGTAATTAATGCATAAAAATATCAAAAGGAACCTCGGAAAATCCAGAAAATTGACACAACACTCGTGTTGTTCTATGATGACACGAGAAACATTTTGAAAGCAAGAAGAGGCAACATATATTGTTTCATCCCCCAAGGTGGCACGTACCCTACCGAAACCATCAGGCTTGTTGTGAGAACCTCTCATTTGTGAGAAGCTTATACCCAAACCTGTCCCAAATGGGACAAAAAATTTACCACGGCATGTTGATGTCGCTCCATTATAGCATGCCAAGTTTCATGAATTTTAGATGAGTTTTGGATTTACTAGAATTTAAAAACCAGGAATCTCAATGTTTGCGGCCGAGTGACAGTGGCAAGGTGTTTGACATTCATTCCCATTTCTTGCATGGGACCTAAGCATGCAACCAAGGACACAGATTCGAATTTTTAACCAATTTATAAGCATTAGAGCAAGTGCATGTAGTTCAAATTTGAATTACGCATGTAAATGAATCGAATACTCAATTAATGCATAAAATTGTCCAAACGAACCCCAAAAGATCCCAAAAATTGACACAACACTCATATTGTTCTGTGTTGACACTAGAAATTTTTTGAAAGCAATAAGAGGTAGCGGATATCATTTCGTCCCCGAAGGTGGGACGTTCCCTACCGAAACAATCAGGCTTGTTGTGAGAAGCTCTGGTTTGTGAGAAGCTTATACCCAAACCTGCCCCAAATGGGACAAAAAATTACCACGGCATGTTCATGCTGCTCCATGAGAGCATGCCAAGTTTCGTGAATTTCAGACGAGTTTTGGATTTACTAGAATTTAAAAACCAGGAATCTCAATGTTTGCGGCCGAGTGATGGTGGCAGCATGTTTGACATTCATTCCCATTTCTTGCATGGGACCTAATCATGCAACCTAGGACACATATTTGAATTTTCAACCAATTTATATGCATTAGAGCATGTGCATGTAGTTCAAATTTGAATTATGCACATAAATGCATCGAAAACTCAATTATTGCATAAAAATGTCCAAACGAACCCCAAAATATCCCAAAAATTGACACAACACTCCTATTGTTCTATGTTGACACTAGAAAAATTTTGAAAGCAATAAGAGGCAGTGGATATCGTTTCGTCCCCAAAGGTGGGATGTTCCCTACCGAAACCATCAGGCTTGTTGTGGGAACCTTTGGTTTGTGAGAAGCATATCCCCAAACCTGCCCAAAAGCAACCAAAAATTTACCAAAACATGTTGATGCCACTCCATTATAGCATGCCAAGTTTCATGAATCTCAGACGAGTTTTGGATTTACTAGAATTTAAAAACTAGGAATCTCAATGTTTGCGGCCGAGTGATGGTGGCAGGGTGTTTGACATTCATTACCATTTCTTGCATGGGATCTAAGCATGCAACCAAGGAGACAGATTTGAATTTTAACCAATTTATATGGATTAGAGCATTTGCATGTATTTCAAATTTGAATTGTGCTCATAAATGCATTGAAAATGCAATTAATGCATAAAAATATCAAAAGGAACCCCGAAAAATCCAGAAAATTGACACAACACTCGTGTTGTTCTATGTTGACACGAGAAACATTTTGAAAGGAAGAAGTGGTAACATATATCGTTTGATCCCCCAAGGTGGCACGTACCCTACTGAAACCATCAGGCTTGTTGTGAGAACCTCTCGTTTGTGAGAAGCTTATACCCAAACCTGTCCCAAATGGGACAAAAATTTACCACGGCATATTGATGTCGCTCCATTATAGCATGCCAAGTTTCATGAATTTTAGATGAGTTTTGGATTTACTAGAATTTCAAAACCAGGAATCTCAATGTTTGCGGCCGAGTGATAGTGGCAAGGTGTTTGACATTCATTCCCATTTCTTGCATGGGACCTAAGCATGCAACCAAGGACACAGATTTGAATTTTTAACCAATTTATAAGAATTAGAGAAAGTGCATGTAGTTCAAATTTGAATTACGCACGTAAATGAATCGAATACTCAATTAATGCATAAAATTGTCTAAACGAACCCCAAAAAATCCCTAAAATTGACACAAGACTCCTATTGTTCTATGTTGACACTAGAAATTTTTTGAAAGCAATCGGAGGCAGCGGATATCATTTCGTCCCCGAAGGTGGGATGTTCCCTACCAAAACAATCAGGCTTGTTGTGAGAAGCTCTGGTTTGTGAGAAGCTTATACCCAAACCTGCCCCAAATGGGACAAAAAAATTACCACAACATGTTCATGCCGCTCCATGAGAGCATGCCAAGTTTCATGAATTTCAGAAGAGTTTTGGATTTACTAGAATTTAAAAAACAGGAATCTCAATGTTTGCGGCCGAGTGATGGTGGCAGCATGTTTGACATTCATTCCCATTTCTTGCATGGGACCTAATCATGCAACCAAGGACACATATTTGAATTTTCAACCAATTTATATGCATTAGAGCATGTGCATGTAGTTCAAATTTGAATTATGCACATAAATGCATAGAAACCTCAATTATTGTATAAAAATATCCAAATGAACCCCAAAATATCCCAAAAATTGACACAACACTCCTATTGTTCTATGTTGACACTAGAAAACATTTGAAAGCAATAAGAGGCAGTGGATATCGTTTCGTCCCCAAAGGTGGTATGTTCCCTACCGAAACCATCAGGCTTGTTGTGGGAACCTTTGGTTTGTCAGAAGCATATCCCCAAACCTGCCCCATATGGGACAATCAATTTACCCCGACATGTTGATGCTGCTCCATTATAGCATGCCAAGTTTCATGAATTTCAGACGAGTTTTGGATTTACTAGAATATAAAAACCAGGAATCTCAATGTTTGCGGCCAAGTGATGGTGGCAGGGTGTTTGACATTCATTACCATTTCTTGCTTCGGATCTAAGCATGCAACCAAGGACATAGATTTGAATTTTCAACCAATTTATATGGATTAGAGCATTTGCATGTAGTTCAAATTTGAATTGTGCTCATAAATGCATTGAAAACACAATTAATGCATAAAATTGTCCAAACGTACCCCAAAAAATCCCGAAAATTGACACAATACTCGTGTCATTCTATGTTGACACGAGAAACATTTTGAAAGCAAGAAGAGGAAACATATATTGTTTTGTCCCCAAGGTGGCACGTACCCTACCGAAACAATCATGCTTGTTGTGAGAAGCTCTGGTTTGTGAGAATATTATACCCAAACCTAGCCCAAATGGGACAAAAAAATTACCATGAGATGTTGAGGTCTCTCCATGATAGCATGCCAAGTTTCATGAATTTCAGATGAGTTTTGGATTTACTAGAATTTAAAAACCAGGAATCTCAATATTTGCGGCCGAGTGACAATGGCAGGGTGTTTGACATTCATTCCCATTTCTTACATGGGACCTAAGCATGCAAACAAGGACACATATTTGAATTTTCAACCAATTTATATGCATTAGGGCATGTGCATGTACTTCGAATTTGAATTGTGCTCATAAATGCATCGAAAACGCAATTAATGCATAAAAATGTCCAAACGAACCCCGAAAAATCCCAAAAATTGACACAACACTCCTATTGTTCTATGTTTACACTAGGTAATTTTTGAAAGCAATAAGAGGAAGCATATATCTTTTCGTCCCCAAAGGTGGGATGTTCCCTACCGAAACCATCAGGCTTGTTGTGGGAACCTTTGGTTTGTGAGAAGCATATCCCCAAACCAGCCCCTAATGGGACAGAAAAATTACCACAACATGTTGATGGTGCTCCATGATAGCATGCCGAGTTTCATGAATTTCAGACGAGTTTGGGATTTACTAGCATTTAAAAACGAGGAATCTCAATGTTTGCGACCGAGTGACGGTGGCAGGGTGTTTGACATTCATTCCCATTTCTTGCATGGGACCTAAGCATGCAACCAAGGACACATATTTGAATTATCAACCAATTTATATGGATTAGAGCATTTGCATGTAGTTTGATGACCCACAAGTGTAGGGGATCTATCGTAGTCCTTTTGATAAGTAAGATTGTTGAACGCAACGAGGAGCAGAAGGAAATGACAAGCAGTTTTTAGTAAGGTATTCTCTACAAGCACTGAAATTATCGGTAACAGATAGTTTTGTGATAAGGTAATTCGTAACGGGTAACAAGCAATGAAGTAAATAAGGTGCAACAAGATGTCCCAATCCTTTTTGTAGCAAAGGACAAGCCTGGACAAGTTCTTATATAGAGAAAAGCGCTCCCGAGGACACATGGGAATTATCGTCAAGCTAGTTTTCATCAGCTCATATGATTCGCGTTTGTTACTTTGATAATTTGATATGTGGGTGGACCGGTGCTTGGCTACTGCCCTTTCTTGGACAAGCATCCCACTTATGATTAACCCCTATTGCAAGCATCCACAACTACAAAATAAGTATTAAGGTAGACCTAACCATAGCATGAAACATGAGGATCCAAATCATCCCCTTACGAAGCAACGCATAAACTAGGGTTTAAGCTTTTATCACTCTAGCAACTTATCATCTACTTATTACTTCCCAATGCCTTCCTCTCGGCCCAAACAATGGTGAAGTGTCATGTAGTCGACGTTCACATAACACCACTAGAGGAAAGACAACATACATCTCATCAAAATATTGAACGAATACCAAATTCACATGACTACTTATAGCAAGACTTCTCCCATGTCTCAGGAACAAATGTAAATACTCACAAATCATATTAATGTTCATAATCAGAGGGGTATTAATGTGCATTAAGGATCTGAACATATGATCTTCCACCGAATAAACCAACTAGCATCAACTACAAGGAGTAATCAACACTGCTAGTAACCCAAAGGTACCAATATGAGGTTTTCGGACAAAGATTGGATACAAGAGATGAACTAGGGTTTGAGAGGAGATGGTGCTGGTGAAGATATTGATGGAGATTGACCCCCTCCCGATGAGAGAATCGATGGTGATGACGATGGTGATGATTTCCCCCTCCCCGGCAGAACAACTCCACCGGAGCCCTACATTGGTTCCGCCAAGGTTCCGCCTCATGGCGGCGGAGTTTCATCCCGAAAGCTTGCTTATGATTTTTTCCAGGGTAAAAGACTTCATTTAGCAGAAGATGGCCACCGAAGGGCTGCCAGGGGGCCCACGAGGCAGGGGGCGTGCCCAAGGGGGTAGGGTGTGCCCCCCACCCTCGTGGCCAGGATGTGGGCCCCCTCTGGTACTTCTTTCGCTCAGTATTTTTTTATTAATTTCAAAAATGACTTGCATGGAGTTTTAAGAATTTTGGAGTTGTGAAGAATAGGTCTCTAATATTTAATCCTTTTCCAGCCCAGAATCCCAGCTACCGGCATTCCCCCTCTTCATGTAAACCTCGTAAATTAAGAGAGAATAGGCATAAGTATTGTGACATAACATGTAATAACAACCCATAATGCAATAAATATTGATATAAAAGCAAGATGCAAAATGGACGTATCAACTCCCACAAGCTTAGACCTCGCTTGTCCTCAAGCGGAAGCCAAAATCGAAAAATATGTCCACATGTTTAGAGATAGAAGTGTCGATAAAATAAAATACAGACATGAGGGCATCATGATCATTCTTATAACAGCAACATATAATATTGTCATATGATTTCTTATGCTCAAGTAACAATCTATTCACAATGTCAAGTATGAATCAGAAACTTCATTGAAAACCAACAAACTATAATCTCGGTCACTGAAGCAATTGCAATTTATCATAACATCGGAAAGAGTCAATATAAGAGCTTTTCAGCAAGTCCACTTACACAACTATCATTTAGTCTTTCACAATTGCTAACACTCACACAATACTTATGGGTATGGAGTTTTAATCGGACACAGAGAAAGATAGGGGCTTATAGTGTTGCCTCCCAACCTTTTACCTCAAGGGTAATGTCCACAATAATAGTTCATGCTAACTTACATCCAATTGGATATATATATATATATATATCAGGATCTTTCCAACACAAGGTGCTTGCCGAAGGATAAAATGTAAAAAGGAAAGGTTAAGATCACCATGACTCTTGCATAATGTATAAGACAAGAATAAAAGATAGGCCCTACGCAGAGGGAAGTAGAGGTTGTCATGTGCTTTTATGGTTGGAAGCACGAAATTTTAATGCAAAATAACGTCACTTTATATTGCCACTTGTGATATGGACCTTTATTATGCACTCCGTCGCTTTTATTGCTTCCATATCACAAGATCATATAAAGCTTATTTTCTCCACACTAATAAGTCATACATATTTAGAAAGCAATTTTTATTGCATGCAACATGACCACTTACTTGAAGGATCTTACTCAGTCCATAGGTAGGTATGGTGGACTCTCATGGCAAAACTGGGTTTAAGGATATTTGGAAGCACAAGTAGTATCTCTATTTGGTGCAAGGAATTTGGCTAGCATGAGAGGGAAAGGCAAGATCAACATGTTGGATGATCCATGACAATATACTTTATTTTGGATATAAGAAAAATAACCCATTACATTGTATTCCTTGTCCAACATCAACTCTTTAGCATGTCATATTTTAATGAGTGCTCACAATAATAAAAGATGTCCAAGATAGTATATTTATATGTGAAAACCTCTCTTTTTGTATTACTTCCTATTAATTGCAACGATGATCAAAAGTATATTTGCTAACTCTCAACAACTTTTATTCATCATACTCTTTATTGTGAAGCCATTACTCTCCATAAGATCAATATGATCTCTTTATTTCTTTTTATTCTTTTATTCCCTCGTGATAATAGCAAGATAGCAAAGCCCTTGACTCAACACAAATCTTTATTATATAAAGCTCACGGACTCGATTACTTAGAGGGATCATAAAGCAAAACTCAAAACTAAATCATACCAAAAGTTTATTCTACTAGATAAAGATATTACTAAAAGTATTGAACTAAGTAAAATGGTAAAATAGGACTGTGATGGTGATACAATACCGGGGCAACTCCCCCAAGCTTGGTAGTTACCAAGGGGAGTGCCCATACCCATGTGATTATGTCTCCCTCTTCGGAAGTGGTGATGATGGAGTTGTTGATGATGTAGGCTTGTCGTCCGTCTTCCAAGGCATAGGCTCACCATCATAGCAGGATGACCGAGTCTCCGGGATCTGCAAATCTGCAGCCAAACTCATCCTCTTGAATCTATATTGATACTCACAGTTCTGGTTTTGCAGGTCATAGGTCTGGGCTTGGAGGTGCTCGATTTTCTCATGAAGCTTGAAGATGGTCTCACCAATGTTCTTGGCATCTAGCTTGTGGTTGTTGGTGAACTCCGCGATCATCATCTGGTTGGTGTTGAGTCCGTGTTCCACCATCCCTTGGCACTTGAAAACTTGTTGTTCCATTGGTTCGAGTCTTGTCTCCACGCTTCCGGTCCTCCTTGGTCCCTCAACATCGCGGATGTGCAGCACCACCTCACGCATCTCAATGGTTTGAGGGTGTTGCAGCACCTCCGCGAGGTAGGGGTTGATGACCTTCTCAAAAAACTTGGCCTTGAGGGCGCTTGAAGATGTCATGGTGATCTGGATTTGTCAGAAAAATAGATTGAAACAAAGACAAAGGATATTTACGTGATACGGTGGTCAAAACCTTCAGCAGATTATATAATGATTTTTTACCGACAAAAAGAAGTATCGTGCAAGAAAACGGAGTCCGGAGAGCACACGAGGTGCCCACGAGGCAGTGGGCACGCCTAGGGGGGTAGGGCGCGCCCTCCGCCCTCGTGGACGCCTTGTGTCCTTCCCGGACTACTTCTTATTTTCCTATTTTCTTAAATATTCCAAAACGGAGAAAAATTGCTATTAGAACTGTTTTAGAGTCGGTTTACTTACCGTACCACATACCTATTCTTTTTCGGAGTCTGAGACGTTCTGGAAAGTGTCCCTTATGTATTCCTCCGGGGTTACGGTTTCAATAACATTAGTTTCAAAATTTATTGGATTACCTGAGATATAATGTTTGATTCTTTGGTTGTTCACCACCTTTCGATTTGTGCCTTCGAAGTTGTTGATTTTTATCGCACCGGAACGATAGACCTCCTCGATAACGTAAGGCCCTTCCCACTTAGAGAGAAGTTTTCCTGCAAAAAATCTTAAACGAGAGTTGAATAGCAACACATAATCACCTACATTAAACTGACGCTTTTGTATCCTTTTGTCATGCCATCTTTTAACTCTTTCTTTAAACATCTTGGCATTCTCATAGTCTTGTGTTCTCCATTCATCAAGTGATTTAATATCAAATAACCTCTTCTCACCGACAAGTTTGAAATAATAATTGACTTCTTTAATGGCCCACTATGCCTTATGTTCTAGTTGGAGAGGTAAGTGACATGCTTTTCCATAGACCATTTTATATGGAGACATACCCATAGGATTTTTATATGCAGTTCTATAAGCCCATAATGCATCATCAAGTTTCTTGGACCAATTCTTTCTAGATTTATTAACAGTCTTTTGCAAAATTAATTTGAGCTCTCTGATACTCATTTCTACTTGACCACTAGACTATGGTGATATGGAGATACGATTCTATGATTAACATCATACTTAGGAAGCATTTTACGAAAAGCACCATGAATAAAATGTGAACCACCATCAGTCATTAAGTATCTAGGGACACCAAACCTCGGAAAAATAACTTTTTAAGCATCTTAATAGAGGTGTTATGATCAGCACTACTAGTTGGAATAGCTTCTACCCACTTAGTAACGTAATCAACAGCAACTAAAATATGTGTATACCCATTAGAGGAAGGATATGGTCCCATATAATCAAAGCCCCAAACATCAAATGGTTCAATTACAAGTGAATAATTCATAGGCATTTCTTGACATCTACTAATATTACCAATTCTTCGACATTCATCGCAAGACAAGACAAACTTATGGGCATCCTTGAAGAGAGTGGGCCAATAAAAACCGGATTGCAATACCTTATGCGCAGTTCTATCTCCAGCGTGGTGTCCTCCGTAAGCCTCGGGGTGAAACTTGCGTAGGATCTGTTCCTGTTCATGCTCAGGTACACAACATCTAATAACACCATCTACTCTTTCTTTATAAAGGTGTGGGTCATCCCAGAAGTAATGTCTTAAATCATAGAAAAACTTTTTCTTTTGCTGGTATGTGAAACTAGGTGGTATAAATTTAACAACAATGTAATTAGCATAATCAGCATACCAAGGAGCAGTATGAGATGCATTTATGACAACTAATTGTTCATCAGGAAAGCTATCATCAATAGGTAGTGGGTCATCAAAAACATTCTCTAACCTAGACAAGTTGTCTGCAATGGGGTTCTCAGCTCCCTTTCTATCAATAATATGCAAATCAAATTCTTGTAGTACGAGAACCCATCTAATAAGTCTAGGTTTAGAATCTTTCTTTTCCATAAGATATATAATAGTAGCATGATCAGTGTGAACAGTTACTTTAGAATCAACAATATAAGGTCTCAACTTATCACAAGCAAATACAACTGCTAAGAGCTCTTTTTCAGTAGTAGCATAATTTCTCCGGGCACTATCTAGAGTTTTACTAGCATATTGAATAACATTTAGTTTCTTATCAATTCTTTGTCCTAGAACAACACCTACAACATAATCACTAGCATCGCACATAATTCTAGAGGGTAAATTCCAATCAAGTGGCTGAACAATAGGTGCAGAAATCAAAGCTTTCTTAAGTATTTCAAATGCTTCTAAACAATCATCATCGAAGACAAAAGGAATATATTTTTGTAAGAGCTTAGTCAGAGGCCTAGAAATTTTAGAGAAGTCCTTATTGAACCTCCTATAAAAACTGGCATGACCAAGGAAACTTCTTATACCTTTAATGTCCTTGGGACACGGCATCTTTTCAATAGCATCAACTTTAGCTTTATCAACTTTAATGGCTCTTTCAGAAATTTTATCCCCCAAGACAATACCTTCATTAACCATAAAGTGGCACTTCTCCCAATTCAAGACAAGACTAGTATCTTTGCATCTATACAAAACTCGATCATGGTTGCTCAAGCAATCATCAAAAGAAGATCCATAAATATAGAAATCATCCATGAAAACCTCAACGATCTTTTCACAAAAGTCAGAGAATATAGGCATCATGCATCTTTGAAAGGTAGAAGGTGCATTACATAAACCAAAAGGCATACATCTATAAGAAAAAGTACCGAAAGGGAAAGTAAAAGTGGTCTTTTCTTGATCCTCTACTGACACAGGTATTTGAGAGAAACCAGAGTAACCATCTATAAAGCAAAAATGTGTATGTTTAGATCATATTTCTAGCATTTGATCAATAAAAGGTAGAGGGCAATGATCCTATTTAGTAGCTTTATTTAATTTGCAGAAATCAATTACCATCCTATAACCTGTAACAATTATTTGCGTGATCAATTCATCTTTATCAGTAGGAACAACAGTAATACCTCCCTTCTTAGGGACACAATGGACAGGACTTACCCACTGACTATCAGCAACGTGATAAATTAAACCTGCCTCCAGGAGCTTTAGTATTTCCTTTCTTACCACTTCTTTCATCTTAGGATTTAACCGTCATTGGGGATCAATAACTGGTTTGGCGTCTTTCTCCAATTTTATTTTCTGTTGGCATAGGGTGGGACTAATGCCCTTAAGATCATCAAGAGTATATCCAATAGCAGCATGATGCTTCTTCAGAGTTTTCAATAATTTCTCCTCTTGCTTCTCTGAAAGGTTAGCACTAATAATAACAGGATATATCTTCTTTTCGTCAAGATAAGCATATTTGAGAGTATCAGGTAATGGTTTAAGCTCAAACATGGGATCACCCTTGGGTGGCGGAGGATCCCCTAGAATTTCAACAGGCAAGTTGTGTTTCAAAATAGGTCCATGTTTAAAGAATACTTCATCTATCTCCCTTCTTTCATGGTCTAGCAAATATTATCGTAAAGGATCACTAGGAGGCACAGTAATAGAAGCAAGACCAATAATTTCGTCCTTACTAGGCAAGTCTTTATCATGGGGTTGTCTATGAAATTTAGCAAAACTGAACTCATGAGACATATCCCCCAAACCAATAGTAACAATATCCTTTTCGCAATCTATCTTAGCATTAACAGTGTTCAAGAAGGGTCTACCAAATATAATGGGACAAAAGTCATCTTGTGGGGAGCCAAGAACAACAAAATCAGCAGGATATTTAACTTTCCCACACAAGACTTCAACATCTCTAACAATCCCAATTGGTCAAATAGTATCTCTATTAGCAAGCTTAATTGTAACATCAATTTCTTCTATCCCAGCAGGTGCAATATCATGCATAATTTCTTTGTATAATGAAGGAGGTATTGCACTAGTACTAGTACCCATATCACATAAGCCATGATAACAATGATATCCTATTTTAATAGAAATAACAGGCATGCCTACAACATGTCTATGTTTATTCTTAGAATCAGGTCTACAAATTCTAGCAGCTTCATCATAGAAGTAAATAACATGCCCATCAATATTATCAGCCAAGAGAGTTTTAACCATAGCAATACTAGGTTCAACATTAATTTTCTCAAGTGGTGTAGGTGTTCTAGTATTACTCTTACGAACCACTAGCATGATCCTTTATCCTAACAGGGAAATGTGGTTTCTCAATATAGTTTGTAGGAACAATAAGATCATTATAAGTGATAGTCTTTTCTTCAACTGTAATTGGTGCAATAACTTTTATTTCAATGGGAGGATTATATTTAAACCACTTCTCCTTAGGGAGGTCAACATGAGTAGCAAATGATTCACTGAAAGAAGCTACTATCTCAGAGTCAAGTCCATATTTAGTGCTAAATTCACGAAATGCATTGGTATCCATAAAAGATTTAACACAATCAAACTTAGGAGTCATACCTGACTCCTTACCTTCGTCGAGATCCCAATCTTCAGAGTTGCGTTTAATTCTTTCCAATAAATCCCATCTAAATTCAATAGTCTTCATCATAAAGGAACCGGTACAACAAGTATCGAGCATGGAGCGATTGTTGAGAGAAAGCCGAGCATAAAATTTTTGAATAATCATTTCTGTTGAGAGCTCATGATTGGGGCATGAATATAACATTGACTTAATCCTCCCCCGAGCTTGAGCGATGCTTTCTCCTTCGTGAGGCCAAAAAATAATATATATAATTATGATCATGATGAACAAGATGCATAGGATAAAACTCCTGATGAAATTCCAATTTCAATCGTTTGTAGTACCATGATCCCATATCATCACATAGCCTAAACCATGTCAATGAATCTCCCTTCAAAAATAAAGGGAAGACCTTCTTCTTGACAACATCATCGGGCATACCTGCAAGCTTAAATAATCCACAAACTTCATCCACATAGATTAGGTGTAAATCGGGATGCAATGTTCCATCTCCTATAAAAGGATTAGCTAGCAGTTTCTCTATCATACCCGAAGAAATTTCAAACTAAACATTTTCAGTAGGTTTAGCAGGTTGAGGAGCAACTCTTTGCTCTACTGGTCGGGGTGAAGATACCCCGAACAAGCCCCTCAAAGGATTATGTTCCATAGTAACAAGTGACAGTAAATTTCAGCACACTATATAATTTTTTCCTTACCAAGTTCCACTTACCAAAAGTGCTTCACTCCCCGGCAACGGTGCAAGAAAAGAGTCTTGATGACCCACACGTGTAGGGGATCTATCATAGTCCTTTCGATAAGTAAGAGTGTCGAACCCAACGAGGAGCAGAAGGAAATGACAAGCAGTTTTCAGTAAGGTATTCTCTGCAAGCACTGAAATTATCTGTAACGGATAGTTTTGTGATAAGGTAATTCGTAACGGGTAACAAGCAATGAAAGTAAATAAGGTGTAAGGATGGCCCAATCCTTTTTGTAGCAAAGGACAAGCCTGGACAAGTTCTTATATAGAGAAAAGCGCAACCGAGGACACATGGGAATTATCGTCAAGCTAGTTTTCATCACGTTCATATGATTCGCTTTCGTTACTTTGATAATTTGATATGTGCCTGGACCGCTGCTTGGGTACTGCCCTTTCTTGGACAAGCATCCCACTTATGATTAACCCCTATTGCAAGAATCCGCAACTACAAAAGAAGTATTAAGGTAAACCTAAACATAGCATGAAACATGAGGATCCAAACCAGCCCCTTACGAAGCAATGCATAAACTAGGGTTTAAGCTTCTGTCACTCGAGCAACCCGTCATCTACTTATTACTTCCCAATGCCTTCCTCTCGGCCCAAACAATGGTTAAGTGGCATGTAGTCGACGTTCACATAACACCACTAGAGGAAAGACAACATACATCTCATCAAAATATCGAACGAATACCAAATTCACACGACTACTTATAGCAAGACTTCTCCCATGTCCTCAGGACCAAACGTAACAACTCACAAATCATATTCGTGTTCATAATCAGATGGGTATTAATATGCACTAAGGATCTGAACATATGATCTTCCACCGAATAAACCAACTAGCATCAACTACAAGGAGTAATCAACACTACTAGTAACCCACAGGTACCAATCTGTGGTTTTGGGACAAAGATTGGATACAAGAGATGAACTAGGGTTTGAGAGGAGATGGTGCTGGTGAAGATGTTGATGGAGATTGACCCCCTCCCGATGAGATGACGATGGTGATGATTTCCCCCTCCCGGCAGGATGTTTTGCCGGCAGAACAGCTCCAACGGAGCCCTAGATTGGTTCCGCCAAGGTTCCGCCTCGTGGCTGCGGAGTTTCGTCCCGAAATCTTGCTTATGTTTTTTTCCAGGGTAAAAGAATTCATATAGCAGAAGATGGCCACTAGAGGGCTGCCAGGGGGCCGACCAGGAAGGGAGGAGGGCCGAGGGGGGTAGGGCGCGCCCTCCACCCGCGTGGCCAGGGTGTGGGCCCCCTCTAGTACTTCTTTCGCTCAGTATGTTTTATTAATTCCAAAAATGACTTTCGTGGAGTTTCAGGACTTTTGGAGTTGTGAAGAATAGGTCTCTAATATTTACTCCTTTTCCAGCCCAGAATCCCAGCTGCCGGCATTCTCCCTCTTCATGTAAACCTCGTAAAATAAGAGAGAATAGGCATAAGTATTGTGACATAACATGTAATTACAGCCCATAGTGTAATAAATATAGATATAAAAGCATGATGCAAAATGGACGTATCATAGTTCAAATTTCAATTGTGCTCATAAATGCATTGAAAACGCAATTAATGCATGAAAAATCCTGAAAATTGCCACAACACTCGTGTTGTTCTATGTTGACACAAGAAACATTTTGAAAGCAAGAAGAGGCAACATATATCATTTCCTCCCCCAAGGTGGCACGTACCCTACCGAAACAATCAGGCTTGTTGTGAGAACCTTATACCCAAACATGCCCCAAATGGGACAAAAAAATTACCACGGCATGTTGATGCTGCTCCATGATAGCATGCCAAGTTTCATGAATTTCAGATGTGTTTTGGATTTACTAGAATTTAAAAACTAGGAATCTCAATGTTTGCGGCTGAGTGACAGTGGCAGGGTATTTGACATGCATTCCCATTTCTTGCATGGGACCTAAGCATGCAAACAACGACATAGATTGGAATTTTCAACCAATTTATATGCATTAGAGCATGTGCATGTAGTTCAAATTTGAATTGTGCTCATAAATGCATCGAAAATGCAATTAATGCATAAAAATGTCCAAACGAACCCCGAAAAATTCCAAAAATTGACACAACACTCCTATTGTTCTATGTTGACAATAGAAATTTTTTGAAAGCAATAAGAGGCAGCGGATATCATTTCATCCCCAAAAGGTGGGATGTTCCCCACCGAAACAATCGGGCCTGTATTGGGAACCTTTGGTTTGTGGGAAGCATATCCCCAAACCTGACCCTAATGGGACAAAACATTTACCACGGCATGTTGATACCGCTCCATGATAGCATGCCAAGTTTCATGAATTTCAGACAAGTTTTGGATTCACTACAATGTAAAAACCAAGAATCTCAATTTTTGCGGTCGAGTGACGGTGGCTGGGTGTTTGAGATTCATTCCCATTTCTTGCATGGGACCTAAGCATGCAACCAAGGACGCAGATTTGAATTTTCAACCAATTTATATGGATTAGAGCATTTGCATGTAGTTCAATTTGAATTGTGTTCATAAATGCATTGAAAACGCAATTAATGCATAAATAAGTCAAAAAGAACCATGAAAATTCCCGAAAATTGACACACCACTCGTGTTGTTCTATGTTCACACAGAAACATTTTGAAAGCAAGAAGACGCAACATATACCGTTTCGTCCCCCAAGGTGGCACGTACCCTACCAAAACCATCAGGCTTGTTGTGAGAAGCACTGGTTTGTGAGACGCTTATACCAAACCCAGCCCCAAATGGGACAAAAAATTTACCACGACATGTTGATGTCGCTCCATGATAGCATGCCAAGTTTCATGAATTTCAGACGATTTTTGGATTTACTATAATTTAAAACCTAGGAATCTCAATGTTTGCGGCCGAGTGAGAGTGGCAGGGTGTTTGACATTCATTCCCATTTCTTGCACGGGACCTAAGCATGCCAACAAGGACACATATTTGAATTTTCAACCAATTTATATGCATTAGAGCATGTGCATGTAGTTCAAATTTGAATTCTGCTCATAAATGCGTCGAAAACACAGCTAATGCATAAAAATGTCCAAACGAACCCCGAAAAATCCCAAAAATTTACACAAGACTCCTATTGTTCTTTGTTGATAATAGAAATTTTTTGAAAGCAATAAGAGGCAGCGGATATCGTTCCGTCCCCAAAGGTGGGATGTTCCCCACCGAAAACATTAGGCTTGTTGTGGGAACCTTTGGTTTGTGTGAAGCATATCCCCAAACCTGCCCCTAATGGGACAAAAAAATTACCACATCATGTCGATGCCGCTCCATGATAGCATGCCAAGTTTCATGAATTTCAGACGAGTATTGGATTTACTAGAATTTAAAAACCAGGAATCTCAATGTTTGCGGCCGAGTGACAGTGGCAGGGTGTTTGACATTCATTCCCACTTCTTGCATGGGACCTAAGCATGCAGCCAAGGATGCCGATTTGAATTTTCAACCAATTTATATGGATTAGACTATTTGAATGTAGTTCAAATTTGAATTGTGCTCATAAATGCTTTGAAAACACAATTAATGCATAAAAATGTCAAAACGAACCCAGAAAATTCCTGAAAATTGACACAACACCCGTGTTGTTCTATGTTGACACGAGAAACATTTTGAAAGCAAGAAGTGGAAACATATATCGCTTCATCCCCAAAGTTGGCACGTACCCTACCGAAACCATCAGGCTTGTTGTGAGAAGCTCTGGTCTGTGAGAAATTTATACCCAAACCTGTGCCAGATGGGAGAAAAAATTTGCCTAGGCATGTTGATGTCGCTCCATGATAGCATGTCAAGTTTCATGAGTTTCAGACGAGTTTTGGATTTACTAGAATTTAAAAACCACGAATCTCAATGTTTGCGGCCGAGTGACAGTGGTAGGGTGTTTAACATTCATTCCTATTTCTTGCATGGGACCTAAGCATGCAAACAAGGACACAAATTAGAATTTTTATCCAATTTATATGCATTAGAGCATGTGCATGTAGCTCAAATTTGTATTGTGCTCATAAATGCATCGAAAACGCAATTAATGCATAAAAATGTCCAAACGAACCCCGAAAAATGCCAAAAATTGACATAATACTCCTATTGTTCTATGTTAACACTAGAAAAACGTTGAAAGCAATAAGAGGCAGCGGATATCGTTTCGCCCTCAAAGGTGGGATGTTCGCTACCGAAACCATCAGGCTTGTTGTGGGATCCTTTGGTTTGTGAGAAGCATATCCCCAAACCTGACCCTAATGGGACAAAAAAATTACCACGGAATGTTGATGCCGCTCCATGATAGCATGCCAAGATTCATCAATTTCAGACAAGTTTTGGATTTACTAGAATTTTAAAACCAGGATTCTCAATGTTTCCGGCTGAGTGACGGTGGCAGGGTGTTTGACTTTCATTCCCATTTCTTACATGGGACCTAAGCATGCAACCAAGGATGCATATATGAATTTTGAACCAATTTATATTGAATAGAGCATTTGCATGCAGTTCAAAATTGAATTGTACTCATAAATGCATTAAAAATGTAATTAATGCATAAAAATGTCAAAACGAACCCCAAAAAGTCCTGAAAATTGAAACAACACTCGTGTTGTTCAATGTTGACACGAGAAACATTTTGAAAGCAATAAAAGGCAACATATACATTTCGTCCCCCAAGGTGGAACGTACCCTACCGAAACCATCAGGCTTGTTGTGGGAAGCTCTGGTTTGTGAGAAGCTTATACCCAAACCTGCCCGCAAATAGGACAAAAAATTTACCACGGCATGTTGATGTCCGTCCCTGATAGCATGCCAAGTATCACGAATTTTAGATGAGTTTCGGATTTACTAGAATTTCAAAACTAGGAATCTCAATGTTTGCTGCCGAGTGACAGTCGCAGCGTGTTTGACATTCATTCCCGTTTCTTGCATGTTACCTAAGCATGCAGACAAGGACACAGATTTGAATTTTCAACCAATTTATATGCATTTGAGCATGTGCATGTACTTCAAATTTGAATTGTGCTCATAAATGCACCGAAAACACAATTAATGCATAAAAATGTCCAAATGAACCCCAAAAAATACCCAAAATGGACACAACACTCCTATTGTCCTAGGTTGACACTAGAAAATTTTTTAAAGCAATAAGAGGCCGCGGATATCATTCCGTCCCCAAAGGTGGGATGTTCCCTACTGAAACCATCAGGCTTGTTGTGGGAACCTTTGGTTTGTGAGAAGCATATCCCCAAACCTGCCCCTGATGGGACAAAAAATTTACCACGGCATATTGATGATGCTCCATGATAGCATGCCAAGTTTCATGAATTTCGGACGAGTTTTGGAATTACTAGAATTTAAAAACCAGGAATCTCAATGTTTGCGGCGAGTGACAGTGGCAGGGTGTTTGACATTCATTCCCATTACTTGCATGGGACCTAAGCATGCAAACAAGGACAAATATTTGAATTTTTAACCAATTTATATGCATTAGATCATGTGCATGTAGTTCAAATTTGAATTGTGCTCATAAATGCATCAAAAACGCAATTAATGCATAAAAATGTCCAAACGAACCTCGAAATATCCCAAAAATTGACACAACACTCCTATTGTTCTATATTGACAATAGAAAAAAATTGAAAGCAATAAGAGGTAGCGGATATTGTTTTGTCCCCAAAGGTGGGATGTTCCCTACCGAAACCATCAGGCTTGTTGTGGGAACCTTTGGTTTGTGAGAAGGATATCCCCAAACCTGCCCCTAATGGGACAAAAAATTTAACACGGCATGTTGATGCCTCTCCATGGTAGAATGCCAAGTTTCATGAATTTCAGACGAGTTTTGGAAATACTAGAATTTAAAAATCAGGAATCTCAATGTTTCCGGCCGAGTGACGCTGGCAGGGTGTTTGACATTCATTCCCATTTCTTGCATGGGACCTAAGCATGCAACCAAGGACGTAGATTTGAATTTTCGACCAATTTATATGGATTAGAGCATTTGCCTGTAGTTCAAATTTGAATTGTGCTCATAAATGCATTGAAAACGCAATTAATGCATAAAAATGTCAAAACGAACCCCGAAATTTCCCAAAAATGGACACAACACTCGTGTTGTTCTACGTTGACACAAGAAACATTTGAAAGCAAGAAGAGGCAATGTATATCGTTTCGTCCCCCATGGTGGCACGTACCCTACCGAAACCATCAGGCTTGTTGTGAGAGAAGCTCTGGTTTGCGAGAAGCTTATACCCACACCTGCCCCAAATGGGATAAAAAATTTACCACGGCATGTTGATGTCGCTCCATGATAGCATGCCAAGTTTCATGAATTTCAGATGAGTTTTGGATTTACTAGAATTTAAAAACCAGGAATCTCAATGTTTGTGGCCGAGTGACAGTGGCAGGGTGTTTGACATTCATTCCCATTTCTTGCATGGGACCTAAGCATGCAAACAAGGACACAAATATGAATTTTCAACCAATTTATATGCATCAAAAACACAATTAATGCATAAAAATGTCCAAATGAACCCCAAAAATCCCATAATTTGACACAACACTCCTATTGTTCTATGTTTACACTAGAAATTTTTTGAAAGCAATAAGAGGCAGCGGATATCGTTTCGTCCCCAAAGGAGGGATGTTCCCTACCGAAACCATCAGACTTGTTGTGGGAACCTTTGGTTTGTGAGAAGCATATCCCCAAACCTGCCCCTAATGGGACAAAAAATTTACCACGACATGTTGATGCCGCTCCATGATAGCATGCCAAGTTTCATGAATTTCAGACGGGTTTTGGATTTACTAGAATTTAAAAACCAGGAATCTCAATGTTTGCGACCGAGTGACGGTGGCAGGGTGTTTGACATTCATTCCCATTTCTTGCATGGGACCTAAGCATGCAACCAAGGACGCAGATTTGAATTTTCAACCAATTTATATGGATTAGAGCATTTGCATGTAGTTCAATTTGAATTGTCTTCATAAATGCATTGAAAATGCAATTAATGCATAAGTAAGTCAAAACGAACCCTGAAAATTCCCGAAAATTGACACACCACTCGTGTTGTTCTATGTTCACACAGAAACATTTTGAAAGCAAGAAGAGGCAACATATACCGTTTCATCCCCCAAGGTGGCACGTACCCTACCGAAACCATCAGGCTTGTTGTGAGAGAAGCTCTGGTTTGCGAGAAGCTTATACCCACACCTGCCCCAAATGGGAGAATATTTTTACCACGGCATGTCGTTGCCGCTCAATGATAGCATGCCAAGTTTCATAAATTTCAGATGTGTTTTGGATTTACTAGAATTTAAAAACCAGGAATCTCAATGTTTGTGGTCGAGTGACGGTGGCAGAGTGTTTGACATTCGTTCCCATTTCTTGCATGATACCTAAGCATGCAACCAAGGACACATATTTGAATTTTCAACCAATTTATATGCATTAGAGCACGTGCATGTAGTTCAAATTTGAATTGTGCTCATAAATGCATTAAAAATGCAATTAATGCATAAAAATGTCAAAATGAACCCCGAAAAATCCCAAAAATTGACACAACACTTATGTTGTTCTATGTTGACACCAGAAATATTTTGAAAGTAAGAAGAGGCAACATATATCATTTCGTCCCCCAAGGTGGCACGTACCCTACTGAAACCATCATGCTTGTTGTGAGAGAAGCTCTGGTTTGCGAGAAGCTTATACCCACACCTACCCCAAATGGGACAATATTTTTACCACGCATGTCGCTGCCGTTCCATGATATCATGTCAAGTTTCATGAATTTTAGACGAGTTTTCGATTTACTAGAATGTTAAAAGCATGTATCTAAATGTTAGCGGCTGAGCGACAGTGTCAAGCATCCCCAAGAAGCAAACCAAATTCGGTGGATATCTAAATGATATCTTCGCCGCCGCATCGCCCCCCTGCAGGAGAGGAGGAGACCCGCCTGGGAGTTCCAGAACTCGGCGGATATCATGAGGCTGCGCCCGGGCCTAAACTTCAACTTCACCGTCCTAGAGCTGGACGCGATGCTCCTGGAACTGTTCAAGCGCGATCCTCAACACCCATTCATGTTGCCGAGGGGCGTCGTTCTGTTGTGCAACAACTCCTCGCTCGACCCCATCCGTGCAATGATGCCGCTGTGCGACTCGCATGGAATTGTCCCAACTTGGCAAGAACCGGTAGATGCTGTCGTGCAGGAGTTCTTTGACGGCCTGGTAGAAGTGCCGGTCCACGCTGATGAACAGAAGAGCCTCACCCGCGACACCACCGATGCGGAGATGCAGCGCATCGCCACCAGGCTGGAAGAGGCGGCGGCAGCCGCTGCCGCGGGTGAGTTTGGATTCACCATGGAGGAGGCAGAGGCAGCAGAGGCGGCAAGCCTTGTCGAGCGAGAGGAGTTTGCCGGCGAGCAAGAGTTTGCCGGGCCCGAAGCCGAGTCGAGCGAGCCCGGCGAGGGAGAGCTTGTCGGGTCCGAACCATCAGACAGCTTGCCACAAGAGGAGCCCCCAGCTACACCAAGAAGGCGTCTCCGCAAGGCCGGGGACGTAGCGGGGCGGCAAACGAGTCAACAGCCGCCGAGCCGCGCGACACGCTCTACCGCGGCAAGTACTGTTGCCGCAGGAGCATCTCACGCTGCTGCGGCAACTGGGGTGGGGTCTTCTCGGTCGACCGCTACTGCCCCTGCCAAGCGGGCAAGGGAACCTACTCCTCCGCCTCGTTGCACCAGAGGCGAGCCGTACTTTGATCTCTCCGCGCTCAGCTCCGACGAGGAAGAAGAAGAGTAAGATTCTTCGCCGTTCTTGTAGTTTTCTTCAATTTTTGTTGTTTTGTCTTGTATCTGATTTGCTTTACTCTGAACTCGTTCCTTTTTAGGACTCTGGCCCAGAGAGCGAAGAAGAGAGCCAAGGTCCCGGTGATTGTCATCGAGGACGAACCCTCCACGACAGCAGGGGGCGGGCCCGAGACCACCTTGCCGGACCCGGCAACTTCTCCCCAAAGCAGCCCCCAGCACAGCCCCCAGCATAAGTATATGGTTTGCTTCTTGCTGACTAGCGCTCATGGGTGCTCTTTATTTGCTGATATTTGACTGTTGGTTTGTGTAGGAGCAGAGCAGCCTCACCAGGAGTGCCTGGAAGCCGCTCCTTTAACATCCAAAAATGATATAGAAGTGTAAAGTAAAGCCCGTAAACATCCAAAACGGGTAATATAATAGCATGGAACAATAAAAAATTATAAATACATTGGAGTCGTATCAAGAATCCCCAAGCTTAATTCCTACTCGTCCTTGAGTAGGTAAATGATAAAAACATAATTTTTGATGTGGAATGCTACCTAGCATATTTCTCAATGTAATTTTCTTTAATGTGGCATGAATGTTCAGATCCAAATGATTCAAGATAAAAGTTCATATTGACATAAAAATAATAATACTTCAAGCATACTAATAAAGCAATCATGTCTTCTCAAAATAACATGTCTAAAGAAAGTATATCCCTAAAAAATTATATAGTTAGGCTATGCTTCATTTTGTCACACAAAATACTCCCATTATGCACAACCCCGGTTTTAGCCAAGCAATTGGTTCATGATTTTTAACGCGCTTCAGCTGTTTTCACTCTCACGCAATACATGAGCGCAAGCCATGGATATATCACTATGGGTGGAATAGAATATGATGATGGAAGTTGTGTGGAGAAGACAAAAAAGGAGAAAGTCTCATGTTGATGAGGCAAATCAATGGGCTATGGAGATGCCCATCAATTGATGTCAACATGAGGAGTAGGGATTGCCATGCAACAGATGCACTAGAGCTATAAATGTATGAAAGCTCAACAAAAGAAACTAAGTGGGTGTGCATCCAACTTGCTTGCTCACAAAGACCTAGGGCATTTTGAGGAAGCCCATTGTTGGAATATACAAGCCAAGTTCTATAATGAAAAATTCCCACTAGTATATGAAAGTGACAACATAAGAGACTCTCTATATGAAGAACATTGTGCTACTTTGAAGCACAAGTGTGGAAAAAGGTAGTAACATTGTCCCCTTTTTTTATTTTTTATTTTTTTGGACCTTTCCTTTTTTTGGCCTTTCTTCTCTTCTATTTTTATTTGGCCTTTTTTGGCCTTTCTCTTTTTTTAAGGGATAATGCTCTAATAATGATGATCATCATACTTCTATTTATTTACAACTCATGGATTACAACTCGATACTGCAACAAAATATGACTCTATATGAATGCCTCCGGCGGTGTACCGGGATATGCAATGGATCAAGAGTGACATGTATAAAAAATTATGAAGGTGGCTTTGCCACAAATACGATGTCCACTACATGATCATGCAAAAGCAATATGACAATGATGAAACGTGTCATGATGAACGGAACAGTGGAAATTTGCATGGATATATATCTCAGAATGGCTATGGAAATGCCATAATAGGTAGGTATGGTGGCTATTTTGAGGAAGATATAAGAAGGTTTATGTGTTATAGATCATATCATATCACAGGGTTTGGATGCACTGGTGAAGTTTGCACCAACTCTCAAGGTGAGAATGGGCAATGCATGGTACCGAAGAGGCTAGCAATGATGGAAGGGTAAGAGTGCGTATAATCCATGGACTCACATTAGTCATAAAGAACTCATATACTTATTGAAAAAGTTTATTAGCCCTCGAAGGAAAGTACTACTATGCATGCTCTTAGGGGAAGGGTTGGTAGGAGTTAACCATCGCGCGATCCTGACCTCCACTCATAAGGAAGGCAATCAAAAGAGCACCCCATGATACAAATTTGTTACACAACTTTTACCATACGTGCATGCTACAGGACTTGCCAACTTCAACACAACTATTTCTCAATTTCATAATTACCCAACTATCATGACTCTAATATCACCACCTCTATATCTCAAAACAATTATCAAGCATCAAATTGATCGTAGCATCCAATTCACTTCCTATGATAGCTTTCATCATACCCAACTTGGATGCCCATCATTCTAGGACCAATTTTATAACCATAGCAAACACCATGTTGTTCAAAAGACTCTAAAAATAATACAAGTGAAGCATGAGAGGAAACCAGGCAATCCAATCTACTAAGAAACTGTGTTCTACTAAGAAACTAGGAAAAGCCTAGCAGCAGCGCAGGTTTTGGGCCTCTCAGTAGCGCGGGGACCGGCGCTACTAATAAGGCGCTACAGATAACGTATAGCAGTAGCGCCTGATGTCCCATGCTACTGCTATACATGAATATCTGTAGTGCTCTTTAGAAAAGGGCTCTGCTGATATTATCTGCAGCGCTGTTTACAAGGAAGCGCTACTGGTAAGGCGGCGCTACTGCTAATTTTTTTTCCTCGCTACTACTAGTTTTATTAGTTTTCCCCCTACATATTTGTTTTGTATTTGAATAGGCTTTATACAATAATCTTTAGCATATCATACACATACAAATGTAATCATAGCATATACATACAATTAGTCTCATCAAATAATGTCATCATCCAACACAAAGTGGTCTCTCGTCATCATCTCGAAAATAGCGATACAAGTCTCGATTACTTGCAAATACATCGTCATCCATCTAAACAATGATATACGCGAGAAGAGCTATCACTTTGAGTACATGAGTTCGTATCCCTCTCTCACATTAGCGTGAACCTAAACTAACTACTTCCTATTGCTCGGAAACTAGTACACCTGGGCCTGACACTCCGGCCACTCGTCGTATATATACTCCTGGCGTAGCACTTCTTCGCCATCTATGATCTTTGCACCAGCATCGTCACATGAGTCAATGATATGCAACATATATAGTTGAGCAACAGAAAGAGACAGACTTGGCAAAAATAGAAACAACATATCATAAGCATAAATAACAAAGTTCATCGTACCCAAAATGCCCTAACTAGAGTGATTTTCGCTAGTCGAAGAGGAGGATGGTGTAATTACATCACAAATAAAGTTTCACCATGATAACTCAAAGTTTTGTCATACATAAAGTATGGACTAAACGAACACATTGTCATATATCGACAATCACTCCACCATGTCATGCCATCCATCCATGTCAGGGAGATAGTCCTCGAGCTTAGTGAAAGGCTTCATGTCGAGATGCTGAGAGGCTATCCATGTTCGGACGTCTTCCCGCGACATTTGTCCTCCGTAGAACATCCTTGTTTTTCCGACGACCTCCTTCATGATGATTTGGGCAAGTTCGCGCTGGATGTTATAGAAGTCAGCTCGAAGTCGATGATCCTCGATATCTCCTATGTCCTTTGCCCATTGCAGAATATGGGCATCGCCGGATCTAGGTGACATGTGAAGGTTCTGGTGATCCCGTCTGTACTCCAGCAATTGGTGTAGGACATAGAATCCATCATTAATTGAATCGTTCGGTTCCTGGATGCAGCAGAAGTTGGTCTTATGGCTGAAGGCGACCCTGCCGCCCCTTCTCTTCTTGTCCCTGACCTCTCCACCCCTTGCTTGGTAGTAAACCATAGCATTGTCAAGAACATCCTTGATGTGTGTGTAATCCTTTTTGTGAATGTTCTTCGACGAGTCCAAGAAAGAGCGTGGGAGAATCGGGGGTAGAGGATGATGAGGACGGTGCGCCCGCCGCTGCGCAAAATAAGTACACCTAAAATTAATTAGCCTCCACCGTGCAAATGAATGATTGAAATTGAAGGAAGGATAGCAGCACGGATGACTTACACGGGATGATAAGGCATGAGAATCTCCTCCTTGTCCTTATTGGCGAGCATGAAAATGATGATGTAATCCCTCGCGTATTCACCGTGCTTTGCGCAGACTCCCAAGCAGCCCTCGTGCATGTAGTACGGGTCAGCAACACAGATATGAGGTATCTTCTCAACCCCTATGATGTAGTTCAAGTGCAAGGCATAAAGGCGGACAAACATAAAATCTAGCTTCTTCACGTGAAACATGTCGAATATGTAATCGAATCAGAGGAAGAACTTATCCGTGGGGAAGCTGTCGACGTACGACATTTGCCGCAGAATGTTAACCATGTAGAGGGGGTATCCTGGATATTTCGAGGCGATGAGGCCTTTCTCTACCCATAGCACATCATCGTGAAGTCTCCTTAGATCGCCGGATCTGGCCCGTAGTGCTATTGCATGTAGGATTAGTTGACCGGGATATGCCATTTATCTGCATTGGGGATATCTATACGGTCCTGAAGCCGAGGCTGCTGAGGCGGCTGGATCATAGAATCAGCTTTTTTGCCTTTCCTCGCTCTCTTCCTAGAATTCTTTACTATCGGAAGGTCGTCCATAATACGTTAGGACGGCAATTCAGGCACCAACTCATGACGCTCAAACCCTGAGGAGGCGCCAGTATGGACATACTGTTCAGCGCCATCATCATCCTCATCCTCATCCATGGCGACGTCATCAGCGACTAATGGAGCCTCTGTCGGGGAAGCTGATCCACGAACACCTTATGGGGACCGGCGGACCGGGCCCCTTTCAGTTCGGCGGAGGGGCGGAGATCGCGCGAAGAGCGGATCGAGGCGAAGCACACGAGCAGTTTACCCAGCTTCGGAGCTCTCTGGAGAGATAACACTCCTACTGCTGCATGTCTGATTGTATTGAGTTCTTGCTGGGGAGCGCTGAGTGCTACAGTACCCACGAGCTGCTAACGAGACCGAGCGTGAGTGTTTTTCTGCCTTCCAACCCCCCTCTACATTGCGCATGGGCCTCCTTTTATACGCACAAGGGGTCACCGACAGGTGGCAACGTAGACAAGGGTAAAAATGGAAAAAAGAGGGGTGGTTGGTACAGCTACCCGAACAGTGTATCCTACCTAACCCTAACGGCAGGGGACAAAGGCATTGAATGCCCGTCTGCGTCGCCCAAATAGTGCAAAAAGGACCGTCAGGGACGCCACCTCTTGCCACGATGGCGATCTTGTCAGCGTCGCTTGCCACCTCGCACCGCTGGCTGCACAGCCTCCTGCCACGCGCGCCTGGAAAGACCCCAAGGCGACACATTGGTGGATGTGCTGGAGCGTGGGTATAGAGTGGTAGCCTGCCGTGGCAAGCGCCTTGCCGCGACCGTTGTCTTGTCGCGTCCGGAAGCTTGTCGCTCACCGGGCCTTGCCGGGACGCATGGCGCGTCGCGGCAAGTTCCTTGGGATGCCTTGGTTGGCCTTCCCGGCAAGCTCCTCTTGCCGGGGCCTTGTCTCCTTGGCTTGAATACTTTGTTCTTGAATGGCTCCAAAGGAACCACGAAGGACCTTGGCGGTCACCCGGCAAGCCTTGCCGCGGGGCGCTGCAACTGCCCGTGCACAAGTTCGGGACACTAGGGTACCCCTACTCTAGTACACCGACAGGAGCCCCCGGGCCTGGGCCACACACGGTGCCGAGCGCTGTTGGGCCAGGCCCAAAACAGGGCACGGGCACGCGCGGCCTGGGTTACGCCGTATCTTACTCTGTATCCACCGCGCCCTCCCCCAATGGCACGCATCGAATGCGGCGTCGTGGGAGAGATCGTGGGTGGTTTCTTTATTCGGAAGGACGAATCGTCCGCCCCCTCCCTCTTTATAAGCAGGGGAAACAGGGGCAGTTCGCCCATCTCGCCGGTTGTCACTTCAATTTCACAAATCTCCGCTGCTCCCCCCTTCTTCCCGAAGCTGAAAGAGAGCAGCGCTCCGCCCCCCATTGCCACCAGCACCACCAACACCGTCGATCTCCCCCACCACCTCCGCCATGGCTCCGAAAGCCGACAAGGGGAAGGGCGTGAAATCGGTCGAGGAACAGCGGCTCGCGGCGCTGCAAAAGGAGCGGGCCATCTTCCCCCCTCAGCTCGGCGCGAAGGAGCTGAGGGAGTACTACTACCTTTTCTGGTCGACGGAGAAGCGAGCGCATCCGTGCACGAAGGTACTCCCGGCCGCTGCTTCGGAACTAGCTCCAAACGGGTACCCCTTCTTCGCGCTGTTCTTCTACTGCGGGCTCTGCCCGCCCTTCTCTGAATTCTTCTGTGACATCATGAACACCTACGGGTTCCGCCTCCTTGACTTCACCCCCAATGCCGTTCTGACCATGGCAGTTTTCGCACATCTCTGTGAAAACTTTGTTGGAGTCCATCCAAACGTAGCCCTTTTCCGCCACTTCTTTATGCCCTGGGTTGAGAGAGGGGAGCCTCTTGCCGGCGGGATTGCTTGGATCTCGAGAGTCGGCAAGAAGGAAGCTTATCTGGAGGGAGAGCTCCGCAGCAAGTGGGAGGAATGGAGAGCAGAGTGGTGCTGGATTGTCGAGGAGAACCCGCAGCCATTTACTGCCCTGCGCCGAGCCCCAATAGTGCGTGGCAACGATTGGAGCAACGTGGCCCCGGAAGACGATAGGCTGAAGATTGCCGTCACCCGGATCCTTCGCCTCAGGCTTGCCGGGCTCACCGTAGGCGCCGTCGGCGCAAATTTTCTTCGCCGCCGCATCGCCCCCCTGCAGGAGAGGAGGAGACCCGCCTGGGAGTTCCAGAACTCGGCGGATATCATGAGGCTGCGCCCGGGCCTAAACTTCAACTTCACCGTCCTGGAGCTCGACGCGATGCTCCTGGAACTGTTCAAGCGCGATCCTCAACACCCATTCATGTTGCCGAGGGGCGTCGTTCCGTTGTGCAACAACTCCTCGCTCGACCGCATCCGTGCAATGATGCCGCTGTGCGACTCGCATGGAATTGTCCCAACTTGGCAAGAGCCGGCAGATGCTGTCGTGCAGGAGTTCTTCGACGGCCTAGTAGAAGTGCTGGTCCGCGCCGATGAACAGAAGAGCCTCACCCGCGACACCACCGATGCGGAGATGTAGCGCATCGCCACCAGGCTGGAAGAGGCGGCGGCAGCCGCTGCCGCGGGTGAGTTTGGATTCACCGTGGAGGAGGCAGAGGCAGCAGAGGCGGCAAGCCTTGTCGAGCGATAGGAGTTTGCCGGCGAGGAAGAGTTTGCCGGGCCCAAAGCCAAGTCGAGCGAGCCCGGCGAGGGAGAGCTTGTCGGGCCCGAACCTTCAGACAGCTTGCCACAAGCGGAGCCCCCAGCTGCACCAAGAAGGCGTCTCCGCAAGGCCGGGGACGTAGGGAGGCGGCAAACGAGTCAACAGCCGCCGAGCCGCGCGACACGCTCTACCGTGGCAAGTACTGTTGCCGCGGGAGCGTCTCACGCCGCTGCGGCAACTGGGGCGGGGTCTTCTCGGTCGACTGCTACTGCCCCTGCCAAGCGGGCAAGGGAACCTACTCCTCCGCCTCTCCGCGCTCAGCTCCAACGAGGAAGGAGAAGAGTAAGATTCTTCGCCATTCTTGTAGTTCTTCAATTTTTGTTGTTTTGTCTTGTATCTGATTTGCTTTACTCTGAACTCATTCCTTTTCAAGACTCTGGCTCAGAGAGCGGCGAAGATAGCCAAGGTCCCGGTGATTGTCATCGAGGACGAACCCTCCGCGACAGCAGGGGGCGGGCCCGAGACCACCTTGCCGGACCCGGCAACTTCTCCCCAAAGCAGCCCCTAGCATAAGTATATGGTTTGCTTCTTGCTGACAGGTGCTCATGGGTGCTCTTTCTTTGCTGATATTTGACTGTTGGTTTGTGTAGGAGCAGAGCAGCCTCACCAGGAGTGCCTGGAAGCCGCTCCCGAAGCGCCAGCTGCTTCGACTACACCGCCAAGGGAGGCCTCCCTGGCAAGGGAGCGTTCTCCGGCAAGGGACAGTTCCCCGGCAAGGGACAGTTCTCCGGCAAGGGACATCACCAGTGATCCTCCGGTGGTTGAGACCACGACTGCAGATCCCAGCACAGGTAACCCTTTTGCTTGAAAACTTCCCTTGGGTTCTTCTTCTTCTAATTTTCTTTCTTGAGTATTTGCTTGACTTTTCTCCTTTTTCCGTTCGTCAGATCCATCTGATGCGGAGCCAATGGAAACCGAGGTCGCCGGCGAGGAGAACGCGCGCAACAACACCGACGACACCGTTGCCACCCAAGGAGAGGCCGGCGCTGATGATCCCGCCGGCGAAGAGGCCGCCAAAGCTGCCGCCGCAGAACCTGGCGAGGGATCCGGCGATCGCACTGACGGCCCCGAGGCCGCAGGAGCGCCAGGCGTTGCGCCGACCGCCGATCCCTCCGCCGCTGCTGCAGTGCCAGGCTCCGAAGAGCCCCAGCCCGACGCCTATTTGAAGGCCGGCGACGGTATCTTCATCAAGCTCCCCTGGGCGTCAAGCTCCAGGGCGCCGGTCGAAGGAGAAATCTTGGACGGAGAGGTGCTCGCCTCCACTGGGCTGACGCTGGTCGACGCGCCAAGCAGCAGCAGCGACGAGCCTAAGGAGGAGCGGCTACTGCAGAAGCTGCTGTCGCTCTACCGCACCCGACAAGCCAAACTGGCATCCCGAGAAGCACTTGTCGCGAAGGCGGGAGTGGACATCGAGAAGCGGGCGGAGGAGCTCTGGGGTCTCAGACAGGAAGCCCTCCGGTCCCTGGCGGAGGAGCGGGAGCAACTTCTCGAGGAACGGAAAGCCTTCCTCCTCGCGAAGGCTGAAGTTGAAGAGCAACAGCGGCTCGCTGCCGAGAAGCTGTTTGCGCAGGAAGGCGAGTTGGCGCAGCGCAAGGTCAATCTTGACAGCCACGAGGAGGAGCTTGCCGCGCGCGAGCAAGCAATTGGCGGGGCTCTCAAGGAAGCAAAGGATGCTGCTGCAGCTGCCGAGGCCGCCAAGAAGGAGCTGGAGACGAAGGTAGCGCAGCTGGAGGCTGATCTCAGGGCGAGCGGCGAGGAGCTTGCCGCGCTCAAGCGTGAGCGCGAGAAGGACGCTGCCGCTCATGGCGAGCTGCAGGGTCTTCTCGCTGAGCGGAGCAAGGAGCTTAGCGCCACCAAGGACTCCAATGCAGATCTTGAGTTGAAGCTGGCTACTTTGACTCAGACGCTGGACGGCGCCAGGGAGCGGGAGGTGGCCTTGTCGGAGAAGATCAAGGCCGACGAGGCGCTGCTCGCGAGTGCTACTGCCGCCTAGGATGCTTTTAGGGAGACTGTGGAACACTGGACCGAGGTTCTGGTGAATGTTGCCGCAGCCATCGACGGGGAGCTGGCGCAGCTGGGGATGGAGGATCTCGGGTACTCCTTCGATGAGCACCTCCAACCCAGCGCCAAGCTCAGCTTGTTCTTCAAAGGCGTGGCGACGGCACTCCAGCGACTCCAGGAGAAGATCCCAAAGCAGTTGGCCGACGAGTCGCACAAGATCTGCGCGGGAGTTCTTCAGAAGGTGCTGGTGAAGGTGGCCTTCCGCAACCCAGGCCTCAACCTCACCAACGTCCTCAGGTCCCTGCCTCCGGATGCTGCTCTGGAAGCGCTCAAGGCCCTTGTCACACCCATTGTGGACAAGGTGAGCGAGATCAAGAGGGTTGAGGGCGATCGCGTAGATTAGGCCGCCCGTTTTCTCTTTTTCTTGTCGCTTCTGGTCATGTTATAAGAACAATCTATTAGAGCTGCGACAAGTTATCTTGTAATATAACTCTATTTTGGGTATAGATTGCTATGTTATTTCCTTTACTTGATTCCTTACTTTGTATGTTTTTGCCCTACGCTTTTAGGGAACTTGTCGGCGCAGGCACCTGAGCCGCGAGCGCTGAGTGTGTGACGTCAGCAGCCTGCTGGCGGTGCCGCTTCCGACAAGAAACCTTGTTGCAACTAGCCGCAGCTCACTTAAGTTGTTGAGCAGACTTGAAACAAAATAAGGGTGCAACTAGCTACGAGTTGGTTCCTCTGCGCACAGGTTTTCAATACAAAGTACGGTCGTTCGAGGATGATAACTTAAAAATTTAAAACTGATTGCTCAAACTTCGGCAACTTAGCTTTTCTGTCGTTTGCTTTCCGGCAAGGCAAAACTTCCTTGAATGATGCCTGGTCCACACCATTATCTTCTCCTTTCCCCCCGGCAAACTTGTGTGCGAGGGAACCTTCCTTTCCTTTTTTGAGAAAAAGAAAGAAGAGAAAATAAAGATATGGAGCCTTACGGCTCGTTATTGCTTACCGGGGGTAGGCGCTGCACAAAGTGTCAGATAACGCATGCAAAGATAGTAGAAAGCATGAAATTGAAAAGATGTGCGGAGCACATGAGCTTTACTTATGCACGGGTTCTGCGCCCGGCTTTGTACAAAGGATTACATGCAACATCGGCAAGACTTGTACAAAAGGTGGTTGCCGGAACAGGTTCCGGCAACCGCGCCTTACGGGTAAAACTTACGAAGATGCTCAATATTCCAGGAGTTGCTCACCGGAATGCCATCTTCGGTCTCAAGGCAGACAGCGCCAGGCCTAGTGACTCATTTCACCCGGTAAGGGCCTTCCCACTTTGGCGTCAACTTGTTGGAATTCTTGGCGGACTGAACGTGCCGAAGAACAAGGCCGCCTTCCTCGAAACTTCTGGCATTAACCTTGCGGCTATGGTAGCGGCGCAAAGCTTGCTGGTATCGAGCAGCTCGTACAGCAGCCTGAAGACGGTCCTCCTCAAGGAGCAGCGCGTCATCTTGCCGCAGCTGCTCTTGCTCAAACTCATCATAAGGGAGCACTCGAGGTGATCCGTATACGAGTTCCGTGGGGAGAACTGCCTCTGCTCCATAGACTAGAGCAAAAGGTGTCTGGCCAGTGGCTCGATTCGGCGTCGTCCTGATCGACCAAAGAACCACCGGCAGCTCCTCAATCCAGTTCTTTCCGCACTTGTGCAGCCTGTCGAAAGTCCTGGTCTTGAGTCCGCGCAGCACTTCAGCATTCGCCCTCTCCGCTTGACCGTTACTTCTCAGATGAACAACAGAAGCGAAGCAGACCTTGGCGCCAAGATCTTGGACATACTGCATGAAGGTGCGGCTCGTAAATTGCGTGCCATTGTCGGTGATGATCCTGTTAGGGATCCCGAAATGGCAAACAATCGACCTGAAGAACTTGACTGCTGACTGTGCTGTCACCTTCCTCACTGGTTCCACTTCCGGCCACTTTGTGAACTTGTCGATTGCAACGTACAAGTACTCAAAGCCCCCGACAGCTCGGGGAAAGGGGCTGAGGATGTCGAGCCCCCAGACCGAAAATGGCGAGGATAAAGGGATCGTCTAGAGAGCTTGAGCCGGCTGGTGTATCTGCTTGGAATGGAACTGGCACGCTTCACACTTGGTTACTTGTGCAGTCGCATCCTGGAGGGCTGTCGGCCAAAAGAAACCTTGCCGGAATGCTTTGCCGGCAAGTGCTCTTGCGCCAATGTGGTGACCACATATGCCTCCATGTATCTCTGCCAACAGCTCTTGTCCGTCTTCCCGGTGGATACACTTCAATTTCACACCGTTGAGTCTTCTTCTGTACAGTGTGTTGTCGACAAACTGGTACATACTTGACTGCCGGGCTACTCTTTCCGCTTCTTCTTGCTCTTCGGGAAGTTCTCCTGTCTGAAGGAAATGAACAATCTGCTGTGCCCATGCTGGAGCTTGCGGCTCGACAACAAGGACGAAAGGCACATCCGCTGCTGTGGGAACATCCGCTTCTACAGCGAGAACTTGTGGCTCAACCGGAGCTTGATGTTCCCCGGCAAGCTTGCCGGAGCATAACTTGTCGGGAGCGTGTGCTTCAACGGAAAAAGCCCTAGGGCTCGCCGGAGCAGACTGCTCCTCAGCATCCTTGGTGTTGATTTTGACGACCTTCTTGGCAGCGGCTTCGGGGAGCTCTGCCGGAAAATAGTCACCAGAAATCAACTTTCTCTTCTCGCTCTGTCCAGTCGATGGCGTTACAGATGGTTGAGTCAGCTTGAGCACAAAGATCCCTGGTTCCACAGGTAACTTAAGTGTTGCGCACTTTGACAGGCCATCGGCAATGTCGTTTTGATCTCTTGGAACATGCTCCATCTGTAGGTCGTCAAAGTGCTGTTCTAGCTTTCTCACTTCATCAACGTAAGCTTCCATCAACGGACTCTGATAATTCTTGTTCACTTGCCGGACGACAAGCTGGGAGTCACCCCTGACAATGAGCTTCTTGATCCCAAGGTCTGCCGCGATCCTGAGACCGGCAAGCAATCCTTCATACTCTACAGTATTGTTAGTTGCTTGCTCCTTGGGAAAGTGCATCTGGACTACGTACTTGAGGTGCTCTCTGGTGGGTGCAACAAGTAGCATGCCCGCACCGGCGCCTTGCAGCGAGAACACACCAACAAAGTACATCAACCACTCTTTGCTTGCTTCCTTGACGGGGATGCTCGTCTCTGGAATTTCTTCATCTTGTGATGGCGTCCATTCTGCTATGAACTCTGCCAATGCTCTGCTTTGGATAGTTGAAGTGCTCTCAAACTTGAGGCCAAAGCTTGAGAGTTCTAGTGCCCACTCGACAATCCTGCCTGTTGCTTCTGGATTTTGCAGTATCCTCTTCAGCGGAAAATGAGTGACGACTGTGATCTCATGTGCTTGGAAGTAATGGCGCAGCTTTCTCGAGGCCATGAGAAGGCCGAAAAGCAATTTCTGCACACCAGAGTACCTTGATCGAGCCCCCTGCAGAAGGGAACTGACAAAGTAAACTGGGCGTTGCACCATTCTTTTCTGCATCTTCTCACGCTCCTGCGCAGATCCATCTTTGTCGGGACCAGAGCTTGCCGGTGAAGTCCCCTGCTTGTCGCTGGATGCATCTGCCGTGGTTGCTGGCTCATCATCCGCCTCCCTTTCCGCTACTAACGCAGCACTAACCACTTGATTGGTTGCCGCTATATACAGCAGCAACTTCTCTTGTGGCTTAGGTGCGACAAGTGTTGGAGTGGAGGACAGGTATCTCTTTAAGTCCTGCAGCGCAGCCTCCGCTTCTGGAGTCCATTTCATTGGACCTGCCTTTTTCAATATTTTGAAAAACGGCAGGGCGCGCTCAGCAGACCTAGAGATAAACCTGCTGAGAGCTGCTATGCAACCGGCAAGTTTTCGTACATCCTTGGCGCACTTTGGAGCTTCAATCTGCTCAATGGCCTTGATCTTGTCGGGATTGGCTTCAATTCCCCACTGAGACATAAAGAACCCGAGAAGCTTGCCGGAAGGGACTCCAAACACACACTTCTCGGGGATAAGCTTGAGGTTGATCTTGCGCAGATTTGCAAAGGTTTCATCTAAATCTTGAATCAGAGTTGCCTTGTCCTTGCTCTTGACCACTATGTCATCCATGTAGGCTTCCACATTTCTGTGTATTTGTGGTTCAAAAGCGTCATGGACTACCCTTGCAAATGTTGATCCCGCATTCTTTAAACTGAAGGGCATCCGTACGAAACAGTATGTGCCACATGGGGTAATGAATGCGGCCTTCTCCTCATCCTCTTCTGCCATGAAGATCTGATGGTATCCTGAGTATGCATCAAGAAATGAAAGCAAGTCACATCCGGCCGTGGAGTCAACAATCTGGTCAATGCGCGCCAAGGGAAATGGGTCTTTGGGACAAGCTTTATTGACATCGGTAAAGTCGATACAAAGCCTCCATTTCCCGTTTGCCTTACGCACGACTACATGATTAGCCAACCACGTAGGATGGAGCACTCCTCTGACAAGGCCTGCTGCTTCCAATTTCTTGATTTATTCAGCAATGAATTCTTGGCGTTCCACTGCCTGTTTCCTGACTTTCTGGTTGACGGGCCGCGCATGAGGACAGAAGGCAAGATGGAGCTCGATTACTTTCCTGGGAACACCGGGGATGTTAGATGGTTGCCATGCAAACACGTCGACGTTCGCCCGCAAGAAAGCAACGAGCGCGCTTTCCTATTTAGGGTCGAGAGTGGCACTAATGGTGAAGGTACCACCAGTGCCATCCTCCTTGGCGGACACCTTCTTGGTTTCTGGCGGAGCTGCCATTGTCTTCTTACACTTGCCGGTGGAGCTCGATGGTGCGTCCTTGATGGTAGCGCAGCACTCCGAAGAGGTGCGCTTGCCGGAGTGGGCATCAGAACTCTTTCCGGACTTGGTATTCTTCTTCGCCCCGGGAGCTTCAACGGCAAGTGACTTGCGATCTGTTGCAGCTGCTGCTTCTCGGTAGATCTTGTCGGCGCAGATAAGAGCATCCTTCTTGTCGCCAGGGACAGAGGTGACACTTATCGGGCCTGGCATCTTCAGTATGTTGTATGCATAGTGAGAGGCTGCCATGAATTTGGCGAGCGCTGGACGGCCGAGTATCCCATTGTAAGGCAATGGAATGTCAGCGACGTCAAAAGTGACCCTCTCAGTCCTGAAGTTCAACTCGCTGCCAAATGTTACCGGCAACGTGATCTTTCCCTTCGGCTTGCTCCTTCCCGGATTGATAACTTGGAACGTGCCGGTCTCTTCGAGCTAGCCATCAGGGATCTGGAGTTTCTAGAGTACCGCGGAGGAGATCAGGTTCAAGCCGGCCCCGCCGTCAACTAGCATCTTAGTGACCTTGAGGTTGCGGATAGTTGGTGAAACCAACATCGGCAAGCACCCGACCGCAGTTATGCGATCAGGGTGGTCCTCAATATCAAAGATGATAGGCGTGCTGGACCATTTCAGAGGCTTGCGTGACTCGATGGGTGGTTCTGCCGCATTGACTTCCCGCACCCACTGCTTGAGCTGGCAGTGTGAAGTATGCAGAGAAGCACCGCCGTCAACGCACAGGACCTCTGTGGCTTTCTGGAACTCCTCCTCATCGGTCTCGTCATCATCCATATCTTCATCGTCGTCGTCATCTTCATCCTTGTCGCGGCCGCGGGGAGGTCTGTCTCCTTGTCGCTGCTTGGCCTTGCCGCGGCATCATCCTCGGCGGGACGTTTCTTGTCGGCTCCTCCAGCACCTTCCTAGGCTTTCTCCTTGTCGCGTTGCTCGTATTCAGCTTTTTGCTGTTCGACAAGTTGTTCGACCTTCTTGCAGCTCTGGAGGTCATGGCCCTTGGTGCGGTGGATCTTGCAGTACTGCTTGTTGGTGCCGTTCTGCTTGTCGGCGACAACCACAGCCTCCTCGCCGGAGCTACCAGCTTTGGCTTTCTTGGTGCCACCTCCGTTGCTGGACTTCTCAATGACTAGCACATCTTTGCCTTTCTTCTTCATGTTGTTCCGCCGCCGGTTTTTCTTTGCCGGGGCAGTCTCCTCACTATCAGATCCTCCTGCTCCTACATTCTCTCCGGGGAGTTTCCTCCCTTCCTCAGCGCGTGCACACTTGTCGGCCAGGGCATATAGCTCACTGACGTCTCCGATATTGCACATCGCCATCTCCTCCTGCATCCTGCGGTTTCGCACGTTCTGATGGAACGCGCTGATTACCGCGGCAGGGTGGACATCTGGAATGTTGTGCTGTACACGGCTGAACCTCTGAATGTACTTGCGCAGGGGCTCTCCTTCCTTCTGGGCGAGCAGATGAAGATCGCTCTCTTGGCCATGAGGCTTGTGGCCGCCTGTAAAGGCGCCGACAAACTCGTAGGTCTGCCCAGGAGGATATGGAGTTATCCGGCAAGTGCATGAGCCAGGATCTGACATTGGGTTTGAGCACCAGCGGGAAGTAGTTGGCAAGGATCTTGTCGTCCCGTCCCCCGGCAGCTTGCACCGCGATGGTGTAGATGCTGAGGAACTCCGACGGATGCGACTTGCCGTCGTATTTCTCTGGCACGTCTGGCTTGAAATTCTTCGTGCTGGGCCACTGGACTTGCCGCAGCTCACGAGTGAACGCAGGGCAACCTACCGCGTATGGCACGTTGCCTGGTTCCCCTAGCGCATGCATGTCGACAGAGGGCCCAGCGCGCTGGTCTGATTGACGTCGCGCTTCTCTTCGGCGCTCGATGTGAGTACAAGCGTCTTCTTGCTGTCGTTCGTGAAGAACTTGGCGCTGATCGCCACGAGCTCGTGGATCCGATGATGCGGTGGAGTCGCTGTCGAGGTGGATCCGGTGAGTCGGCGATCTTGGCCTTCGGGGAGGAGAGTGCATGGTGGTTGCACCTCCGCCGGTTTCGTCGCCACCGGCTCATTCCTGGCAGTCCTGCCGCGGCCGCGATGTACTCGGCTGCCGCGGAGTGTCGCCGTTGGAGAAGCCGATGAGACTTTGAATAGTGGCCCTCCATCCGTCGATCTTGTCTTCCATTGGAGGGTAATCCAGGAGCAGTTGAGCTCGCGCCAAAGCTTCTGCTGGAGTGGTGGGAGGCAGTGGCGAACGGTGCGAGGAGCGGGATATGCTCGGACTTCTAACTATGTTAGAAGGAGCAGTATCCCGTCCAGGCGACCATGTCTCACTCGTGTCAGCATGTTGGCGTGCATGCTGGTCTTGAGCACCCCGAGATCCACCAGCTCAATCTTGGCCCAACAGACGTATGGTACTGCGAGTACCATGACATTGTCGGTCCTGCGCCTCCTGAGATGGGCGCGGAACATGTACGGACGCTGAGGTCTGCGCAGCCTTGTCCTTGGACTTGGCAGCGTCGTGAGCTCCCTCGTCGATGTCCGTTCTTCCGCCGGCGTCTACCCCACCACTCGTTTGCTCCGGTGGTGGTGGGATCGACGTGGACGGAACAGCTGCCGCCGAAGTCTTCTTCTTCGGTGGCATGTCGATGAAGAAGATGAAGATCTAGCTCGTGTGAATTGCCAGATCAGGTTCACACAACCTCGACGCCCCCTACCTGGCGCGCCAAAGATGTCGGGGAAGCTGATCCACGAACACCTTATGGGGACCGGCGGACCGGGCCCCTTTGAGTTCGGCGGGAGGGCGGAGATCGCACGAAGAGCGGATCGAGGCGAAGCACACGAGCAGTTTACCCAGCTTCGGAGCTCTCCGGAGAGATAACACTCCTACTGCTGCATGTTTGATTGTATTGAGTTCTTGCTCAGGAGCGCTGAGTGCTACAGTACACACGCGCTGCTAACGAGACCGAGCGTGAGTGTTTTTCTGCCTTCCAACCCCCTCTACGTTGCGCATGGGCCTCCTTTTATACGCACAAGGGGTCACCGATAGGTGGCAACGTAGACAAGGGTAAAAATGGAAAAGGAGGGGTGGTTGGTACAACCACCCGAACAATGTATCCTACCTAACCCTGACGGCAGGGGACAAAGGCATTGAATGCCCGTCTGCATCACCCAAATAGTGCAAAAAAGACCGTCAGGGACGCCACCGCTTGCCACGATGGCGATCTTGTCAGCGTCGCTTGCCACCTCGCACCGCTGGCTGCACAGCCTCCTGCCACGCGCGCCTGGAAAGACCCCAAGGCGACACGTTGGTGGATGTGCTGGAGCGTGGGTACAGAGTGGTAGCCTGCCGCGGCAAGCGCCTTGCCGCGGCCGTTGTCTTGTCGCGTCTGGAAGCTTGTCGCTCACCGGGCCTTGCTCGGACGCATGGCGCGTCGCGGCAAGTTCCTTGGGATGCCTTGGTTGGCCTTCCCGGCAAGTTCCTCTTGCCGGGGCCTTGTCTCCTTGGCTTGAATACTTTGTTCTTGAATGGCTCCAAAGGAACCACGGAGGACCTTGGCGGTCACCCGGCAAGCCTTGCCGCGGGGCGCTGCAACTGCCCGTGCACAAGTTCGGGACACTAGGGTACCCCTACTCTAGTACACCGACAGCCTCGTCCTTACCCCGTCCGCTATCACCCAACCCGATACTCAACGCTAATTGGGTAGGTGGGGTGTTGATGTTCATACCTTGCTGAGGCTGCGTGCTCGTGGGTGTGCTCCTGGACGCCTCCAGACGATGCAGACTCTTTGGCCACGACAGGACCCACCCATTGCAACAATCACCAAGCTGCTGCGGGGTCTCGTCGTCATCCCCCACTAGTATTAGAGGAGGCAAATTCTCGTGGCCTGGTTTGACACTAGACACGGAAACCTTGAAGACGTTCGGGGGGATGGACCGGCTGTGGAATAATGGTTCCTTCGGGTCCATTATCGTCGCCTTCCCCACGTCCACCTTCAGGTATGGTGTACAATATGGTTCACGGGGTTTCGTCGGCCTACAAAGAAAAGTATGCGACGTGAGACATCCGAAAGGCAACGAAAACAAGAGATTATACATTTATATTGAAGGGGGCCGGTGTGACAGATACCGTGAGGGCGTCGAGCTCAGCCAAAGATGAAGCACCACCGAGCACGTCTGGTGCGGGAGCCGGTGTGGGAGCCAGTGCGGGAGCAGGTGCGTGAGCTAGCGCGGGAGCAGGTGCAGGAGCAGGTGCTGGTGCAACACTAGTCGAGCTGCTCCCCAAGAAGTCAGCAAGGGGAAAGTCCTCTGCATTTTTTTTCTAGATTTTGCCTTGTCCAAGTGAAAACGGTCGGAACCAAGGAAGTAGACAAATCTGCAACCACCTGTTTTGCGGCAGCTACTGCTGTTGCGACTGTCTGAGATGATTTCTTCTCAACCGCAATCTCAACCTTCTTGTTGATGTTTTCTTCAGTTAACCTCCCTCTTTCCTTTCTCTCTTCCATGGTCTCACGGTAGTACTTCTTCCACGTGGCGCCAACTCCGACACCGTGCACGGGTCCATACGACGGTCGAGTATCCACCAGTTGTCAATTCAATATGTTCAACGCCCGGTTGAATGGAGTGTCCCACTTGGGCCTCGCCAATTCCTCAGACGGCGAGTCGCTTTCGGCCGCAATCCGGCGCTGCTCACTCTGTAAAAGGCACAAGGGTCATTTACAAATATCACTAACGTGTGTAGTCGAATTGATCAGAAACTAAAATTACCAGCAGTCTCATGAACTCCATAATGACCGGTTTTGTCTCGTAAACCTTCTTCACCGGGTCCCAACGGTGCCGAGCCCTAAGGACGTCACGCTCCTGCGGGACGGTAAACTCCACCAACGGGTCTGGGATGCCCAGACTCGCAGCTATCGCGTCCTCCTTGGCCCATTTGGACCTCTTTCCGCCGTAACCAGGGCTTCTGAGGTGGTGGCTCCCAATGTTCCTCTCTTGAAGCCTCTTCATGTACTTAGACTTTTTTTTGGCAGCTTCGGCCTCGCAAGCCTCCTTGAATATTTGAAACTGCTCTTCCGTGATTGTCGGATTATCATTTACAATCTCGGAGTAGGGTCCCTTCTTGTCGATGATCTTTGCTTTCACTCGATTTTTCCAGGCAGCCAACGCGTTGCTAAACTTGGTCATGGCGTGTTTGTTTATCTTCTTCATTGCCGGGTCCTCATCTGGATCTTCATAGTCCTTCTCATTCCGGCCCGGGAACAAGAATATCTAGTGAAACTTCTTTAGGAGGGAGCTCCTCATATTTTCTACCTTCTGTAGTTTCTCATCGTTGATGGTGGCGGTTGTCTGTACGATGCAGCCTATTTGATTGCCGTAGCACGAGCGCGCTTCCTTGGGCGCCTTTGGCTCAAAATTGCCGTTGTCCACCTTCGTGACCACCAGTCTAGTAGTCCTAACTTTGTTAGGAAGTCGTTGCCTCTATGCTTTCAGTTCTACACTGGCTCCGCTCCCCGAGGCAGCGCCGGTATCAGTCTCAGCGCCGGTCTCGATGTCGGTCTGAGTCTCAGCGCTGGTCTCAATCTCAGCACCGGTCTGCGTGTCGGTCTCATTCCCCGATGCCACTGGTGGTCCCAGCAACAACATTGGTTGATCGTCGGCAAGGCTAAAAAATTCGTCTGCCGCCCGGTAGATGTCGTCGCAATCACCAGAACCATGTCCTTCATCATTGCTAGCCATGTTTCCTATGATTAATTCTAGTCAATTAATTCTAGACCTAATAAAATGAATAATGACATAAAAAAGGCCTATTGTTTTGCAGTAACGTTGACTCCTTCCTGGTGCGGCAAATCCCGGGCACTCGATATGTCCTAGTTTGTAGCAACAAAGCCACTTGGGCACAATCGAACAACTTCAATGAAAAGATATAACATGAGCAAACACTATTGAGGAATTTGCATATAACATGGCCACTTCAATGAAAAGATATAATCAACAATAATGGAATATGCAAATGAACATCAATGACATATATCATATAAAAAAACTTGTTTTTTGTTTACATAGCAACAATTAGTTTGACCAAGTTTTTGAAAAGAAAAACAATTTTGTTTTTTGTTTATAGCTAAATGCCATAGCTACTATTTTTTATTTATAGCTAAGTACTTTTGTTTTTTGTCTAAAGCTAAAAGTCTAGGAACTACATTTTCTCTAACCCTTCTAACCTCACCAAAATTTCCACAGCAAGACCTTAGGACCTACACCCAATTTCTTAAAAAATATTCAGGTCCATAGTCCAAATAATTCAAATTTCATTTGAATAAAATTTGGAACAAATTCAGGTCCGTAGTCCAAATATTTTTTTATAGCTAAGTGTTTTTTGTTAATTTAAATATAAATGCTACTATTATTTATATACCCTCTATTAGTTAATGCTAAATGGAATTACTGTTTAGGCATTTTCATAAAAATTCCCCTAGCTAATTTCCTAAAAAAATTGCTAATCATTTTTCCTAAATGTTATAAAATGCCTACTGCCCTAAAAAAATCTAGGGTTCATATGAACATCAACACAGTATCAACTTATATATAATTGCCCCAACAGAGAGAGAGAGGAGGGTAGGGGATAGGAGAGGCAGAGCCTTACGGTCGGCGGCGAGGGCAGGCTCTGGCTCAGGCGGCGGCGGTGAGGTCAAGGGTGGCGGCGGTGAGCTCGAGGGAGGCGATGGTGAGGTCGACGACGCCCTCGAGCGGCGGCTGTGAGGTCGAGGGGGCGGCCTCTGGCGGCGGCGGTGCGGTCGAAGGCGGCCTCGGGCGGTGGCGGTGTGGTCGAAGGCGGCAGGGCGACGACGGCGATGGAGTAGTTGGGGGACAGGGGGGAGTAGAGAGAGGGGGAAGGACTTAGCGAAATTTTGAGCCCGGGCTGCCGGGATTTGAGTCAAACTAGCAGTAGCGCGTTCTGCCAAAACGCGCTATAGCTAAGATAGCTATAGCATGTTCCAGAGAAACGCGCTACAGCTATCCCTTTCCGTTTTCTTTTTCTTTTTATTTTGTTTTCTATACATTTTCTTTTTTTTCATATCTCCTTTTTCTATTTCTTTCATTTTCATTTACTTTTCTACTTATTTTTCTATTTATTTTCTTTTTCATAGCAGTAGCGCTCTACAGCAAAAACGCGCTGCTACAATGTTTTTATTTTCTGTGAAGACACGCTACTGCTAAAACAATGGTTGTAGCATGGTTTTGCAACAAGCGCTACTACTAAGTAGTGCTAGCGCCGAATTTTGACCAACGCTACTGCTATACCTCTATGTATAACATTTTCCCTAGTAGTAGTACTCTTTTTTTTGTTTAATTAAGAGAGCCGGTCTTTAATTTGTTAGAGTAATGTTTAGGCCAGTTAGCTATGTTTAATTGTTGAACTTGCTCGATTAAGAAGTGTAGGTGTGTTGTAGTCTCCTTTGTGTACCCAAATTATGCAATGACGTGGATGAGCAGTATAACCAGGGAAATTGGAACCAAAACTTTTGACGTTCAAACTCATCGCACACGGGTTAAGCTATCTGAATCGTTGGTGATGTTCACATATCATTCACAGTTCTGAATAAGGGACCATGTCTGATGACACTTTGCGCGCTAGTTTGTCGCTGAAGTGATTCAAATTTGCAGCTTCCGTGGAAATATCTACCTCCCCGCCCCCTCCCCCTTACCATAAGCCACATTTACCCTTTTTCCGCCATTCTTTCCAAGTTGAAACCTTCACTCCTTGCTAGCAGCACCGCCCCCTCGCCGGTGACTCTCCTTCACGCTGCTCGGCCTCGTCTATCCAGGCAGGTAATCCACACCAGACCCGCATCCTCCTCCTCCTTCCACATCCCACATGCCCCTACCATCAGCACGAAAACCTTCCACCCAAATCACCGACCCATCCACCAAGTAAACGCCGCCCTAAGCCATGGTGCACGTAGTATAGCCAGGAGCTCAAGGAGCATTTGGCAGCGGAGAAGAAAAATCGTGGCCGCACGCACAGATGAGTTCAGGATGACTACCATTCATGCCAACCCCCAGATGTTGGAGGAGCACCTTTCCATTTTCTAGCTATGTCGGTTAAGGATGCTCGGGTTAAACATTGTGTGTGCTGCTCCTGCCTTTCCTTAACAAATTCTAGTGAATTGTGCTATCTAATTTTACCATGCAATCTGTTGCTCCTGTGTATATGTTCTATATGTCATGCAGTGTGGTGCTCACTTATTAACTTTTTGGTTAATTGGTTGTCGTCTTCAGGTAACTGTTTGGTTCAATTATGCAAATGTGAAGTTGAATTCTTCAGGCTGCTATTTTGTATTGTCTTCCATGTGAGAACTAAATTGAAATTATCTTTACAAAATACATGAGCAACGAATACAATTGCTATATTTCCAAGTTGTCAAGCATGCTTGGTTTGGTTATACATTGTGCAATGTGGTGCTCAGTTAACGTTTGGTTCACTTGTGTTGTGGTGTTTAGTTAACTGTTTGGTTCAATTTTGTAATGTGATGTTCAATAGTTGTGGGTGCATTCTGTTATTGTGTACCATGTGAGAAGTAAATCGAATTTGGTTGTACTAAATACATGAGAAACAAATACAATTTCTATATTTCCAAGTTGTTAAGCATGCTTGGTTCGGTTAACTGTTTGATCTTCTATTAGGAGTATGTTATATTGTGCAATGTGGTGCTCAGTTAACGTTTGGTTCATTTGTTGGGGTGTTTAGTTAACTGCTTGGTCCAATTCTAAAATGCGATGTCCAATTGTCATGGGTGGAATCTTGTATTGTTGTGCATGTGAGGAATAAATAAAATTTGGCTGCACTTAATACATGAGATACATATACAAGTGCTGTATTTCCTAGTTCTTAATCATGCCTGGTTTGGATAAATGGGTTTTCCATGTGGCTTGAATTAATCTGATGAATCTGCAATGTGCTTATTTTTCATCATCATATTTTACTAATAGCATGTAAACCCTAACTTGACCTGATGACTAACTAACTTATATGTGTTGTAGGGAAACAGTGGGAAGCACTAAGTTTTACAATCGAGGTTAGCACGTGCATGGTCCGTTGTCTAATAGCACATTATTGTGCAATTGCAGGAACCATTCTAATACTTAGGTTTTTAACAATTTGTTCTTGCACATGTAGGTCCTGCTGTCAGAGGTTTTGAGCCACTATTCGACCCTTTTTGCATATGGGGGAATGAGTTGTCCATGAATATCAATCAAGTCAAGAAACTCAGAAAGATTGTTAGGATAAAGAAATTAGCGACAAAAAACAGCAAGATCTTTGTCTGCACAATGAATAAGACATCAGTTCACTACAAGATGGTACTAACTATATACCTCGCCTTTTTTTTATTCCTTGGCCCCATTTCCAATATAGAGAAGATATTTATGCACATCCTTATTTTCAAGCCTTTCCAAAGTAATTCACTAATGATTACCACTCAAACCACCTCTATGGTCAGGAGGCGAGGAAGATTTTCATACAACACCCACTCAATATTGAAGTGTTCCTGAAGAGGATGAAGGATGGACGGTCAATCATCCATAGGAACTGGCCTAAAGTTTCAAAGACCTTCAACATCAATGAAGGCTCAATATTCGCCTTCCGCTTTAGTAGTTTTCCCGATGAGACGCACCTGTCTATATACCATCTATGTTGCTAATTTTAAAAGGTTCTAGATGTTGCATGTGAAACTTGGTGTTGGTGAAGTTGTGTAACGGGGTAGCTGAGTGCTAAAGCTATATCATGTTGTACTCTGATGTATTTCAATTATGAAATCCTGCTTCCTTAATATGGGAATGAAATATATTATGTGTTTAATATGAATGTCAATTAGATTAATAAATGGATTATTAATAATCTGGCAATTAGCCTGCTAATTGGTTTTTCTATTGCAAACGGTTATTCTCTATGTACCATCTATAAGGCAACACACATAATTTCTAGGAATAAACTGTGATCGATGAACAACCACACACGGCATTCTCTTCAAAACTGTTTCTATTAGGCCACATTGCGCAAACGTTTACTGCATAAAACTGTTTGTGATGGACAGCCTTTGCCACACAGTTTCTTCTATGCACCATGTGTGATGCATTCAATAATGCAAACGAGAAAATTTTCAATATTGTGTGCAATGGGAAAGCTATCACAAACGATTTAGCGGGGAAAATTGTGTGTGATGTACCTACAAACGGAAACGTTTTCCTTGCAACAATTGTGTGGGATGTATATACGAATGGAAACGTTTTGCTGGGACTGACTGTGTGGGATGTACTTACGACTGGAAATGATTTCACCCGTATAATTGTATTTTTTAGCACTACTGTATGTATAACCATATTTGCTTGCTCGTCGGTTGCACACGACCTCATTTTGCCGAGCGTGTGTGCCAGGAGGGCATATCCCCAATGGTTTCTGGGTCCTGTGGGAAGGACCCCCCCCCCATCACCCACACTCACTAGGTGACGGTTCCGAATGCCATCGTGGAAAGGGGTTAAAAACCGTTTGTGTAGCACCTTGTTGTACCAGTGCATGCTTATGGACCTTTGGGAGAGGAAGAAGGCTTCACCCGTCTACATTGTCCGGACGGTTTCTCCATGTACAACCCCATTGAATGGGTAAGTTTTATCATTGAACACCTTTTTTATCATTTGGGTGCATTAACTGAATATTCTAGTTGTTTCAAAAATAGTCCTGCAGGAAGGTAATCGAGAACATCTAATGCCCTCCTCCCCAACTAGAAGACCACGCACGTCACGAAGACCCCGGATTCCATGAGGATCCGGATATATTTTTAGAATTTGAAGACGGCATATATTACCAGGTGACCTTGACGGCTTGGAAGTAGCCATCACGGCCGATTACCCCGATCTCTACCCCTTCGTTAAGGGAAGTGTTCGGTAATTAAAAAAAAGAGTGTCATTCCTGCTCATAACTTACTCTCCGCACTAGACCGTATTTTGCGGGATCGGCGCTCAGTGAACCGTACCCAAGATCAGGCAACAAGAAGAAGGACGGCACCCTCAAGGGGTGGTCGTGCAAAGTGAAAGGAGGCCGGGAGCGTCACTGATCCTGCTCCATCACCAAAAAGGTATATTCCTTATTTCTACTTGGGTTTAAAGCCGAATTATTATCTTCACCCTCCCTTTATTATCTCTGAAGAGGTATACAGCGAACCATGCCAAAGATCCCAGCAAGCCGAGCCGCAGCCAATGCAATGTCGAATTCGTCAACTAGGACGAGGGTGCATATAGGGGTGGCGCCATCTCATCTGCCTCAAGAAGATCCGGATGAGATGTCCGTCACTAACTCCGAGGTGGAGAGCATGATGAATTGTGACGCCCCCAATTCAATCGTACACTAATCATACACGCAAACGTGTACGATCAAGATCAGGGACTCACGGGAAGATATCACAACACAACTCTACAAATAAAATAAGTCATACAAGCATCATAATACAAGCCAGGGGCCTCGAGGGCTCGAATACAAGTGCTCGATCATAGACGAGTCAGCGGAAGCAACAATATCTGAGTACAGACATAAGTTAAACAAGTTTGCCTTAAGAAGGCTAGCACAAACTGGGATACAGATCGAAAGAGGTGTAGGCCTCCTGCATGGGATCCTCCTAACTACTCCTGGTCGTCGTCAGCAGCCTGCACGTAGCAGAAGGCACCTCCAGTGTAGTAGGAATCATTATCGACGGTGGCGTCTGGCTCCTGGACTCCAGCATCTGGTTGCGACAACCAGAAAGAAAGGAAAGGGGGAAAAAGGGGGGGATAAAGCAACCGTGAGTACTCATCCAAAGTACTCGCAAGCAAGGAACTACACTACATATGCATGGGTATATGTGTAAAAAGGCAATATCGGTGGACTGAACTGCAGAATGCCAGAATAAGAGGGGGATAGCTAGCCCTATCGAAGACTACGCTTCTGGCAGCCTCTGTCTTGCAGCATGTAGAAGAGAGTAGATTGAAGTCCTCCAAGTAGCATCTCCTAGTAGCATCTCCAAGTAGCATCTCCAGTATCATCGCATAGCATAATCCAACCCGGCGATCCTCCCCTCGTTGCCATGTCGGAAAGCAATCACCGGGTTGTCTGTGGAACTTGGAAGGGTGCGTTTTATTAATTATCCGGTTCTAGTTGTCATAAGGTCAAGGTACAACTCCAAGTCGTCCTGTTACTGAAGATCACGGCTATTCGAATAGATTAACTTCCCTGCAGGGGTGCACCACATAACCCAACACGCTTGATCCCATGTGGCCGGACACACTTTCCTGGGTCATGCCCGGCCGCGGAAGATCAACACGTCGCAGCCCCACTTAGGCACAACAGAGAGGCCAGCACGCCGGTCTAAACCTAAGCGCACAGGGGTCTGGGCCCATCTCCCTTAGCACACCTGCATGTTGCGAGGGCGGCCGAAAGCAGAACTAGTCCCCTTAATACAAGAGCAGGCTTATGTTCCAATCCGGCGAGCACCGCTCAGTCGCTCGCGTCACGAAGGCTTCGGCTGATACCACGATGCCGGAATACCCATAACTACTCCCGCGTAGATGGTTAGTGTGTATAGACCAAATGGCCAGACTCAGATCAAATACCAAGATCTCGTTAAGCGTGTTAAGTATCCGCGAACGCCGAACAGGGCCAGGCCCACCTGTCTCCTAGGTGGTCTCAACCTGCCCTGTCGCTCCGCCACAAAGTAACAGTCGGGGGCCGTTGGGAACCCAGGCCCACCTCTATCGGGATGGAGCCACCTGTCCTTTCAGCCCCCTCATCAGAATCACTTGCGGGTACTCATTGAGCTGACCCGACTTTAGTTACCATCTGTAGAGTATGTATGTATGTATAGTATATACCCGTGATCACCTCCCAAGTGATCACGGCCCAATAGTATAGCAAGGCAGACGGACAAGAGTGTAGGGCCACTGGTGGAACACTAGCATCCTATACTAAGCAGTAGGATAGCAGGTAAAGGTAACAACAGTAGTAGCAAGGACAGGCTATGCAGCAGTATAGGATTAACTGAAAGCAGTAACATGCTACACTACTCTAATGCAAGCAGTATAGAGAAGAGTAGGCGATATCTGGTGATCAAGGGGGGGGGCTTGCCTAGTTGCTCTGGCAAGAGAGAGGGGTCGTTAACTCCGTAGTCGTACTGGGTAGCAGCAGCGTCGGTCTCGTAGTCTACCAAAGAGAAGAGGGGGAAGAAACAATGAATACCATGCAAACAGATGCATATCAGGACAACAAGCAGAGCTAGACGTGTTCTAACGCGGTCTGAGGTGATACCGGTGAATGGGGGAAACATCCGGGAAAGTATCCCCGGTGTTCCATGTTTTTGGACAGATGAACCAGAGGTGAAATTTTGCAGGTTCACTGTGCTAGGGACGCGTGGCGGATGAATGGGCTGCGAAACCGGATTCGTCTCGTCGTTCTGATCAACTTTCATGTTGAAAATAATTTAATCCGAGTTACGGTTTAAAAGATATGATTTTCTAAAGATTTTATTAATTTTTGGAATTTAATTAATTATTGAAGTTAATTCAAAAATAGATTTATGACGTCAGCATGATGTCATGCTGACGTCAGCAGTCAACAGTGGCTGACTAGTCAACCTGACCAGTGGGTCCCGGTTGACATTGTCTAAGACTAACTAATCAGGTTTAGTTAGTCTAACTAAAATGATTAGGTTTATTAACTACAATTAATTAGGTTAACTAATTTAATTAATTAATTTAGCAGAATTAATTAAGTTAATTAATTGATTATTTGGTATTTAATTATATTTATGATTTATTTATTTATTTTAAAATCGTTCTGGGGCGCGGGCCCCGTTTGTCATTCGCCCAGAGGGGCTGATGCGGGTTAGCGGGCGCATGGGCGTGCGGGCGCAGGGGGGCTACGGGGTGCCCGTTAGAGGGCGGAGCCCATGACCCGGCGCAGCAGGGCGCCCGCGGCCACGGCATCGGCCAGGGGAAACGCCAGTCGCGGTGGTCGGAGATGGGTCGTCGACGGAGAGGGTGGCCGCGGGCGCGGGCTAGCAGCAGCGGAGGGGGAAAACAGGGGCGCCACGGGGCTCGCGGGCGACGACGGGAGTGGCGTGGTGACCGCGGGCGTGGGGAGGCGCGGGAGCACGCGGACGCGGCCTGGGCGTCACGGGGGAGGTAGAGCCAGACGGCCAGGGCGCGGCCGGAGCCGGCAGGGCACCAAAGCAGGCGGGTTGCTGGAGTGGGGTGAGGTCGACGGCGGTGACTGCGACGCCGGCGTGGTGAAAGGGGAATGGGCGCGGTCACGACGGAGCGTGCGCGCACGGGATGGCGCCGGCGATAGTGTAGGGAAGGGAGGGACCGGGGCGCGACGAGCGCGGCACCGGAGCGAGGCAAGCGCCGGCGAGAGGGGATGGGGAGAAGGAGTACCGGGGTCCTCACCGGGGTGCATAGGGAACGGGAAGCGTGCTCGATGGAGGTCGGGGAGGACCGTGGTGGAGGGGGACAGGGACGGTGTCGACGAGGAGCAGGCCGGTGAGGTGGTCCGGATAGGGGGGTTCCGGGCGGCGTCGTGTGGCAGCGGGGTGTCGTCGAGCGGCGTCGGCCCCCTCTGGATCCCGATCCAGATCAGGAGAGAGGAGGGGGGCGAGTGGGTGACGGGGTGGATGGGGTTAGGGTTTCCCCCTGGTGGGGGGTTACGGAAGGGAGGGGTTGGCCGGTCTGTGCGGCTGAATGGGCCGGCCTGTTGGGTCGGCTGGCCCGGGGGGTCCTTTTCCTTTTCTTCTTCTTTTTTTTGTTTGTTTTCTCTTTTGTATTTTCTTTCTTTTATTTATTTTCTTTTCTGTCTTAAATAATTTTAAATTATTTAGGCTTTTTATAAAAATGTGTTTACTACACCATATTTATCTATGTAATATTTACTACAACCCTAACATTTTTATTTTAATGTTTGAAAACTTTTATTATTTACCAAACTTTGAATTTGAATTTTGGACCGGTTTTGATCTAACAATAGATTAGCAGTAGTAACCATGGTGACGTGGCACCATTAGCGTGGGATCACTGTAGCTTAATTATCTGGGCGTCACAATTCTCCTCCACTACAAGAAATCTCGTCCCGAGATTTAGGAGCAGGAGTAAGGGGGAAGGGAATTGGTTACAAAATTCTAACGGGTCTTCTCGGTGTTGGTTGCTCTTCTCGAAGAAGTTAATCCCTTTCTTTGATATCTTCATTTCTCTGCTCCGGTCATCATGATGAAATAGGCATCCTTGCTTCGGGAACTCCATCGTACTTACAAAGGAAAAGAGAGAGAGAGAGAAAAATTCCAGGAGAACAGACCTCTGCAAGGTCGACTATCTGGTCGATAACATCGGGGAAGGTGGCGGATGTAACTCTCGAATAGAAACTTAAGAAAACATTGAGAGCAAAGTAAGGAGCTGGCAATCATTCGATGCCAGGAACAGGGCGTGAAAGGAGGTTCAAAGCAATGGGAATAAGTATTATCTCTGATACAAGAATTGATGATCTCTCAGAAGGTCGCTCGTGAATTACATACGAGGCCATGCGCGAGGAACAACCTTGGGAACATGGGGTGTACAGGAGAGTCAGGTTTCGATCCTGTGGAACTGTGCGTTATGGGCCCACCATGTGGGTTAAAAGTAGAAAGGCGTTGACAGCTTGCATGGTCATGATAGCAAGGCACGTCAGAGAAGAGACTGTCAGATATGTCGGCAAAAACTTCGGTACCAAGGGCGAGGGACGAAGAGAACCATTTTTTCGCTCATTGAACGAGGCGAACCAATTGGCAAAGTTCTCACCCATCGGTGGTTACCGGAATGTCATCAACAATAGTAACAGGGTCTTATCGACAGAGTGGTACAAAAAGGTGCTTACCTAAGCAGGGAATTATCTCTGCGCAGCTAACTCAGATTACAGGAAAGGTTAAACAAAAGAATGGAAAGGAAAACACGATTATTAGATTAAACAGAACAATGGGAAGGAAAATTATGATCACACACAATTATTAGGAGCATATCCTTCCCATGGACAAGCATAACATGGCATACAGGGTAGGAGAGCAAGTACCCAACCATTCAGATAAAGAGGCAAGGATTAATCAAGATGTTACCCATGCAATGGTGTTTGGATAGCTGACCAAGAAACATTTAGCATCGCGCCTCCAATGTTCTTGTTGAAGAGCGGATTATCATAGTCATACTTCGAGGTAGCAATGATATGGGGTTTCAATCAAGGGCCAGACTCTGGATACACAAATGATCCATCAGGAGCAACTTATAAAATAGGTCTTACAATTTCCTCCAGGAAGAATGGTTATCTTGCAAAAGAAATCATAATGATAGGTCCTCCAGCAGGGGGGGGGGGTGCTAGGCATGACATCATGTTACCGGGTCATCAAAGGCCAACATCATAACTCTTGGAAAGTTGTCCCAACCATCATATCTGGCCGAGATTTAGAACTGATTGGTTCCATGATACCTCAGACTCAGGATGTCCAAGAAGAAAAGGTGTCACACAAATTGATGAAATGACAATGCAAGATTCTTGAGAAATGAACTATGGGAGCGGGTTCCTGAAACAATAGTTCATCATCAAACCAAGGAGGGGATGAGGAGGTGGCTGATGGGCTCAGCGACAATTCATCGAGAGTTCCAAACGGATGGATTTCCACAATAAGGTGAACAAGAAGATGACACTTGTCAATTCAAATTATATAATGTAGTATGCTCGAGGAAAACATACACAATTAAACATTGGTTGAAAGGTGCGCCCGGAATATGGTTGGGTTGCACGACCAACATCAGAATGGTGATTCAATAATCAATAGTCCAAGAATGAACAGCCGACCATTAACATCAAAGCAATAGGGTTGCTAGAAGGGCAGAATCCAAACTGCACCGTTCACTTGTTGGTACCCCGGTTGGAATCAACACGAGGACCAAGAAGAATGGTGATGGTGAGAAGTATCACCTGTATCAAGAATTCTTAAGAGGTGGTGAAATTCTCACAACATTGATGACATAAGAGATGGTAATGCTCCAAGGTAAAGAAGATCAACTGCTGGATAGCAAGGAACTCAAGGTATAAAACAAAACACGAACAAGTTTGTGTTGGAGGGAAGGCAGTAAAGTGGTTGATGATAACACAAATCATCGAGGAAAGGATGGTATTTCTCATCATGAATCCGATTGATATCCTGGAAGAGCTCATAAGGTTGATGATGATCACGACACATTTGTCGAGAGGTTACACAAAGATGTAATTGATCGACGATGACATCAAGTCAAACGAATGATGAAGCGAAAGGTTATTGGAACCCCGGTTAGGACACAAACTCGAAATCAAGTTTGTTGTTCAAGGAGAAATGATATGCCGACGAAAATCGACGCAAGCTTAGTTCATCGTTGAAAGTTGTGCTCCGGGAATAAGGACCAGGTAGCACAGTTAAAAAAAATTAGTATGATGATGATATAGCTGATCAGGCTAGGAATGACTTAAAGGATTATTAAACTCGTAAGCAACGAAAATTACTTAGAGTTATTGAATCGATTCACTTATCGGTTTTCTCGGTTAACAAACAACCTAGAAGCATGAAGTGACAAAGACAGGGTAAAGGTAGTACTCCATCAAAGGACAGGGTAATGTAGTGCAATGGCATGATATCCTCGAGATACCAGGGGTAATACTCGATGATAGACCAACGTAGAGGTTGGACTGGGGTACTGCTTTGCAGAGGACAAGTGCTTAAACTTGCCCAAGAAATGGGATCAAGGAAAAACATATGGTCGAAACCACGATTGCAAAAGGCCAGATCCCAGAGATAAGTTGAACTTATACCAAGGGAATAATTAATTTAAGAGAAGCTTTTAATGATAAGATCTGCATCGTGTCCATGGGCATGAACACAAGGTTCAAGGTCGACTCCCACTTCTTCAATGTATAATCTTTCATTCACTTCTCACGTTCGATGAAGCTGTAGTGTTGAAATTTTATCTGGCAAAATACCAGAAGAGTATGACTCGTGAAAACTTTCGAGTTCACACATATTAAGGAAGGCGTAGGTTCAACCCATCGGGGCATCGTGGAAACATATACCACAAGCTTCAATAGTAAATATCACCAGCTCGAAAGGAGAGCATGGTTGGCCACATCAAGGGATAGGATTTACCAATGGCATTATGTATCAGGGAAAGAACTTCCAAAGTGATTGAACCTGAAGGATGTTGTCAGTTAAAATCCAACAAGGATCTGATGGTCCATAACAAAGCTGATGTGAGCACCGACATAATCAAAGGAAGAAACAATGCAAAGGCAGTGGATTATAGAAACAACTGACTAATTCAAAGCTCCATTGCAAAGGAATTATGATTTCAAATTCAAGGGATCAGAAGCAACGCTCTGATTACGGATGGATAAGTTGAACAGACTTAGGGTTACAATCGACGGCAATTTGATTGGTCGAGAACAAGCCCATGTTCAAAATGACGTCTGGGCCAGAAAGATAATTTAAAGGGATCAACTGATGATTGTGTGCATTCGCACTCCTGTTGAATCAATAGGATCAAAATGACGGTGTCTAAGGATACTAATGAATATTGCCAGACATATGGAAAGCATCCATAATGCAAGCAGACAAGTATTGCAGAGCAATAAGCTACTGAGGAATTTTGGAGGATCAAATAGTATTTCAAAGACCATTGTGAAACACATGAACAACTGGGGATGAGCGGATACTCGATAAGGGCGAGAAATTATCCGTAGGGGTATTCAGGTGGAAAGGAACTGCAAGGCAGTAGGCACAAAGTATTCTCGGATCAATAGAGAGAATTTCAGGGTATCTTCCAATGACAAGATCAACTGGGAACAAAAGTAAGAGCGACAGATGTATGTATTTATCCATAGGGATATTTCAATGGTAGGGAATTGCAAAAGCAACGGACACAAATTCTCGGGTTACAGCGGAGAGTATCTTCAGGGTCTTCACGTGCAGCAGACGATTATCAGTAATAAGGGGCTCTCCGGGTGAAAGTGATAATGAGATCCTAGTGTCAGATTTAGCAAAATTCATTTAACCCGAATAGAAGAGAGATCAGAGTCCCAGAGTATAGACAAGGAGTAAAAGATCCTAATACCATCCAATGGCGACGTGGGCCCGTAAGCCGCACAGCCATGTTAGTAAAAGTTTTTCAATGACTAGACTCGACTTTGGCCAAGGAGTGTGGAAGGGGGATTCCTACAGGCAGTCGTCTCTGATACCAACTTGTGACGCCCCCGATTCAATCGTACACTAATCATACACGCAAACGTGTACGATCAAGATCAGGGACTCACGGGAAGATATCACAACACAACTCTACAAATAAAATAAGTCATACAAGCATCATAATACAAGCCAGGGGCCTCGAGGGCTCGAATACAAGTGCTCGATCATAGACGAGTCAGCGGAAGCAACAATATCTGAGTACAGACATAAGTTAAACAAGTTTGCCTTAAGAAGGCTAGCACAAACTGGGATACAGATCGAAAGAGGCGTAGGCCTCCTGCCTGGGATCCTCCTAACTACTCCTGGTCGTCGTCAGCAGCCTGCACGTAGCAGAAGGCACCTCCAGTGTAGTAGGAATCATTGTCGACAGTGGCGTCTGGCTCCTGGACTCCAGCATCTGGTTGCGACAACTAGAAAGAAAGGAAAGGGGGAAAAATGGGGGGAGAAAGCAACAGTGAGTACTCATCCAAAGTACTCGCAAGCAAGGAACTACACTACATATGCATGGGTATATGTGTAAAAAGGCAATATCGGTGGACTGAACTGCAGAATGCCAGAATAAGAGGGGGATAGCTAGCCCTATCGAAGACTACGCTTCTGGCAGCCTCCATCTTGCAGCATGTAGAAGAGAGTAGATTGAAGTCCTCCAAGTAGCATCTCCAAGTAGCATCTCCAAGTAGCATCTCCAGTAGCATCGCATAGCATAATCCAACCCGGCGATCCTCCCCTCGTCACCATGTGGAAAAGCAATCACCGGGTTGTCTGTGGAACTTGGAAGGGTGTGTTTTATTAATTATCCGGTTCTAGCTGTCATAAGGTCAAGGTACAACTCCAAGTCGTCCTGTTACCGAAGAGCACGGCTATTCGAATAGATTAACTTCCCTGCAGGGGTGCACCACATAACCCAACACGCTTGATCCCATTTGGCCGGACACACTTTCCTGGGTCATGCCCGGCCGCGGAAGATCAACACGTCGCAGCCCCACCTAGGCACAACAGAGAGGCCAGCACGCCGGTCTAAACCTAAGCGCACAGGGGTCTGGGCCCATCGCCCTTAGCACACCTGCACGTTGCAAGGGCGGCCGAAAGCAGAACTAGCCCCCTTAATACAAGAGCAGGCTTACATTCCAATCCGGCGCGCGCCGCTCAGTCGCTGGTGTCACGAAGGCTTCGGCTGATACCACGACTCCGGGATACCCATAACTACTCCCGCGTAGATGGTTAGTGCGTATAGACCAAATGGCCAAACTTAGATCAAATACCAAGATCTCGTTAAGCGTCTTAAGTATCCGCAAACGCCGAACAGGGCCAGGCCCACCTGTCTCCTAGGTGGTCTCAACCTGCCCTGTCGCTCCGCCACAAAGTAACAGTCGGGGGCCGTCGAGAACCCAGGCCCACCTCTACCGGGATGGAGCCACCTGTCCTTTCAGCCCCCTCATCAGAATCACTTGCGGGTACTCATCGAGCTGACCCGACTTTAGTCACCATCTGTAGAGTATGTATGTATGTATAGTATATACCCGTGATCACCTCCCAAGTGATCACGGCCCAATAGTATAGCAAGGCAGACGGACAAGAGTGTAGGGCCACTGATGGAACACTAGCATCCTATACTAAGCAGTAGGATATCAGGTAAAGGTAACAACAGTAGTAGCAAGGACAGGCTATGCAGCAATATAGGATTAACTGAAAGCAATAACATGCTACACTACTCTAATGCAAGCAGTATAGAGAAGAGTAGGCGATATCTGGTGATCAAAGGGGGGGCTTGCCTGGTTGCTCTGGCAAGAGAGAGGGGTCGTCAACTCCGTAGTCATACTGGGTAGCAGCAGCATCGGTCTCGTAGTATACCAGAGAGAAGAGGGGGAAGAAACAATGAATACCATGCAAACAGATGCATATCAGGACAACAAGCAGAGCTAGACGTGTTCTAACGCGGTCTGAGGTGATACCGGTGAAGGGGGGAAACATCTGAGAAAGTATCCCCGGTGTTCCGTGTTTTCGGACAGATGAACCGGAGGTGAAATGTTGTAGGTTCACTATGCTAGGGACACGTGGCGGACGAACAGGCTGCGTATCCGGATTCGTCTCGTCGTTCTGATCAACTTTCATGTTGAAAATAATTTAATCCGAGTTACGGTTTAAAAGATATAATTTTCTAAAGATTTTATTAATTTCTGGAATTTAATTAATTATTTAATTTAATTCGAAAATAGATTTACGACGTCAACATGATGTCATGCTGACGTCAGCAGTCAACAGTGGCTGACTAGTCAACCTGACCAGTGGGTCCCGGTTGACATTGTCTAAGACTAACTAATCAGGTTTAGTTAGTCTAACTAAAATGATTAGGTTTATTAACTACAATTAATTAGGTTAACTAATTTAATTAATTAATTTAACAGAATTAATTAAGTTAATTAATTGATTATTTAGTACTTAATTATATTTATTATTTATTTATTTATTTTAAAATTGTTCTGGGGCGCGGGCCCCGTTTGTCATTGGCCGAGAGGGGCTGATGCGGGTTAGCGGGCACATGGGCGCGTGGGCGCAGGGGGGGCTGCGGGGCGCCCGTTAGCGGGCGGAGCCCATGACCCGGCGCAGTAGGGCGCCGGCGGCCACGGTGTCGGCCAGGGGAAACGCCGGTTGCGGCGGCCGGAGACGGGTCGTCAACGGAGAGGGTGGCCGCGGGCACGGGCCAGTAGCAGCGGAGGGGGAAAACAGGGGCGCCACGGGGCTCGCGGGCGACGACGGGACTGGCATGGTGACCGCGGGCGTGGGGAGGCGCGGGAGCACACGAACGCGGCCTGGGCGTCACGGGGGAGGCCGAGCCAGACGGCCAGGGCGCGGCCGGAGCCGGCAGGGTGCCGAAGCAGGGGGGGTTTGCAGGAGTGGGGTGAGGTCGACGGCGGTGACTACGACGCCGGCGTGGTGAAAGGGGAATGGGCGCGGTCACGACAGAGCGTGCGTGCTCGGGACGGCACCGACGACAGTGTAGGGAAGGGAGGGACCGGGGCGCGACGAGCGCGGCACCGGAGCGAGGCAAGCTCCGGCGAGAAGGGATGGGGAGAAGGAGTACCGGGGTCCTCACCGGGGTGCATAGGGAACGGGCAGTGTGCTCGATGGAGGTCGGGGAGGACCGTGGTGGAGGGGGATGGGGACGGCGTCGACGAGGAGCAGGCCGGTGAGGTGGTCCGGATAGGGGGGGTTCCGGGCGGCGTCGTGTGGCGGCGGGGCGTCGTCGAGCGGCGTCGGCCCCCTCTGGATCCCGATCCAGATCGGGAGAGAGGAGGGGGGGCGAGTGGGTGACGGGGTGGATGGGGTTAGGGTTTCCCCCTGGTGGGGGGTTATGGAGGGGAGGGGTTGGGCCGGTCTGTGCGGTCGAATGGGCCGGCCTATTGGGTCAGCTGGCCCGGGGGGTCCTTTTCCTTTTCTTCTTCTTTTTTTTGTTTGTTTTCTCTTTTGTATTTTCTTTCTTTTATTTATTTTCTTTTCTGTTTTAAATCATTTTAAATTATTTAGGCTTTTTATAAAAATGTGTTTACTACACCATATTTATCTATGTAATATTTAGTACAACGCGAACATTTTTATTTTAATGTTTGAAAACTTTTATTATTTACCAAACTTTGAATTTGAATTTTGGACCGGTTTTGATCTAACAATAGATTAGCAGCAGTAACCATGGTGACGTGGCACCATTAGCGTGGGATCACTGTAGCTTAATTATCTGGGCGTCACATGAATCAATGTCACTTAAAAGAGACCCTACGTGCCCCGGTCTTTTCGGAAGAAGAGTGTACCGCTCTCAACACTATGAGCGCATATATCCGAGCTGCTCGGGATGGGCTTACTAGAGTTTCTTGCCTGTTCTCAAAGGATATCTAGGTGAAAAAATTATGCAAATCTTATATATATAGATACTAGTAGCCCCCGAGACTTAAAGCGGTAGGAACTGACTCATTTGAGGATCATTTATGCCTGCAGGTTCTCAAGGAGAAGAACACCGCGTTTTCCCAGGAGCTCAAGACAAGCCGGACATAGCTAAATGTTGTTGTCATAGAGCTTGAAGAAACAAAGAGTGCCCCAATCACTAGGGAAAAGGATAAAAAACTAGAAGAGGAAATGAAGAAGCAGGCCGAGCAGATAAAGAGCTTAAACGCTCAACTCTGGGGGGGGCAACAGGAAAACCAAATGCTGAAGGGCGGCTTATTTGGTATTACTTTTGAACCATCAGAAGTATTGATATAATCATATAATAAGGAATGTTATAGTTCGGTATATACATGTATGTTGACCGGCCGCCACGAAGAGGAAATGTCCGGGCTGCAAAGCAACATTCTAAAAGAACTGTCAAAGCTACACGAGTGTGCTCGGAAGGCCATGAAGAATATGGCCAAAGCCTTATGGCCATACGATGCCCCTCGAGAAAGCATGGAGGTGTTGGCAGATCTGTTCAAGGGTGCTCGGCGTCGCTTCAAGCTGTGGAAGACGTCCGCATTCCGTGAAGGTGCATGACAGGAATGGGCCATGGTGAAGACATGATACACCAGACTCGATCCGAATCATATGGCCCGAGTTCGACCTCAAGGACCCGATGGTAAGGAAATTCCCGCAAGCTTGGTATATGACCAAGTAATGATAGCGGCAAAATATTCGCAACAAGATTGTAAGCTAGATAGCCTATTAGATGTTGTAGAAAGAGAGTAGGCGTCCGATTCAATGTAACAATGTACTTTATAACCGAACTTATGTCCTGCCGAACTTATAAAAAAATTGTCAGCGCAGACCTTCGGCTTCCAACTCCAAACAAAGAAGTTGGAGAGTTTCCATATACTGTGTTCTACTAAGAAATGTTTTAGTATCTTCGGAAACCAGGCAATCCAGTCATATTGCTCGAACAGACAAAATATGTTCGGGGAGTTATGTTATATTACTATTTTAACATACGAAACATCTTCCAAGGAAAATAGTTCCGTTAGGGGTTCCTTTCCTTGGGTTAGCATGCTAAATGGTGCATGCCTAGGCTCGTATCCATAGTACAGGCAGCAAACTCCATAGTTGTTCCAAAAAACAGTCTGTTGTATACATGCCGACCAATTATTCCCTTAAGAACGATAGCTTTCGGCTTCACCCGTATGAGGTACACACTACAAAAAAAATACACTTCCGTGATGATACGTGTTTGTCACAGTAGGTCACGTTTTCTGTCATGCATGTACATCCATGACAACTTTATGACAGAATCAAGATAGTCATACATGTGATGTCGTAGAAGTGTTCCATGACATTACCAAAATTATCATCACGGAAGTGTCCACTTCCACGACGACAAATCGCGCGTCATAGAAGTACTTTCGTCAAGGGTGACCGACACGTGGCATCCACTGTAATGGCTCGCTGTTAAGCTATCGGGTCCGGATTTGGATCCGATAACCCGTTAACAGCCCCGACCAATGGGGATTTTCCACGTGTAAAATAATCATTGGCTGGAGGAAACACGTGTCGGCTCACCGTTGGGACAGATGTCATCCACTCATTGGACCGAAGGTGCCTACGATACATCGACACGTGGCACGGCCCAACAAAGGCCCATTCCTGTGAAAAGGCCGGCCCGTTTGACTTGGTCAAAAGGTGGCGGGCCAGCCCACGGAAAGGCTGTTAACGGCCTGTTTCCACATAGCCCATTTACAGCCCGCTAACCCAAGGCCCGTTACGACCTATCCAAATTAGGCCCAGTAGCGTCATCTGGGCCGTCCAATATGATTCCAGCCCGTTTTAACTTCCGGCCCATGTATGGCCCATGACGTCTTTCAGCCCATATGAGGCGCTTTGTAACTCTTGGCCCATTAACGACCCGTGGTAAAACCGGCCGTAATGAACAGTGTATCAGCTTATACCCATTAACGGCCCGTGGTGAAACGGGCCCGTAATGGACAGTGTACCACTTTATACCCATGAACGGCCCATTATTCCATTGGCCGTTTCCAGCCCATGTTATCTTTCGGCCTTCTCAGGGACCATTTATTCTTGGGCTCATTTCCAGCATTGGTTTACTTACGGCCTGTTACTGTCATTTTCCGCTTGTGGGCCAAATTCAGCTCGTGATTACAGTCGGCCCGTTTGTGGCATGTTAATACGTTGGGCCGTTTTCATAGCGTCATCAAATACGGCCGATTAACGACGGCCTGTTATGGTCGACCCATGAACAGACGACTCCAACTCTACCCAGTTTATGGCCATAATGCGGTCAGTTATTGGCCCATGTTTGGCCAACCGATCATAGGGCCCGAAGAAGGCCCATTGATGATATGGCCCGTAGAAGGCCCATTGTGTCTATGGCCTGTAGAAGGCCCATTTTTTCTATGCCCTGTAGAAGGCCCATTGTTTCTATGGCCCTTAGAAGGCCCATTGTTTCTACGGCCCGTAGCCGTAGCAGGCCCATGGTAACTACAGTAAATATGTAGCCCATGGTTATTGTGGCCTAGTTTTAAAAAATAGGTTATTGCGTCCACTAGCAAACCACGGAAAAAGAACTGCACTAACTACTAGCAAACAAATAAACAAGACAATAAGGAAATAAATAAGCAAGCAACTTATGCTAGGCTATCATGGCTATTGCACATATTACATCCACCGAGCATCAAAGTTCGCCACCAGTGCAAACATAGGGAACAACGCAGCATATCATATACACTGCTTCTCAAAGTTGGCGGCCAGTGCAAATAAACGCCGCAGCAAAACAAGTCCAGAACTGAAACCACTTCAGAAGAGCTCAAGAAACAATATCTTGGGTACCCATAATGCTGGCAAGATGCTAAGCAAGCTTATTAACTTTCTCTTGTTTGGCGCTTAAATCCTCTAGCACTTGTTGTTGCACCAAAAAGTATGCATCTGAATTCTGCAGGGACTTCCTCAGTCCTTCGGCTTCCTGTTGCATCACATTTGATTGATGTCTTTCAACTTGAAATTGAGACTCAAGAAGCCGAACTGATCCAGGCAGCGAGTTAGAAGAGTTGGTGCCAGCAGTAGTAGCCAGTAAGTCGAACACTACATCAAGACAGGCCTTTAGGGTTGTCTTAGTGTCTTCAGTATAGTTTTTATCAGCTTTCTTGGAGACCAACAGGGATGTCTCACTATCTTGTACCTTATCTGCTTTACTTCCTTTACCATTGCATGACGGGGTACTCTTCTCCAATATTTTATCCGCGTTCTAAAAGAGAAACAAACAAACACATCGCAGGTTTACAATGTAGTATATGAAACTCATTTTGGTAAACCAGTTTAGTAATAAGGTGGATAGAATAACAGCATGAAACAAACATATATCTATGTAGTATGGTCACTGTATGATCTATATCATTCTAGTTTATGTTGGCAAATCAATATAGATACAGTTCGAATCATATCAATTTAAGACAAAGTAGCATAGATAGAATATAAGTGTGGGAAACTACACATCAATAACAACACTTGTAATGTGCATGGCATGAGAACATAACTGTTTATTCAATTGAAACTGAGATCAACGTAGAGCAAGTTACAACAGCAAACACGTTAAAGAAACAGGTTTAAAACATACATGTTGCGTGATTGGAGTTTCAATTGCATCCTTCAAATTTGAAATTAGTTGGTATGGGTAAATATAGTGATGCAAGAGCAAAGTAGTATGAACCATAGCTACGAAACCTGAGATGAGAACAATTCTTCTTCTTCTTTAAGCGTTGACTTGGGATTCGGAGTGGTGGTCCTCGTGCTTTGGGCACTGCAGTTGCCTTACTAACTGCTCCTGTTTGGGTGCTCTGTGGTGGAGACGGTGTTGTGTCAACCAGAACTGGGTTACTATCTGCTGGGGTTGGGGTTAGAAGGGGTGTAGCCGGTTCTCCATCCAACTCGGTAGGGGTACAATCTGCGTGAGTCTAGGTTATGTGTAGTGGGCTGGTTCTTGGGCAAGTACAACCGTGATTCTATCTGCATCGGCAGGTAGCACAATCTTTTCTGAAGACCGTGTTTTTACTCCCACAGATACTGCCATCACCCCCTCCAATTGAAATGGCTGATAAACAAGAAAAGTAATTGAATATACAGACATTGTAAGATAGACAGGTGCAATGGATAGTAGGGAAGAAAACAGGGCATGAAATAATTCACATTTATATTGTCTAACCAAACAGAATAGCGGGACATAATTTCACATATATGATGGCTAATTAAATAGGATAGCATGACACAATTTCACATGTATGATGGCTAACTAAACAGGATAGAATGACATACTTCAAAATATGATGACTATGTAAACAAGATGCCATGATATAACTATACGATGTGTCTATTAAAGTGGTTGGCATGCCATAAATCACAAACATGCCGTCGATGGAAACATGATCGCATGATATAATTCACGGATAGAATAACATAATTCAAAATATGATGACTATGTACACTGTATGAGATGATATAACTATATTATGTCTTTAGAAATGGGTTGGCATGCCATAATTTAGATACACGTTGTCTATGTAAACATCATGGCATGATATAATTCAAATATATGATTTATACACTAAGCAAGTGAGCAGAGGGCAATCACATATATGATGTGTCAACTAAGGAGATGGCATTCAATATTGTGTATATGATGTAAAAACTAAGCATTGCAATACAACATATGCATGATATGAGTAATATAACCCTACCATGTTTGAGAATACACCTCAGGAGGATAATAGGACTGGTAATCTGCCTAAGAATCCTCCTCTGAAGAGCTATCTGTAACTAGCAAGATATCTACTTCAGCAGGTAGCATTGTCTGCTCTGAAGACCTTGTTTTCACTCCAGATTTCTCCATCACCAATTCAAATGGCTAATGCATAGCAAGAGCAGTTGAATATACAAACATTGTCGACAAATGCAATGAGAAATACAAATAAAAGGACGACATGATATAATTCACATATATGACGCTTGTCTAAATAGCATGGCATTGCATAATTCACATATATAATACCTTGCAACAAGATAGCATTGCATAATTCACATATATAATGTCTTGCAACAAGATGGCATTTCATAATTCACATGTATGGTAATTAGTCACTAAACATGTGGCATTCACACAAAGCATGTCTAAACTAAGCAAATGACATAGCATTGCAAGATACCATACACATGATATGAGCAACATAACCTTGCCAAGT